>NC_044031.1:673069204-673372234 GCF_901765095.1 Microcaecilia unicolor | reverse complement strand
GGGATGACCTCCCCTGACTCCCCCAGTGGTCACTAACCCCTTCACACCAAAAAAAAAAAAAAGAACTTTAAAAACTTTTTTTTTCCAGCCTCAAATGTCATACCCAGCTCCATCACAGCAGTATGCAGGTCCCTGGAGCAGGTTTAGTGGGTGCAGTGGATTTCAGCCAGGTGGACCCAGGCCCATCCCCCCCTACCTGTTACACTTGTGCTGGTAACTGGGAGCGCTCCAAACCGCCCCCAAAACCCACTGTATCCACATCTAGGTGCTCCCCTTCACCCATAAGTGCTATGGTAATGGTGTAGAGTTGTGGAGAATGGGTTTTGGGGGGGATTTGGGGGGGGGGGGCTCAGCACCCAAGGGAAGGGAGCTATGGACTTGGGAGGTATTTTAATTTTTTTTTTTTTTACTTTTTACAAATGCCCCCTAGGGTGCCCAGTTGGTGTCCTGGCATGTGAGGGGAACCGGTGCACTACAAATCCTGGCCCCTCCCACGACCAGATGCCTTGGAGTTGTTCGTTTTTGTGCTGGGCACCTTCGGTTTCCATTATCGCTGAAAACCGATACCGCCCAGCTCAAATCCGCCCAAATCCGATGCATTTGCCCGGCACCAACCGTATTATCGAAACAAAAGATGGACACCCCATCTTTTTCGAAAATACGGTCTGTCCCTCCCCTTCACGGACCCATCCTCGGAGACAGTCGCCCATGGAGATGGGCGTCCGCGTTCAGTTATGCCCCTCCAAGGGCCTAATTTTAGCACACGCTAAAAACGCCAGTGTATCTACGTAAAAGATCCCTAACTTAAGGGATACAGTTAAAGGTAATGATTTTGTATAGCACTTTGTACAGCTATGGAGCAGCATGAATCACACTATTAATGTATTCTAATTTGTGTTGTGTGGTAAGTGAACAGACAGAAAACAAAAATACTCTGCTTTGGAGAGACATTTCAACTCCCAAACACAATGGTTACATTGTTTTCAGGGGAAGAACTGAAAAAAGACCATTCCAGAGTGCTGGGTGTAATTATAGGCTCTACATTATCATTTGAGAAACAGGTAAACACCCTTAGCAGAAGATTTTTCTTTAGGCTCCGACAGTTACGGCAATAAGATCCTCATTAGTGAAAGAAGATTTTAGAACTTTAGCTCAATCAGTTCTGCTGCCCCAGCTGGATTCCTGTAATTCACTTTATTCCCAGATTTCAACTAAGCAGCTAAAGCATTTACAACTGACGCAAAATACGGCCGTTAGACTGATAAGTGGCATTGGGTGTTTTGAAAGTGCATCTTTTATTTTCCATGATTTTCATTGGCTGACGATATATAAACGTCTTGGCTTTAAAATTCATTGCTTAATATTCAAATCAATATTTGGTTTAAATTCTGAGGGCTTGAGCAAGTTGCTGGCATTTCCATCTGTAGATAGAAAGCTGGGTTTTATGAGAGCTTTGAAGTTAGATTTTTCCTCTTTTAAAAAAAAATTCAAGTTTTTTTTTAGGTTTCTTTTCCTTTTGATGGGACCAGAGTATGGAACAAACTGCCTTTGAAGTTGAAGCTGGTATCTTCTTACTTTTCTTTTAGAAAAATGATAAAAACTTACCTATTTTAGACAATAATTTTGATTTACTTTAAAGACTTTTTGAATTTATATGTGTTTTTGGTTTACTGTATTATGTAATCCTCCTTATTATTGGAATTTCTTCTATCTACTCTAAACCACTTTGAATCCTTTTGGAATAACAGCAGTACATAAAACCCCATAGTATAGTATCATATATGAATAGCTGTACTACAGAGTCTTAATCCTTCAGCATTTCCTGTAATACCGTGTGCCAAAACTACAGCGATATCATATCAATGATACCATGTAATTAAGGCGTCTATTCTTAGGTATTTAGAAATGGTAAATTTAGATGTTTGGCCATGAAACTTGGTGTTTTCAAGCCACAGGTGCTATTGCTGGGAACCTTTTCTGGTGGAATCAAATATGTAATTTTGTGTCACTCAGGAGTCCTCAGCCCAGAAAAGGCACAAAAACGGAGGGGGGGGGGGGATGATAAGCAAGGAGAGAGGTGAGAATGTTCAAGAAGTGATGTGTTTACAGAGTTTATCCAATAAATCCCTTTTTTTTCTGCATCAGAAAGGGATGGGACATGTTATCAATTAAAACAAAATCAGAAGCCCCCACTGTGTCAATATTATTGAAGACATTTTCACTAATCCAAATCATTGTTCTGACAAAACATTTGAGTATATGGCAATAATAATAATAATAATAATAATAATTTATAGCCACATCTTTCAAGATGTGCATACAGTGAAGATATACACTAGGTATGAATTGCATATGCGTATACAGCCCTAGCACACAAACACGCACTGTGGGCTGACAGGAAGTTGTGTAGAGACTCTGTTTTGTTAGGACTGAGATGACAATCGTTCAGTTTTACAATGAGACTAAAGAAATCATCAGTAGTTATGAGCAGGGAAAAGGAGAAAATGTGTACTGCTGAATATTTAATTGTTTGATTTATAATGAGTGTTGTTGAACGCCCGAGTCTTTTAGTTGTACTCTGCAGAGGATATATAGATCGTGTGGATAATAAATACTGTAATTAAATAAATAAAATATTGTTGTGACCCATGAGGGATGTCCTGTCAGGTCTTTCTGTTCTATCTCATCCCACTAGGCCTGGAATCTTTGCAACGTCCTTTCTTACCAGATCTTACCCACCCGTCCTTTTCTTACCAGATCTTACCCACCAAAAAACAGCATCAGCTGTAAATATCCAAATACCTAAACACTGAGAAAGAAATACCCGCGCAACAATCCAAGTGCTACACTGCCCGCGCTGATTATACACGCTGACACTACTCTGTCACACACTTAGATTATGTTAACATTAGCCTAATCGAAAGGATCTGCACAGATCTCTCTTTCTCACACTCACACACACACACACACACACACACACACACACACACAATTTTCACATTAGCCCAATCTAAAGTATCACAGTCAGTACAGATCTCTCCCTGTGTATACCCAAAAAGATACGGTGATGGGTGACATAACTCACAGTTAATTGTGATTCACACACACACACGTACCCGATAAAGTAAGTGATAATGAGGAGCTGCACAGCACGGTTTATCACTCCAATGGTCCAGCTTTTCACCACCACTGACTTGGTGGTTTCATAGGTGAAAAAGTCGGCAATGCAGGTCATGTTGATAACAGTACTTCAGCCAGACAAAAGGAAAATATTATCCAGTCCGTCTCTCTCACTTGAATGTACTTCTCACTCTCTTGTCCCCCGGGGTGTCATCTTTCTCGCTCTCTTCTCAGTCACTTCTCTCCCTCTGTGTTTTTGGTCTCATCCACAATCTCGTGGGTTTTTCCCTGTGTTTCCTAGTCTTAATCAGTCTTTTGCCTCATTTTTTCAGAGCACAGACCCGTGTGACAGCTCTGCGAGGAAGAGGAGGAAGCTGAAGGGTTTCATTGACTCTGCTTCTGTGGCTGGATATCCTGCCTTAGATTCATAAGCTTCTCTGTCTCCTTTTCTCTACACCGGTCTACTTTACAGTGGGGGGAGGGGGGGCTTTGCCTTTCAGTGATGCCATTAAAGAAAGGGGGAGTGGATGAGTGTTACAGAACTTATGGGCGAGGCTTCTAGACGGCTCTCCCCATCACAGATCTGAATTTCTTAGCTGTTTAATCCCTGCAGATGCTCAAGCTTTTAAGTTTCCCATTTTAAACAGTAATGTGTGATCTAATTATATTTGATTACGACATGAGCACAGTACATTGCCTTACCGTATTACGCTGCTAATATATCTATATTCTGTTGAAGCAGAGATATATCACTTCAGTCTGTGACGGTAATGTATTTACTTCTATCTTATTAAAGCAGGCAGAGACTTTATATTTATAAAATAATGCTCGTTATGAACACTTGGGTTTTAAGCCTCATAAACCTCCAGTACTAATCCGTACAATAATTTCTGTCTCTGTGTAACATTGCTCATTCGGACTGGATCTTAAAAGCACCTTCTAATTATCACATTGTAGAAAGGCAAATAATATCTGGCTTCCAGGATATTGGGGGAGGAAGGGCTGTTTGGACCAGGATAATTTTTTCTCTCTTTTTGGACATCCAGCCAATCAGAACTGTCCCTTTTGGGGCTACAGTACCTACCATGAATCTTCCCTCACCTCTACTAGATTGTATCCCCCATTCCAATGGCTAGTATTCATGTTAAAACCTTCCAAAAGTATCTTATGTAAAGGATTGCTTGGACTCTTCACTAGCCCACTATGATCTTGTCAAAAGCACCAGACTACTTTCCTGCAGCAAGGCAGTGTGTAAACCATTCTGCTTCCATCTGGACGTGCTACAACGATTCTTCCTAAATCTATAAAAAACAGTGATTCCCAGGTGGCAGTGTTTGGTTTTGGTTTTTTTTTGTCCAGCTTGGTCCTGTAGTTTTTGTCTTGGGTAGAATTTCCCCTAGGGTCTTAATCTGTGTCTTGGGTAATGTGTATGTGTGAAAAGAGAACTCTTACACCCCTCTGTACTGACTACAATGCAGTGATATAACCAGAAATGATACAAGATGGCCGCATAGCCAGGAAACTCCAAGGAGCCATGAGCTCCTTGAACCCTGGATGGTCCTGGTCGCTGATGGGAGTAGCTGATGAGTGAAGGGTGAGTGGACCAGAGAGGGAGGCACCAGGCTGCCAACTCGGAGGAGAACAAAGGCCGAGTCTTCCAGCTGAAGCAGAGAGGTGGGGCTTGTGGCCACCTGCACATGCGGTGGGACTTGTGGCCACCTGCACATGTGGTATTGATATTGGCTGCAGCAGATTTCTGTAGGAACTGTTGTGGAGACACCACTGACTGAGGCTTGGCAGCCACTGCTAAATGAGGTTTGGCGGACATAGGGTTACGAGTCAGGGGAGTGCGGTAGCAGCAATCCAAAGCAGAGACTGCCATGGTGCCACTGCTGGGGATTGGAGGACATGTGGCTCCTGAATATAGATCCAATAAAACCCCAGTCGGTACATGGGGTCATGGGTCTGGGGCGCAATGCACACCGATTCAGGTCTGAGTAGGTAAGCATGGCCAACAACACATGTGGCAGTCAGCGGCTGAGCTTTCGTGCCAGACCATGCTCCATAGTTGGACTGCAGTGGTGGGAGCACAGACAGAAACCAAATAGACCCAAAACAGTGGGTCCTAAGGGCAAACCCCGAACCCCCTCGACCGGCATATGCCCCCGGACCAAATGAGGCATGAGCACAGAAGGCAATCTCACAAAAGAGAGACAGAGGATCCCACGAGAGAATCCCAAACCCCCACTCAACCACAGGAGCAAAGAGACAGTCGGCACAATTGCACAGAACCAATACCTGGATGTAATCATCAAGATCGGAGTCCAGTGTGAGACGCCCTGAATTCAGCTGCAAGTTGTCATACTCACCCAGCAACGTCTGCCTCAAATGGTAAGTCGCAGAGAAGGAGCAACTGAGGAGCCTCATCAGAAACAAAGGTATAAATGAGGGCCCCCCCCTAACCTCACACACACACACACACACACACACAATCCCAGACACACACACAGTCAAAAAAATAAATAAAATAAACACAGCAGAGTGGAGGAGTGGCCTAGTGGTTAGGGTGGTGGACTTTGGTCCTGGGGAACTGGGTTCGATTCCCACTGCAGGCACAGGCAGCTCCTTGTGACTCTGGGCAAGTCACTTAACCCTCCATTGCCCCAGGTACAAATAAGTACCTGTATACAATATGTAAGCCGCATTGAACCTGCTATGAGTGGGAAAGCGCGGGGTACAAATGTAAGAAAAAAAACATCAATCCTGACTAGGAGATATGAATACTATAAACAAGAACAAAGAGACTTCCCTTGAACCTAACCACCCAGCCTAATGGCAAACCTAAGGATATGGATTTTCTATTACATAACAACAATATGGATTATGAGGATACCAGCTGCTTTGCCAAAAGAAAAAAATCCTCATACACATAACTGCCAAGTGACGCTTACAACAACAATCGGAAGAGCCTAATCACACCCATCACAACAAATCAGAGACCAAACCAACACCAAGCTAAGTCTAAACAATAATCAACAAGACCAGAGTCCCAAAACAGACAGACCACATAAACAAGTACAAACGGTTAAACACACCAACAGCAAATATGATAACTACGTTGCAATATCAATAGGGTACATAAATGCGAGATCAGCAGTAAACAAGACAGCATTACTCAGAGATTGGATAGAAAGGAACAACTAGGATTACTACTCATAACGGAAACATGCCTACACCTCGAAGATGACCCAGGACTAAATGACCTCTGTCCACCGGGATACAAAATAATACACATCAATAGAGTTAAAAAGAAGGGAGGCAGAGTTTCAATAATATACAAATCGTGCTTTAAAGTAGAACCCTTCGCTAAACACATATACTCAGCAATTGAAATTCTGGCATGCAAAATCTTCGATCAACTAAGTATCACTAGCTGATCAACTAAGTATCATACTGTTCTATCGCCCCCCAGGAAACTGTTGAAACACTCAAGAAGACTTCATGGACTTCATATCGAACATATGCACAAACTAACCAAATATTTTACTACTAGGAGACATCAATCTGCACCTTGAAAAACAAAATGACACCAACACAAGAACTCTAATGAATTTCATAAACCAATGGAACTTCAAAACAACACAAGATACCTCAACTCACACAAAAGGCCACATATTAGACATACTAACGCATAGATTTTCAGCAAACAAAAAACACATATTAGAAAATCACAAATGGGAAGAGGTATCATGGACAGACCACAGCAAGCTCACTTTCACATTACAATGGAAAGAAAATGCCAAGAATAGAGAAACAAGAAGACCACACACATACACAACCAAAGGGAAGGTGGAAAATTTAACCTTCTGGACAACAGCAATGAAGGAACATAGCAACATACCACCAAGGACATCCACTTCATGAGAAACTGGGATAAAACAAGTACAAATATACTAAACAAAATAGAAAGAAAGAAAAAACAACCATGACCCTGGTTCCATGACGAGCTATTACAATTGAAAAAAACTATGTAAGAAACTCAAACGAACATGGGCCAAAAACAAAACTAACACAAACAAAACCATATGGAGTATGCACACACAACATAAAAAAAGCTAAAGCAAACTATTACAGCACATATATCAACCCAGAACAGGCCAAACATGAAAAAAAATATTCAAACTAATGAACAACCTTCTGAAGACCCAATATGTACTGGCATCAAGAGAAACACCAACTACAGCAAATGAGCTTGCACAATATTTCAAACACAAATAGCAAAGACAAGATCAGACCTAAAACCCCCCACAAACATCCATACTAGACTTTTTACAAGACTGCGAAACAAATGACACCCATACTGCAGCAGACAGAATATGGTCCTCCTTCAAATCACTCAGCTTAAAAACAGTAAAGACATTACTGACAAAATATGCACACACACACTGCATGCTGGACAATTGCCCAAATTATATAATGCAAGACCCACTGGAATGGTTCAGCAAATGCTTCACCAAACACATCACATACAAGCTTTCAAAAGGTCAATTCCCAACAGACAAAGGTAACATTGTTCTCACCCTAGTCCCCAAAAACACAACCAGCAAGATCAGCGATATCACAAACTATGGTTGATTCAATGTCATTACTGATCAAAACAATGGAGGGCATAGTAGCATAGCACCTAATGGAACACCTGACACAATTCTCAATCTTTCACAACTCCCAATCAGGTTTCGACCACAACACAGCACCAAGACGGTTGTAACCACCCTGATAACAAAGTTCATAAGTTTAATATACCAAGGACAGAATATATTACTACTACAATTTGACATGTCAAGCATGTTTGACCTAGTAGACCACACAACACTACTGACCCTACTCAACAACATGGGAATATGCGGCACAGTGGCAGCATGGTTCAGTGGATTCCTAAGAACCAGATCCTACATTATAAAGATGCCAAACCAGATATCAGCTTCTTGGACCCCAGAATGTGGGGTACCGCAGGGATCTCCAATATCACCAATACTGTTCAATGTAATGATGACACCGCTCAGCAATAAATTGGAGGTAATGGGCTTCAACCCTTTCATATAAACAGATGATGTCACCATCTATATACCATTCAACAACAGAATCACAGAAATACTAGATAAAGTCAAAACAGGACTAGACCTTATGGAAAACTGGGAAACAACTTTCAAACTAAACAAAGAAAAAACAAATTCTTGGTCCTATCCAGCCTGCACAACCCCACAACTCACCAAATTTTCACAATAAACAAACATACCAAATCGAAACACAACTGAAAATACTGGGAATTATTCTAGACAAACATCTATTAATGGACAATCAACTATCAGCAGTAACATCAAAATGCTTCAGAACACTGGAAACTGAGGGGGTCTTTTACTAAAGCTTAGCTCAAGTTATCTGCAGCAATATCCATAGGAATAAAATGGGCCGTACTGCAGATAACTCAAGCTAATCTTTAGTAAAAGAACCCCTAAGAAGGATAAGAGACTATTTCCCCAAATAAGCATTCCAGATAATGGTACAATCAACGAAACTATCACAATTAGACTACTGTGACGTGGTGTGCATAGGGTACGAGGAAAGAACGCTAAAATCACGACAAACCGTCCAAAACACAGCAGCAAGACTGATTTTCAAAAAAGCTGAAATATGAAAAAGCTACCCCAGTACTCGAAACACTACACTGGCTGCAGACAGTGGCTTACCAAGGGGGGGGGGGGGGGGGCGGTCCGCCCCGGGTGCACTCTGCTGGGGGGGTGCCGCGTGCCTTTTGGCTCTTCGTTTTCATGCTCCCTCTGCCCCAGAACAGGTTACTTCCTGTTCCGGGGCAGAGGGAGCATGGAAACAAAGAGCCGACAGACGTGCGGCAACCCCCCCCCCCCAGCGGCGTGCACCCGGGGGGGGTTCTTTCGCCGGGGGGTCGTGCTGCACCCGGGAGATTATTTCACCGGGGGGGGGGTCGTGCTGTTCTGGGGGGGGTGCATCGGCGATCCGCCCCACGTGTCAGCGCCCCTAGGAACGCCACTTGCTGCAGATCAAAGCAAGACTAATCTTCAAAACCAGGACCCTCATTTTCAAATTACTATTCAGAATGGCACCAGAAGCTACCTACTTCTTCACCTACCCAACTGCAGAAACATAATGTAAAGAACCATCTGCACAACAGGACTCAGCTACCTTGGATCAAAATGGTAGAACTCGATACCAAAAGCCATAAGAAGCATCTATAACTATCTTCAGTTCAGAAAAGAACTCAAAACACACCTTTTCAAAACATTTTATAGCTAACCACGCAAGTCACACACATCCTCTTTTAAGTCAAAACTAAAACATTATTTTAACTTATTTTGGATAATAGTAGGATACAAGAATGCATAAATGATTTTTTTTTTTTGGAGGGGGCAGCTTTGAACATGAGTGTGCCTCTCTGATCCCACACCAAAATTAACATCAAACATACCTTAGCTGTTGGGAATCCCCAAACCTCTCCAGATGAAGAAATACAGAGCCCACTCTGAGTGAGAGAAATGTGACAGTCAGTGGCAGCAATTTGAACCACCAATGCCATTACTATGAGCATGCTGAGTTTTCAATGTTCTTTTCTGGTTTGAGATGGGCTCAGGATATCTTCATCTAGAGGGGCTTGGGAATCCCAACCAGCTAGAGGAGTGGTGTATTTGGTGCTGGGTGAACCTAAGGCAAAAGTGGAGGGGCCCAGGCACAGAAGTCACTCTGTGGGTGCCAGTAGGTGCTGAGCACCCCCAACATCGAGCAAGATCCTTCATTGTGTACAGGGAGGAATAATTTGTATTTTGTGTAGCACCACCAATCGTTTTAAAATGTTGCCACCTATGGGCTCAGACCCACCCATGGCTATAGCCTTGCTACAATGCATTGAGCAAAATTTAGAGTTGTGCAGATTTTGGCTTAATCTACAAGTAAAGGAGTGAAAGCCTCCACCTTTGTAAGCCCAACAGCTGGGCAAACCCTAGGCCCCCAAAATTATGAGGATCACAGACATAGATGAAGAGTGGAGCACTGTAGCAGAAGGAGGAGACAGTGTTTCAAATAATGTTGTATAACTGTTCTGACTCCACAGGCATGTGCATTAATTTGTTTTCTATTTTGTACTTCTAATATATTCAGTGCTGCTGCCACTTCCTGATTGTCCATAAGTACATAAGCATCGCCATGCTGGGACAGACCAAGGGTCCATCGAGCCCAGCACCCTGACACCGACAGCAGCCAAAAGAACAAGCAATTTGTCCAGCCCATCCTAGAAATATTGTATTATTCCCTCGTCCATTCAATAACATTCTATGGCTTTTTCCTCCAGGAAGCCGTCCAACCCTTTTTTGAAGTCCGCTAAGTTAACTGCCTTAACAACCTTTTCTGGCAGCGAATTCCAGAATTTAACTACGCGTTGAGTGAAGAAACATTTCTTCCGATTTGTTTTAAATTTACCACACTGCAGCTTCATCTCATGCCCTCTTGTCCTAGTATTTTTGGAAAGTGTAAACAGACGCTCCACATCGACCCGTTCCATTCTACTCATTATCTTATAGACCTCTATCATATCTCCCCTCAGCCGCCTTTTCTCCAAGCTGAAGAGCCCCAGCCTCTTCAGCCTATCCTGATAGGGAAGTCATCCCACCCCCTGTATCATCTTTGTCGCCCTTCTCTGCACCTTTTTCAATTCCACTATGTCTTTTTTTAAGGTGTGGTGACCTTAATTGAACACAATACTCGAGGTGCGGTCACACCATGGAGTGATACAATGGCAGAATAATATCCTTATTTTTGTTTTCAATCCCTTTCCTAATGATACCCAACATTCTATTTGCTTTCCTAGCCACAGCAGCACATTGAACAGAAGTTTTCAACGTATCATCAACGATGACACCTAGATCCCTTTCTCAGTCCTTGACTCCCAACGCTGAACCTTGTATGTCCTTACAAACTGTGCTTTGATATGTCAGCCTCTGAATATGACCCTCTCCCTCCAGTCTCTGAAGTACTGGCAACTGCTGCCTTCAATGCATTTACAAGACATACACCATGCCAGTGAATCCCAAACCTGGTCCTGGAGGCACCCTAGTCAGTCAGGTTTTCAGGATATCCAGAATGATATCCACTTCCTTCACTGCATGCAAATCTCTCTCATGAATATTCATTATGGATATCCTGAAAACCTGACTGGCTGGGGTGCCTCCAGGTCCAGGTTTGGGAACCACTGCATTATGGCCTCGTCTCAGGCACTTACCCTGTTGGTCCCTTTCCTTGCTCTCTAGCTTTGTGGATCTTCTTCTTGCCCCTCCTTCCTGCAAGACAGATTCTCTATCTTGGCTCAGAGCAAGCAGTACTGCTCTGCCCTCTCCTCCTGAAAAAAAAATGGACTCTCTTTTCACCATTTGCAATTTCTATAAGCCCAGGTTTCAAAACTATCTTTTGCTCAACTCTTTGAGCATCTCCTTTTTTAAACACCGTCCTTGGCAATAAATCAACTCATTCTATAGACATTCCTTGTCCTCTCTGTAGCATTGTCAGCTTGTTGCCCTGTGGCAGAAATACTTCCGGTTTCAGATTCTGAATGCAATAAACAGTTGAAATTCAGGAAAACAGAGTTTTCTTTGTGAATATTGGGCTACTGCTATCTGGATAGAAATGCATGTGCGTGATTTTTGAGTCAAGAGCAACCACTATGGAAAACCACCTTATACAAACTGACTGCTTTGCACAAATTTGGAGTACAGTTTAGTTGGAGCATCCCAAAAAGACTGTGTGTGTTTCAGTACATCTGCTGGCCTTGAAGGGAATTCCCCCTCCCCAACTGTCTACCTGTGGACATGAGAGTGCATGTTACTGAGCACAGTGGAGAGGGAACCATGGAACAGAAATATTTTTGTGCATAACCCTTGGATGATCTATTGTGTCCGTGGATTCAGTTGGATTACATAGGTCGCTGTTCCCTTTCACAGCTCACATGGTTGAAGGTAGCTCTCCTTTAAAGGAACTCGTGGGGGGCCCTTTTACTAAGCTGTGGTAAAAAGTGGCCTTAGGTGTTCTTACGCGAGTCATTCCTTAGCGCTAAACCCTTTTTTACCCCATAGGTAAAATGGTCAATTTTTCTATTTCCAGCATTAATGGAGTGGAGGAGTAGTTTAGTGGTTAGCGCACTGGTCTTGACCTCCAGAGGTGGCTGCTTCAAATTCCAATGCTGCTACTGCTGCTTGTCATCTTGGGCAAGTCACTTAACCCTTCCTTGCCTCAGGCACAAAATTAGATTGTGAGCCCTCCAGAGACAGGGCAATACCCAGTGTAGCTGAATGTAACTCACCTTGAGCTACAACTGGAAAGGGTTTGAGCAAAATCCAAAAAAATGAATTACTTTGATAATGGCCATGTGCTATTTTGTAGATGGTAAGAGCTCATGTGCTAACCACGCACTAATCGGTTAGCTTCAGCTATGCTAATTGATTAGTACAGAACACACCTACTCTCCGTTCCCTCAACCTGCCCCAGTGCTAAAAAATATTGCTTATATTTTAGCACACATGAAGCACACACACATGCAAAAATTACCATAGGGCATCTGGGCGTGCCCCACAGTAAGCACGCTTTTGCTGTGATAAGCAAGCATTAGTGCTTACTACTGCTTAGTAAAAGGGCCCCTGAGTATGCAGGATTTGAACCCATATCTCTTATGAGTTCTGCTGACACCTGGATCACTGCTGGAACACTCCACCTTCTCAAATGTAGCGCTACTAGACCACTGATTACATAGATGTCGAGTTGTACCAAGCATTCATAGTTCACTAAGTAATGGCAGGGTGATCGCCAGTTGTTTTCTGGTATTATAGAAGTAACTTGACATCAAAACAACAATGCTTACTCTTTTTTTATGTACTGTACTATGGTTTGATAGAACGGCAAAATCCATATAAAAGTGGTCAGCCTAAAATAAGGGATTAAAAACTACATTCTCAATATTCAAACAAGTTATAGGAGCCAACTTTTCAAAGTTGTTGGAGGTGCTAAGCCCAATGGAAATAACCCCTCCCTGGGTACATACAAGGAATTTTCTCAATATTGAGGGTGCTCAAGCACCCACAGAGCTGGCTCCTAAGATTAAAGCCACTTTATACAGGAACATCAGGTCAAATGTATGACCATTTTATGTGCTGCAGACTGTATACATCCTCGTAGCAACATTACCAGAATGGAAATCAGCCATGAAACTCAGCAAAGATTCATCTGTGTGGATATTAACATTTTCCTTTATAAGTAAAGAACACTGGATGCTGAAAACACATTGTGGGAGCTTGGATAGACTGTTTACTACTCCCGAGTACCCGATAGACGTCAAAATGTTTATCTTAGGTCAGGAATGGTCTAATTATAGCATGCAGACAAAATCTGGCCCACCAGGTTGTTTTTCCTGGCCCACTCACTTTAGATAAATTTGATTTATCTTCAACTTTCTAATGTTCTCACTCAATAGCTAACTTGACATTGTTGACCTTTGATGATGCGCTGAGACACGTACTCATCAAACTGAGACATTTTAGGTCTCTAATGATGAAGTCATTAGGGTATTCACAGAGTTACAGTGTCAGCAGGCCTTGAAGGAAGCCTACATTGGCTTCACATCTGATTTCACGTAAAATTTTCAAACCGTTTGAATGCATTTATACACAAGGACATTCTGCAAGACCTCATTAGCTTTCATTTCCTCTTAAGCCCTTCTTCCCAAACTTTGTTCAAAAAGCAGGTTGTTGTTATTCAAGCCCTTCTTCTCCACCACCAAATCCCAATTTTGTGCCTTCAAGCTTGCTGAACCAGTAGTCTGGAATATTCTCCTGATCATATATACTGGGTCCCCAATCTTGCCAGAATAAAATCCAGCCTGAAAACACAACTCTTAAAATCCACTTTTAAAATTACTTAATCTATATCTTGCCTCCTTTCTATCCTCCTAAGCTGCCCCCACAGCCCCCCCCCCAAAACCCTGGAGGGGCCCTTCTCTAGCCTCATTCTGTGTATTTGGCACACTACTTTAACATAAAGGCCCCATATGTCTTGTCTGCATTTCTTGACTGTCTGTGTTGTATCAGATTGAAAGCAGGGCCTGTATTGTGTATCTATAAAGTGCTTTACAAATGCTACTACTATTAATAATATTAGAAATCACCCCCACCATCAGCAGCAGAGATGCCAAGTTACCCAGTTTCAGGCTGGAGATTTTGGGCGGTCCGGGTTTTGAATGTACATCCTAAAGCAATGTGGGGTTTGTAGTGCCTGAATCTGCCCAATAAAATTAGTGCTGCAAGTCCCATAATGCACCAGGATGGGATGGTCAGAAATCCAGGACTGCCCCAAAATCTCCAGCCTGAAACTGGGTAACTTGGCGTCTCTGCAGCAGTTTATGTGCAATATATATGAAAGACATTCTGTTACTTACCCTCAAAGGAACTACAACAACAACAAGCATGTGGAGTATGTGTCAAACTACCAAACTATGGGCTCCTTTTACAAAGTGGCGCTACCGATTAACATGCACTGAAAGCAAAGAGGCCCATGGGAATTGAATGGGCTTCTTTGCATTCAGCGCACACTAATCGGTAGTATTGCTTTGTAAAAGGAGCCCATTATTTGGTAATTTGACACACACTCAACAATCTTCTTCAGTAACAGGGTGCTAATCTTAGAGCTAACTATGCAGAAATTCAATAACATTCTGTCCACAACACTTTTAAGCTAAAGGAATTCAGTCACGAGGTTTCACTTTTCATGCTTTCACAGGTGTCAGTCACTCCTAATGCCTCTGCCATCATCTACCTGGCTCTGCACCTTGGGTATTCCCAGCTCACCTGAAACCAAGAAGAAACAGATACACAACATTAAGCAAAAAGAGAGAAAAATCCTCTCTTTACGCCTTGTTTGGGAACTTCTAACTCTTCCTTGCCCATATAACCACAAGACCTTTTATTACTGAACAGTCAGTTTTACAATATCTCGTTTATTATTGTGCCTACGATAGCTAAGGAACTTGAATTGACAGATTAATTAATGGGTTCACATAAAATACAATGACACTCAGTATCTTCTGAAATAGTATAGTTTATTCTTTATAGCAACGTTGCTCTTGGAGGTAAGTAGGAAAGAACACTGAGGCAGATGTTACAACAGAATAATAGAATTCAATTTGCAGAAATTTACAGCACTAGCTTGTAAAATACTGTATGGTTAAGTGTTTGGATGTTATATAACACAGATAAATCCATATGTTCAAGTGCCTCTAGTATATTTCTAGCACTTTCAAGCAATAAGTTGACAATACAGTTTATAACAAAAACACAAGAAGGAAAAAAATGTGATACTGTTAACTAATTGAGATAAGCTTTTCATCAATAGCATATATTATCCCCCCTCCCCCAAACAAAAACTAGTTTGCTTCTCCAATATTTCATCATATTGTTAACCTTTTCTTTCACAAGTTTCTTTTACCAACTACAAATAAAGGGTCACAGACTTGATACACCTGTGGTACAACCAAAGCAGTACTGGATAAGGTTCACTAAGCCAGCGTAGCCTATAATTTTCAAATACTATTCTGTTTCTGTAAATCCCTTTTTTTTTTCTAAACACCTCTTTCCTTTACAAAGTCACTTCTGAAAATTTCAGGTAAGTACACAAATTACTATTGCAAGTGTTATTTTCTCTCAAACAAATTATGGGGCCCTTTTACTAAGGGGTTGGAATGTAGCAACAGGCTCGCCACAAGCCAATCCGGAAATACCACAGGAGCCCAGCAGTAGTTCCCACCCCTAGAGCGCACCATTTCCGGTGCTACAAAAATATTTCTAATCCATAACCCAGGTAACACAAACCTTTGGGAACAACTCCGCTCAATTGTATGAAGCAACAACCTGCAGGAATAGCGGGTGATAGTTGTAAATTGTGAGATAAATATTTCAATTACGGAGGGGAAGAAGACCTCAGACCCGTGACAATTTATTGATCAAAAAGATCACCTTAATATAGTCACTTCTGTATAATCATTGGTCTTTCTGCCAACCTCCTCCTTAGATGTACAATTCGTGCGCTTTAATATATATAAACATTCTAAAACTGAATCAAAAAATAAACCACAGCTACTTAGCTTACTATTGTTTGTTTAAGGGCCTCCCCAACGGTCCCGTTTCGCCACCTGGGGCTTCATCAGGGAGAGAAAATCCATCTGCATCGAACTGTGGAAAAAACCCAGCAAACTGTTAATGCTGCCAGAAAAGCGCCCCACACATTATGCTTAACATACCTCTCAAAAAACTTTAATATATTTTGGCTTTGCTCAGATGGAGTTCCAATCGACTGCCGGGGAAATGGCGCCTCACTGCTCAGAGAACGCGGTGCATGCGCAAAGCATACACAACCTTTGACCTGAAGGCAGAGTGAGCCCATTTATAAACCAGCCCATTCTACCTACTTGTTAAGTCCTGTAGGGATCACTGTTTTCCAATCGAATATAATACGTTGATCTACTTGAGTCATCTTTTGCAATACATTTTTTGAATAGATTTTAAGAGTGGATAGTGGTTACTTAAAGTGCAGTACTATTTGTGTGTAACTTGATTGCAATCAGGTTTCTTATATGTGTTAGCACTGAATTAAATGGAGATATCCTAAAAACCCTGACTGGCTGGGTGTGCCCTGAGGACTGGGTTGAAATCTTTGGTGTAGGTACTCAGGGTATCCTGTACCAATGAATGGCTTTCTAGAAATCCTCAGAGGTATTTATCTCCACAAACCATCTCCAGCAGATATTGGTAAAGCCATTGGTCTCTGTAGGTCTCCATATAGCACATCAGATACAATGATAAGTAAGCAAAAATGTTCCTCACATAATCTTGATAATGTGCTCAATTCTTGACTATTTAGTTGGTTAGTTTCCTCTAACCTGGCCACCCTGGGCACACTACAGTTGGTTTCTTAGCTCAGGAGGAATTTCCACATTTAGCGACCCTTTTACAAAGCAGTGGTAAGCCCAATGCAGGCTTTCCGCATGCTAATCTGGAGCTACCACCGGCCCAACACAGGTGCCAGCAGTGGTTCCAGCCCTAGCGTGTGCCATTTCCAATGCTTGGGAAATTAGGGTAGTAGTCATTAGCACAGTGCTAACCTGGCGGTAATCGGGCAGCGCCACATGCTATCTGGTTACCATTGGGTTAGCGTGGGAGTCCGTACCGCCACCTCAATGGGTGGCATTAAATACTCCCCCCTCCCCTGGCATGGCCAAGTGGTAAGTGAAATCTTGCCATATGGCCATGTCTATTTTTTGGCCTTTTTACCCGCTGCAGTAAAAAGGGCCTCAGCATGTGGCAAAAACAGCCCCCACTGCTAGCACAGGGCCCTTTTTACCGCAGCTTGATAAAAGGACCCTTAATAAATCCCCTGGCCTAAATGGATGAAATACATGATGAGACTGATCACAGGACCTTCCATTTAGGACAGGAGTGGAAGAGTAGCCTAATGGCTAGTGTAGTGGCATAAGAACTAGGGGAACTGGGTTCAGTTCCTACTGCAGCTCCTTGTGACTCTGGGCAAATCACTTAGCCCTCTGTTGCCCCAGGTATATCTGTATATAATATATGAACCACTTTGATTGTAATCACAGAAAGCTGGTATATGAAATCCTATCCCCTTTCCTTTTTTTTTTTTTTTAATTTATAGAAGTCTTTATTAGGCATCGTTAAGACAAAGCAAGCCAAGAACAATGCAAAACATTTCACACCATAACAAGTTTGCAGTAAATATAGCAAAGTACATTACAATAACAGGAAATAACAACACTATTCCAACATCCAATTATACTTCAGGATTTAACAGTTTTTAGAATTATAAATCCCCTAATCTACTACCCTATTGTGTCCTTAATCCCCCCATCCCCCCTCCCTCCACATCCTCCACCCCTTCCTCCCCACCCCCACCCTTCCAATTCAATCAACTAACTATCCAGAACAAGCATTCAAAAAAGGTCTCCACACATTTTCCCACTTAGGCAGGGTTTTTTTTTTAACTGCCGTCAATCGCTCCATCTCACATATATAATGCACCTTTGTAATCCAACCCACTAATGAGGGTACCAGCGGAGATTTCCAACTCTTTGCCAGGTTTATACGAGCTGCCTGCAAGGACCCTCTCATCATAAACCACTGGTTACCCGTTAAGCCCACGGGTCTCTGCCCCAGTAGGAAAATTAAAGGATGCCACTGCACAGATTTGCCTAACCAGGCCTGAAGGCGAGATCGAACTCCTTTCCAGTAAGCTATAGCCTTAGGACAGGACCACCAGATGTGACCCATCGTCCCAACTCCTCCACAATTTCTCCAACAACTCGCAGATACTCTGGGGAACATGTGGTGCAAACGTACCGGAGTAAGATACCACCTATAGAATACCTTACGCGAGTTCTCCTTCACAGCCACTGCTATAGAAGATTTCAAAATGCACTTCTCCAATTGCAACCAATCCACATCAGGTAATGTAAAATTCAACTCCTGTTCCCATCGTCTACAATGCAAGTGGGAGGGTTTTAGATGCGTCCCCAAATAACCATATAAAAAAGTTATCATTCCACGTGTACTCCGAGAGTCCACACACACTTCCTCTAGGGGATGAACCTCTCGCCTCCGACACTCCACATAAGCAGGCTCTTTCAGAAAATGTATCAATTGCCCATAAGCATATTTGTCACAGGTTTGAAGCCGATAATCTGCCATCAGTGTCTCAAAGGGCACTAACTTCTCTCCTACATGTAGTTGACCCAACATTTCCACTCCTGAAGCAGCCCACTTACGGAAAATTGTGTTCCCCATTCCCGGACCAAACAGGGGATTGTCAACAATCGGGGCCAATCCAGATACTGGAGGCCGGCGCTCCCGGAACATTCGGTCCCAGTAATAAACAGTAGCCTGCACCATAGGCGGAAATCGATCAACTTGTCCCCTATATTTACCCGGAAGCCACATCAAGTGCCCCAGCCTACGAGAACCGATTAGATCTTGTTCAAGATGGACCCACAGTTTATGATCTGCCCTTCGTAACCACTCAACAGCCGATCTAGCCTGCGCAGCACAATAGTACCAATACAGATTGGGCACTCCCAAACCTCCAGCTCGCTTACTTTTATACAGGAAGGCTCTTGGCAAGCGCGGTCGTTTCTGATGCCAAACAAAACGGATCAGGCTGTCCTGTAGCTTAGATATAAATGCCCTGGAGACACGCAGTGGCAGTACCTGAAATAAGTACAGCAATCGGGGCAAAATGTTCATTTTAAGTGCAGCTATTCGCCCTAACCAGGAGAGATCCATCGAATTCCACCTATCTAAATCCCTCAGGACCTCTTTCTGAAGAACCGGGTAGTTCACAGCAAACAAATCTGATAGGTTCCCTGGGATCTGTACTCCTAAGTATCTAATGTCCCGGTCTGTCCACTTAAAAGCAAAGGAGGCCCTCAACGCCTCCAATCGCTCCGGCAACATCCCCACAGCCAGCCCAATAGATTTACTCGCGTTGAGTTTATAGCCAGATATCCTGGAATAGGCCCCTATCTCTTTCATTAAATTTGGAAGGGAAACTACCGGATTAGTTAATGATAAGAGCACGTCATCCGCAAATAAAGCAATCTTGTATTCCTTGGCCCTCACCCACACTCCAGTAATATCGACATTCTCCCGAATAGCAACCGCCAAGGGCTCCATCGCCAGAGCAATCAGCAGAGGCAACAGAGGGCATCCCTGGCGAGTGCCACGGCCCAGGGCAAACATCCCCGAGTTCCCACCATTTACTCTTACACAGGCCTGTGGCGAGGTATATAGTGCTTGAATCCAAGTTCTAAAATAGGGGCCAATTCCCACTCTATTCAAAACTTTATCCAGATATCCCCAGTGGACTCGGTCGAAGGCCTTCTCCGCGTCCAACCCCAGTAATACCACTGGCCAGGCCCTCGACCGAGCTGCATAAAGTAGGTCCAGCGTTCTACGGATGTTGTCCAAAGCCTGTCTATTTGCTACAAAACCAACTTGATCTGGGTGCACCAAGCTAAGCAACATCTTACCCAAACGGTTTGCCAACACCTTAGCCAAGATTTTTACGTCTGTATTAAGAATCAAAATGGGGTGATACGAAGCACACTCAGTAATATCTTTATCTGGCTTTGGTATCACCGCCACCCAAGCCTCCATCATTGACTTCGGGAAAGGCGCACCCTCCCGTACCGAATTAATAACCAACATCAAATAGGGCGCCAATTCCCCCACAAAAATCTTTAAAAACTCATTGGTAAATTCATCTAGTCCCGGCACCTTCCCCGTCGGCAGCGCTTTAATAACTTGAGTTACTTCCTTCACTGTCACCAGTGCTTCCAAATCTCTCTTCTGTGAATCAGATAACACCGACATACCCAGGTCTGCCAAATATTGGTCAATGGCTTCAGTCTGTACAGCAGCATCCTCTTTATAGAGATTCTCATAAAAAAGGGCAAAACGCTCCCTAATCTTGTCTGAGGTGTGCAACATAGTACCCCTATCATCCTTCATTCTCAAGATGTGCCTGTCTGCCCTCATCTTCCTTAACTTAGTGGCCAGCATCCTGCCCGGTTTGTTTGTAAATTCATAATGGACTTGTCGCAGACGTGCGTTAACAAATTGCAAGCTCTCATCATGTAAGGCTGCCAGCTCCAGTCGTATTGCCTGTAGTTTCCGGAAGTCAGATACCAAGCCAAAGGCCCTATACCTGTCCTCCAGAGCACCTAACCGCTCCATACACTGGGCTAATCTCACTTTGTGGGTTCTAGAGTGCTGGCTGGCACATTTAATAAAGTAGCCTCTAGATACTGCTTTAAATGCATCCCACACTGTACCTAAAGCTGGCCCACAGTCCAAGTTGAGGTCAAAGTACTCCTTCAACACAGAGCGAAAGTTAGCTATAATCTCTGGGTCCTGTAGTAGACAATTGTTAAGAGTCCACCTACTATCTTGCAGCTCTTCCTTCAATGAAGGAATTATTGCCCAAACAGGAGCATGGTCTGAAATGGTAGTATGTCCGATGAATGATTCTGTTGGAATAATGTATTGTATTTTACATGCATTGCCTGTCACCAATTTTTTCTCTGTGATTACTCTGTGACCTCTGATGTGAATTACTTAGAGAGGTCACACCCATGCAACTTCCTGTGGGGGTTAGGCACAGCACATGGAGCTCATGATCTCTCCTAAGCTGAGAGAATCTATGGTGGTGTGAGCATCCATTACCATCTAAGCACATGGAAAGAGCTGATAATCCAAATGTATAGTATTATGTATATATAAGCCTGTCTGAATATAATCTAACTACAAACTGTGAGTAAACAGATGTTTTGTTACTTCAACTTTAAAGTGACTCAGCAGTGAATTATTCTGGGGTGTATGAGAGAGATGAAGAAAAGAAATTAACATTTCTAAAGCTGAAGCTGTGTGTATAAAAATCTGCTAATTATTTACTACAAATAATCCAACAAAAAGGGTTATGGGCCCAGGCCAGGAATTGAAAAAGGGAGAAATATTACCAGGCAGTAAAAAAGCCACACTTTTTTCTCTTAAGTTTTAAAAGAAAGATTCAGTCTGTCTCTCTCTCCCCCCCACACAGCAGACAGAAGGCTAAGAAAATGGCTGAGGGAGGAAATTCACCATTTTTCTACTCTCTCAAGGTGCCTAAATTAACTGAATTTAATTATCAGCAGTGGGAACTAAGATTCATATGTCTCCTTCAAGCAAAGAAATTAAATATATGCTTAGACCAAAACAGAACAGCTGAAAATATGGCTGAATGGGACAATGCAAACTATTATGTGAAGTGCATGTTTTTGGAAGCTCTCTCAGAGAAACAAGCCATATTAGTGGAGGGAAAAGATGCAGCAAAGGACATTTTATATAAACTGAGAACTATGTATGCAACTACATATGCAAAACAGCAACCAATTTGGTTGGCAGAGTTGAATGAAACCAAATTAAGGGATAAAAGTAAGTGTAATGATCACATTATGCATCTTATGTCTTCATTTCAAAAGTTAGAACTTTCTGGAATTCCCATGTGTGATGCATTGAAAAGAGCATTTCTTTTTACCTCACTATCAAAGAAGTTTGATGTTTTTAGGTCTGTGAATGAAGCCATTGAAGGGCAATCTTTTGAACAGGCAGCATCAAAACTGAGGCAGGAATGCATAATTAATGATTCTGAGGAGATGTGTTCTCAAAGTCAGTCAGAGAGAAATGAAACAAATTTCTTGGCAAAGAACAGAGGAAGGTGGAGCTATGGGAAAACTCCACCCAAGGGCAAGCTGATTTGCTACTCATGTAGAAAGGAGGGACATGTATCTAAATGGTGTAAGGAAACACAAAACACCCCCTCTAGCTCACCTAAGCCAATGGAACAAAAGAATTCTCCAACCAGGAAATGTATGAAGGACAATAATAAACATAAGAGCTTTCTAATGGTAGAAAAATCTTTGACTATGGTAAATAATAATTCAAATGAAAGTACTTGGATTTTGGATTCGGGGAGCACATGCCATTTAACCAATTGTAAGGATTTCTTTCAGGAAATGTGTCCAGAAGAAGGTATTCTTAATACTGCAAACGCAGGGACTGCTAAGATCCAAGCAAAAGGCATTGGATTCTTAAAATGCAAAGTGTCTAATGAAGTTAAAGAAATTCCTGTAAGTGATGTCTTGTATATTCCCCAAGCAGTTTGCAATATGCTTAGTGTATCTACATTAGATAAGAAGGGATTTGTGATTCATTTTGAAAACAGTAAGTGCACAATCTCTAAAAATGATGAAGTGTATGCTGAAGCTTTTATGCATAATGATATTTATAAACTGAGCATTTCAGGTGAAGCCTCACATATGGCGCAAGTAAGGAAGAATGATGGTAAATGTAGTCTGGAAATCTGGCACCGCCGCCTGGGACATCGTGATTTTAAGGTGATCCAGGATCTTTACAGTAGGCAACTAGCCACAGGCATTCAGATCAGTGCAGATACTGGTAAAATGGAGAAATGCATAGACTGTGTTACTCAAAAAGGTGTGAGACCCTCATTTCCTGCATACACAGGAAATAGGAGTAATAAAGTACTGGACTTAATACACAGTGACTTATGTGGACCGTTTAATATCCCATCATTGGGAAATAACAGATTTGTGCTAATATTCTTGGATGATTTCTCTAGATATTGTGTGGCCTATTTGCTGAAAGAAAAAAGTCAAGTCACAGACATGCTGAAGAAATACGTAGCCATGGTGAGCAATAAATTTGAAAGAAAACCAAAGGTTCTTCAGACCGACAATGGTGGTGAGTTCACTTCACAAAGCATGCGCACATTTCTAGAACAAGAAGGCATTCAGCATATCACAACAGTAGCTTATACACCAGAGCAAAATTCTGTTGCAGAGAGAAAATTTAGGTCACTTGTGGAAATGACCAGGTGTATGCTGTCAGATAGCAATCTCCCTAAAAGACTATGGGGGGAAGCCATTCTCACAGCAGTGTACCTACAAAACAGAATGCCAACTAAAGGCGCTGAGCGCACACCACATGAGACATGGCATGGTAGGAAGCCAAACCTGTCACACATAAGAACATTTGGAAGTAAAGCATATGCTCATGTACCAAAGCAAAGAAGGCATAAGCTGGATTCCACAACAGAAAGGGGCATTTTAGTTGGCTATGCTCCAGGACACAAAGGATATAGAATTTTGAATCTGAAAACTGGCATTGTTGGCATAAGACATGTTACATATTTTGATGAAAACAAAAGGGTTGATAAAGGCTGGATTATCCCAGATGAGCCTTATCATCCAGAATATGAAACTAGAACCATAATAGACATGCCAGTGTATATAAATGCCATACCAAGGCAGATGTCTGAAAGCAACTCATCTGTATCTAATGAGGAACAGGCAGAGGAAGCAGACACAGAAAGGATCATTGCAGGAGACAGTACAGTTGGAGAAGGGGAATCAATTGGAGAAGGACTCTCAGATTTAGAGGATGCGGAAAGGTCGGACCAACCTGTTGTCAGACGCTCATCCAGGGAAAACAAAGGTGTTCCACCCCCAAGACTGTCTTACCTAACAAAGTCAGCAGAAGCTCAAGAGCCCTTAACATGGGATGAGATTGAGAAAATGCCAGCAGAAGAAGCTGCTGAATGGCGTAAAGCTGCACAAGAAGAAATTGATGCATTGGATAAAAATAATACTTGGATTCTTACAAAATTACCTCCTGGCAAGAAAGCTATAGGATGCAAATGGGTATTCAAGTTAAAAAGGAATGCACAAGGAAAAGTGGAAAGGTATAAAGCCAGATTAGTCGCAAAGGGATATCTTCAAAAATATGGAGAAGATTTTGATGAAGTGTTTGCACCTGTAGTGAAACACACGACAATTAGAACACTTCTGAGCATTGCAGTCTCAAAAGGCATGCAAGTCAACCACATTGATGTGAAAACAGCATTTCTTCATGGAGATATAACTGAAGACTTGTACATGGAACAGCCAACAGGTTTCATAAATACAAAACAAAGACAGCTAGTGTGTAAATTAAACAAAGGTCTTTATGGATTAAAGCAAAGTGCAAATGTTGGAATGACAAATTGCATGAAATATTGACAAATTTAGGATTTAAGCAAGGTGAAGCAGATAAATGCTTGTACACTAGGTGCAGAAATGGACAATATGCATACATTTTAGCTTTTGTTGATGATCTGCTCATTGCAAGCGAAAGTGAGCAAGAGTACAAGGACATTGTAAAATATTTAAACCTGAATGTTGAGATAAAAGAACTTGGTAATGTGTCATACTATCTTGGTATAGAAATTGAGAAACAAAATGATGGTTCTTATCTTCTAAGCCAGAAGCAGAAAATAAATGAGCTTATTGAAAGTTTAGGTATGCAAGATGCCCAAGTTGTAAGCACTCCCATGATCACTGATTTTCTGAAGGATGAAACAGTAAGAGAACCTTTACCAGATAACATCCAATATAGATCAGCCATAGGTAAGCTTTTATATCTGACTACCACATACAGGGCTGATATAGCAAATGCAGTAGGAATTTTGAGCAGAAGGGTCAGCTCACCTACCAAATCAGATTGGACTGCAGTTAAAAGGATGGTAAGGTATTTAAAAGGTACCATTGATTGTAAATTAAAGATTTCAGCCAATAGTAATCCAAAACTAATATGTTACTGTGATTCAGATTGGGCAGGGGATCATTCTGATTATAAATCCACAAGTGGATATGTGTTTATGTATGGAAATGTAAAAATTTCTTGGGCCAGTCATAAACAAAGTATTGTGAGTCTGTCTTCTACAGAAGCTGAATATGTGGCTGTATCAGAAGCATGCAGAGAACTGATGTGGATTGAAAAACTTTTGCTGGATTTTGGAATAGCTGAACAGAGACCAATCCAGATAATGGAAGATAATCAGAGCTGCATCCGACTGTCACAGAATGACAAGGTTCAGTCACGCACCAAGCACATCGCAACGAAATACCACAACGTGCGAGAGTTGGCGAAAGAAGGGGTCATCAGTCTACACTATTGTCACACCAGTGAAATGACAGCTGACATCATGACCAAACCGTTACCCAGAGAACGTTTTGAGAATCTGCGTATAAAGCTTGGACTTTGTGTGAATTAATAATTGCATGACAGTTATGCATGAGAAGGGGTTTGTTGGAATAATGTATTGTATTTTACATGCATTGCCTGTCACCAATTTTTTCTCTGTGATTACTCTGTGACCTCTGATGTGAATTACTTAGAGAGGTCACACCCATGCAACTTCCTGTGGGGGTTAGGCACAGCACATGGAGCTCATGATCTCTCCTAAGCTGAGAGAATCTATGGTGGTGTGAGCATCCATTACCATCTAAGCACATGGAAAGAGCTGATAATCCAAATGTATAGTATTATGTATATATAAGCCTGTCTGAATATAATCTAACTACAAACTGTGAGTAAACAGATGTTTTGTTACTTCAACTTTAAAGTGACTCAGCAGTGAATTATTCTGGGGTGTATGAGAGAGATGAAGAAAAGAAATTAACATTTCTAAAGCTGAAGCTGTGTGTATAAAAATCTGCTAATTATTTACTACAAATAATCCAACAGATTCTCCCCCCCCCCCCCTTCTGACAAGCCTTTGTCCAAAAAAACATAATCCAGTCGGGAGTGAGAGAAGTGTACGTGTGAATGAAATGTATAGTCCCTTCTCCCCGAGTGGTCTAATCTCCATACATCATAAAGTCCCATAGCCTCTACAAAATTCCCCAAAGCTTTAGAAATTCTGTAATCATTGGAGGAGGGTGCAGCAGTCTTATCCAACCTAGGTTGCATAGTGACGTTAAAATCTCCCGCCTCTATCACCGTGCCCCGGGCAAAGTTCTGCAACTCCTTCCGAAGGTGCAGGAAAAATCGCTCCTGCTGCTCATTTGGAGCGTAAACGCTTGCCAACGTATATTCCTTTCTTTCCAACATAACATGCAGGAATAGAAAACGACCCTCAGAATCCCTCTTGGAGTGCAGAAGTTGCATCTGTACATTTTTATGGAACATAATAGCCACTCCCCTTTTCTTGACACCTTTAACATCAGAAGCATAAAAGATTTTTGGGTACTGTAGAGAGGTCAACAGGTGCTCATGCTTTTTATGAAAATGAGTTTCTTGCAAGAATACCACTTGGGGGCACATCAGCTGTAATTCCCTAAATAATGAATGCCTTTTAAATGGAGTGTTTAAACCTTTGATATTATATGTGAGAATTTTAAAGTCAACCATCTACCTCACTATGTATGGAACACTTGCTGGATAAAAACTTTGCTTCCTACCTTCCCCTCTACTCCCCTGAACTCCCCCCACATCCCCCCCAGTTATCCCCCCATTTCTTCCCCAAACCCACCCTCCCAATCCTCCCCTCCCCCCTTTCGACCCCCCACCAAACAGCGCATTAAGCCACTGAATGGGATAGCAGAGGAACAGTGACCCAGGAGCCAAACTCATACCCCTCAATCCCCCCACCCATCGCCCCCCTCCTACCTTTAGTTTTCACATTTATATTATCCTTCTCCTTTCTCAGGCATTTCAATATGTGTTGCAAAAGCAACTCAAGAAAAAATTCAAATTTTCAAAGTCAAGTACCCTTTGCATGTTAACAGCCATCTAACTCTTATCAAACCAGTTCAGACTACCAGTCTCAAGATTGGGTACCATGGTTTTTTGCTGCTTTTTCCACTCTCTGCCACTTTTGAAGCCGTTTCTTAGTAGAGGAGGCCATCGCCACTGGTACAGACTCCTTAGGGGCTAATCCAGCCTTGTGCAGGTTTTTCCACACAGCTCCTACCGATCGACAACGATGTTGCTCCCCTTTAAGGTCGAAGCAGATCGCAAAGGGGAAAGCCCAGCGATATGCAATTTTTTCTTTTAACAAAATCTCGAGTACTGGCTTCATAGCCCGCCTTTGGTTTAAGGTAAACAAAGAAAGGTCTTGAAAGATGTAAACGCGGGCATCATTATACTGTAAAACAGGATTCTGACGAGCTTTCTGCCAGAGCTGGTCTTTACACGCATAGGTGGAAAAGCGCACTACAATGTCTCTCGGCTTGTTATCTTTGGGTTTACCCAAAGCTCTGTGGGCACGCTCTATTCCCAGTGTTTCAGCGTCAAAGGTCTCACCCATGAGTTGCGTACATAGGGCCCGCACTACAGCTGGAACATTCTCCTTGTCGCCATTTTCCAGCACGCCCCGAAATCGAAGATTCTGCCGACGTCCGCGGTTCTCAATGTCATCCAATTTGTATTGCAGATCTTCGGCTTGTGCAGCTAATTTAGTCATGCTCACTTCCATGGCCTCATGCTTGTCTGCTTGCTCGTCCGCTCGCTCTTCAAGCGCTTCCACTCTGCCTCCAAGTTCTCGCAGGTCGACGCTGAGCGCATCCACGTGCTCCAGAATCTCATTTTTAGAGGCGCGAATTTCTGCACGTATTGCCTCTAAGCACTTTGTCAAGTCCTGTGGGCTCTTGGGTTTAGCCGCATGCTTGCCTCGTTCTACATGCGAAGAGCCAGAGTCAGACCCCGAAGACTCCCGCGCCCTAGGGGAAGCATGGCGTGATGAGCCCCACACTGATTTTCAGACTGTCGCCCGCTCGCTGTCCCGTGTGAGTGCTGAGGTTTTCTTACTCATTTTGCACCCCGGTCCGTGGGTAAGTCTCCGGGCGTCGTGCAGAGATAATATCAAAGGATAATATAGTGCTAATAGCTGTAAAAAGGTAGGGAGGCTCGGGAGCTAGTAGACTAAGCGGCCATTCAGCTCCGTGACGTCACTTTCTCTCCCCTATCCCCTTTCCTTTTTAGTCACTGATCCCCACTTTCAAAAATGGAGCTGGTATATCCACTCATCATAATCACTCTCATTTGCTACACATAAAGGGTTGGATTCAGTAAATGACACTCAAACTTCAGTGCTGAAAAAAATCGGTGCTGAACAGTATTCTATTTAAGGAGTTCTGGGGTTGTTGTCCTTTATAGAATGGTGCATAGCACCAGGACCTGTGCTCATCTTTGGGCACAAGGATTTACACCAACTGAAACCAAGTGTAAATTCCAATGTACAAGTCGAGCGAGGATCAGCACTATTCTATAACACTGCACGCATCTTAAGAGAACGCCCCCCTGACCCGCCCACATCCCTCCCATGATTAAGCCCCCTTTGCAGATCCATGAAGAAACACTTGTGATATTCTTTAAACCAACATGTGTGTTTTCTCATAGATCTTCCATTTTTGCCCCATTTTTGCACCTTGCATCCATTAGAATGCTTTTCTGTGCTGAATACCTAACGTTAGGTGCCATATATAGAATTCCCCCAATATAGTCCAACATGGTCTTTATCATGGAAATTCCTTTCATGGGCAGCGTTGTGTTTCCCGATGTTGGGGTCCCTCTCAACCAAGGAATATTCCTGGAGCTTCCTTCATACTATCCTTCTCTGAGGTGAATTGTGGGCTCTGTTTTCACTGTTGCAGGGGCATGGCAGACTTCCAAAAACTTCTGTCCCTTCCTCATAGTGGTTTTAGGTTTTACAGCAGACTCCCCAACCCGACGACACTGTGGAAGGCATTCTCTGATGAGATCTAGGCCCATTCCACTTTGGTAGCTAGCTAGCAGGACCAGTCTTAACAATTGCGGGGCCCTGTGCAGACCAGTTCAGTGGCCCCCCACCTGCCACCAGAAGCCATAACTTATCAGAGTTTAAAAGGAGGTTTAGAGCTCTCGGAACCCCACCTCACCCCATACCTTGATGTGCATCCAGAATGTTTCAGTAGATAGCAGCAGACAGCAGCAATGATTTTCATATCCCATCAGCTGCTCTGCCCAAAACCTCCTCACTGCTGTATCCCGCCCTTGTGGAAGCAGGACGTGACATCAAAAGGGGGGTGGGACACAGCAGCGAGGAGGCTCTGGGCTCGGCAGCTTAAGGGATATGAAAATCGCTACCGCATGCTCTCTACTGAAATGTGGATGCAGGTATAGAGCGGGGAGGTTTTCCGAGACAGGAGGACAGACGTGCCAGAGATGCGGGGCCCCTAGGAGTGCAGGGCCTTGTTCGACCACCCCTGCCTAAGATCGGCCCTGCTAACTAGAAATATCCTAGGTGTTTTATTCCTTCATGGTGCTTACTGGGCCATTCCACCCTTGAAAAGCATAGAATCTCCACCATTAACTGCAGAGCTATTAGTGACACCTAGGTCACATGCCTTTAATGCATTTCTTGTATGAGGTTTCACAAAGCGATAAGTGTTTCCATATGACAGAAAACAGAGGAAATAGTGAGCTCCACAGAGGTACGAATAATGGCAATGTGGGTTTTTGCTGCAAGAGAGCTACATCCAGTGTGATATAATTTTTCAAAGTAATGTCCATCAATTCCCTCCTGCACAGATCAGATACAAAATGAAAATGGGAAAATGAGGAGATATTAATTTAGTAATTTCCTATTTAATTTGAGAAAACTACACTGAAAAAGCTATGGCTATTTATTAGTGTCAGGAAGAGATGTGTTTATTGTTTAGTTCACCCTTTCACTGTTTATTCTTTTCTAACAAGGATCTAGCTTGTGGGTTCTGGTGTCATATTGGTGTGTTATGATTTGGTACCAGAGAAGTGAGAATAATCCATCTTGAGCTCCAGATTCTATTCTGGACACAAAACAGGATGATGGACTGTACTCTGAAGAAAAAGGATCTATAGAGACCCCTATCTATATAGCCTGGAGATAATTTAACTCATTCTAATGTAACAGACTTCTCAGATCAGTAGGGCTGAGGGATACCACAGAGACCAGTGCACAAACAACTTAGCTAAGGTCTGTGGCTGAAACCCCCCCCCCACCCCCCCCAAAAAAAAAAAAAAAAACTCTTTCTTGAGGCATACAAACTATCAAAGGCTCCCTAATGGCAGGCTGTAATAATTAGTAATGGGTAGACACAGTAAAGTCACAAAAGTATAGAACTATGTAAAAAAAAAAAAACCTCCTATGTATTGGGCTCTCCAAAAAATGTTCAAACATATACAAAGACAGGCTAGGAAAACAATAAGACAAATAATCCTTAAGAACAAAGTAAACCAGTTGCAAAGAGTGTTATTAATGTTTCAAAGGATTTATAGCTCTTGGTCTCCTGTGAGCAGTACTCTCTCCTGAGAGATGAAACATCTTTCATACCTCAGTAATGTGCTTTTAGTCTCCTTTAAGTTGTCAGTAGCCTCTGTCTTTGTCAGTCTTTCACAGTTAAGCCCTTTATCTCTGATGACTCTGTGTTCCCCTCAGCACTCTCTTTCTCCTAGATCAGGCAGCCCTCAAGACTTAGGTCCTACCTCCTATCTCGGCATCACTGACTCCACTGCTCCCCACCATCTAGTCCTTTCCCTGATAAAGGACTGTGGGCCAGGAGCGGCTTCACTCTGTTCCTCTTTGAGGATCAAGATCAAATCTCCCCAGTGATCTCTCTCTCCCAGGGGCTTAGCCAGACAACAGATTTTGGGTGGGCCTAGGCAAGAAGTGGGTGGGCACTAAGCATTCTCCCCCCCCCCCCCCCCCCCCCAAAAAAAAAATCTCAGTTGGTGGAAAAATGTTTCTTTTTACCTTAGCAGTCTGTAGCAGGCATGCACTGAAAACTGAGCATGTTTAGGTGCCAGTATCGTAGAGAGTAGCGTTTTCATTACTATCAGAGGGAAGTCTTCAGCTGGCAGAGCTTGGGATCCCCACCAGCTACCGCTAAACGTATGCTACTGTTGGGTGGGCCTGAGCCCTAATTGGGTGGACCCCGGCCTACCCAGGCCCACCTGTGGCTATGCCACTGCTCTCTTCTCCTCTCTCTGGTACTCTGTGCCTCAGTTTGGTTATCCATGATCAGTGTAGTCTCTTTGGGAACCAGCCTCTCTTTCAGTATGCACCAGTGGACAGCTAGGGACCAGACTGGCACATCTGTACTTTCTTCTTAGCCCCTAGAGCTGAGAGCCAAGGTTCAGATGGGGCCTGGAATGGAGTAACCCACCTCCTGTAGAACTGCATATCTCCTGGTTGTGGACCCCTCTGGGGGAAGAAGAAAAGGCTCCTCCCTCAACTCAGCTAAGACTTCAATTCCATTGGGCTACTTTCCTGGAATAGGTCACGCCCTATTCAGATTAGATTGGCAGCATTCTGGAACAGGGACCCAAAATGTTCTTCCAGCAACTGCATAGGAAAGTACATTTTTGGCAGCTTGCTACAATAAAATCTAATTATGAACTATATAGGTGCATCATATTCAGTTGTTGTGGATGTGAAGTATAGAAGTCATGTTTGGAAGCCCAGAGCAAAAGGACCTCTATGTTCCCTATTAGTGCTACTCTCCTTGATCTCTCAAGTCAATTTGGTATTCTATGAGTAAGGCCTTAATCGAGTATTAATTAACTACAGGGATTGCAATGCTATATTCCATATGTAAGACCGTGGATGCACATTGAATGGAACAGCTTTGGGGCGTACAATGACAGTAATGAACCTCACTCCTAAGCCAGAGTATGATCTTATTCTTTCAAATTTGCTGCGTACTTGCTTTAATTTAATGGAATTACTTATATTCCACTTCACTGTAATCAGTTCAACCTCAAGTGTAACAAAATCTTACTAAACAATGCACACAATACTTGCATCATGCCAAACAGATTTCTTCAGGAGTTCATAGGGTGTAATAGATAGAGGTAATTTATCAAGGTGTATTTATGTAGGGTATCTGAGAATCTGGCAGTTGAGGATACCTACACAGATCCACAGTGCCTCTACACTGAGCAATAAAATATCTCTTGACATCAGTTGTAAGCAGGCAGGGTCTAGTGTGGCAAGAGATCATTATGACCTTTTCCAGAAAGGGACAGGAGCTAGGAAAGTATGGCAGTATCTATCATAATTAGTGGAGGAAGTGGTGGTAGCAGAACACCTCCCCACCCCCAAACCATAAAATAGTAACTCAATATTGAAATCTTGTCTTTGGCTTTCTATCTTCTTTCTGGCCATGTCTCCTAGTTACTAGGGGAGAGCCTTCAAGCCAATGCCTTAGCAATATAAGTCCCAGTAATTGGAGCCTACATGTTATGCCACCCAGGCTAGTATACTTATGGTATAAGAAGTGAGATTGAAGAACCTCTTAAGTACATAAGTATTGCCATACTGGGATAATCTCCAAAGGTCTATCAAGCCCAGCATCCTGATTCCAACAGTGGCCAAATTAATCCAGGTTACAAGTACCTGGCAAGAATCCAAAACAGTACAATACATTTTATGCTGCTTATTCTAGAAATAAGCAGTGGATTTTCCCCAAGTCAATTTAATAATGGTCTATGGACCTATCCTTTAGGAAGTCAGCCAAACCTTTTTTTAAACCCCGCTAAGCTAACTGCTTTTACTACATTCTCTGGCAACGAATTCCAGAGTTTAATTACACATTGAGTGAAGAAATATTTTCTCTGATTTGTTTTAAATTTACTACTTTGTAGCTTCATTGCATGCCCCCTAGTTCTAGTATTTTTTGGAAAGAGTAAATAAACAATTCACGTCTACCTGTTCCACTCCACTCATTGTTTTATAGACCTTTATCATACCTTAGCTTAAGTTGGTGACCTGTTGAATGCTGCAGAGTTTGGAGACCCCTCTAAATCCCTTCAGTTTTCACATAGTAGAAAACTGCTCTATTTTATGAATTCCAGCAAGGTGCCCTGATCATAAATCCTATGGTTCAGGAACATTTCAAGGCTGAAGGGTAACATCGTTTGTCATATCTGCAGGATTTCTGGGGATCCCAGCATAGCTAATTGGCTCCCAATCAGAAAGTCAGTGTATGAGCTCTGCGCCCTGAGTCTCAATGCTACTATCTCCAGAACTGTACATGGATTCCTAAAAGTGACTGAGTTATCCTCTCTGCCCTTAGCAGCAGAAACTATAGGTAAGGGGGACTGTGTTTAAGCCCTGCCACTCCCAGTGGTTAGGACTTAAGAGATAGAGTGTTGATAAAAGAAGTGAAGTAACTGAGAGATGCTATAAATATTTGTGGTTGCCTTTGTGACACTGGACACATTTGATTGAATTAAGTAACTAAGGAAGGAGGGCATTCTATAAATGGCACTGAGATTTCAGCACCAGAAAAAAAAAATCAGCAGGGAGCACTATTCTATAAACGATGCTCCAAGATTTAAAGTATATACTAAACCTCCCCAAAGTCTTTGATAAAGATAACCATCAAAAATACAAAACCAAAAACTAAGTGCTACTAGTACGGGTAAATAGCACCGCACTCTGCCAAACACATAGGGGCATACAAAATTAATTATTTATTTGAATATGCCACCTGTATTCACAAGATTGTAATTAGAGGAAAGCCCTCAGAATGAGCCACCACTTTTAAGGCAATATCATTTGTTTGTTGCCTGGTGGAATAGCACCTCTATCATAGGGCTTCCTCTTTGTGTATGTGTACGTGCTATAACCACAATACCAAAGTGCTTAACAAGATATAACAGTGCTCATAAAAAACGTGAACTTATCTTTAAGACGATTACTTGCTGCTTTATCTTCCTTTTTGTTAATTGTTTTTACTTTTTCTCTTTGAATTACTCGCTCAAACAGAGCACCTTCATTTCATTCAACTTCCAGGTCTCTCAAACATGAATCCTTCAAGCTTCCCCTAATATCGCCCGACACCGCGGGTTTCAATAATTTCTTCAGGGACTTGGGTTTAAAGCGACAGTGCACTTGGTATTGTCCACATCAGGCTCCATGAGAGTGTATACCTGCTGTCCTCGGGGGGGGGGGGGGGGCACTTGCTGCAAGTAAATAGCTTAGCCTTACCCTGGGATTGGTAGCATAGAATGTTGCTACTATTTGGGTTTCTGTCAGTTACTTGTGACCTGGATTGACCACTGTTGAAAACAGGATACTGGGCTAGATGGGCCATTGGTCTGACCCAGTCTGGCTATTCTTATGTTCTTATGAGTGCCATTTATGGAACAGCGCTTAGTGCTCATTTCCACGCCAAAAGCTGGGCACCGGTATTTACACCAGCTGAAATCTGGTGCAAATGTTGGCATGCAACTCCAGGCATTTTGATGTGAACATGGGGCTTGCAACTTTTAGGAATGTCCCTGCCACCCCCTTGGCCACACCTCCTTTTGAGCTGTAGGCTAGGGGATTGAGGCATGCTTGGTTATACAATACGATGTGGGGGAGATGTATGCACATATTTCAATTATTGCCAACAGCAATAATTGTTATCAATTAATTGGCACATAAGCTATTTAATTTGTGCACAGATCTTTGCCATCACAGTCAAATGATTGTGATGGCTTTTCAAGTTTTGATGATATAGATATGTTCCAGAGGTGGCCGGTTCAAAACTCAATCTCTCTCTCTCAAGTCTCATTCAGGGTTTAAACAGTCCATATAACTTCACTTTTGCCAAAATTACTTCTTTTAGGGTACAGTACATTATCAGAAAGAAAACACAATAGCTTGGTAGGTTGCAGGCCCAGACCTTTTCAGTATGAAACAATTTACACAGTCTTTCTTACAGCACAGCTAATCAGCTTTGGTCCCACCTGGTTCAGACTGGGGTTTCAATTGTGCCCAGCCCTCTTTCTCTCCCAGGGGCTGCACCTGTTTCCTCATTAGTACAGATCTCCCCCAGCGCCTCAGTCTCTCTCCTCTGGTCTTCCACCAGTCTCTCCAAGGCACAGCTAGCCACCCTCTTACAGCAGCTTTTCGGGTTTGAGCCAGAGCTCCAATTTCCATCTGATCCTCCCCTAGTCCTTCAGTAACCTCCATTTTATCCTCCTCTCCAACTTCCCCTACCCCCAATCTCTTCAGCTGGCCCTCATCACCTTCCTCAGAGACCATTTCCCAATCTTCTATCTCCTCCCCTAACTCTTTCACAGCCGGGTGGGGAAGAGAGGGATTCTGGGACTGGTAGTTCCTCCTCTTCTTCCTTAACCCGACCAACCTCTCTGCCTCCGGTAGCGCAGCTTTCTGAATGTGGGTGTTGGGCACATGAAGTCTGCCCCGTTGGGGTTCCCCGGCTGCCTGCACCCCCCTTCTGCGTGCCTTCCTGGATCCCCTTTCACCTACCCTCTCACACATGAGATAGCAATATTAGCACCAATTGGTGGAAGAAGGAGGTCTGTGGCAGATGCACTTCAGAGCAGACCGGGGAAGAGAGTTATTAATGTGGCAGGAAAAGGCGACAAAGCCTAGGCAAATTAGACATGTGATATGCCCAGTCATTCAGGAGTGCCATCTCAGATGTGATGTACCTCACACCTTCAGCTCAATTTTGGAAAAGATGAGTAATAAATCTAAAACCAAAATCCAGATTTGCCACCAGAGAGAAGAATAGGGGCTGGCCTGAGCTGCTGCCATGCCTAGAAGGGGAGGGGGGAGGGGAGGATAGAAAAACTCTCTGGTGGCAAATCTGGATTTTGGTTTTAGATTTATTACTCAGTGAGTAATAAATCTAAAACCAAAATACTCACCTTGTGACACGCAGTTGTAAACCTCAAAGCATGTTGGGGTGAAAGAAGGCAGGAGGGAAAAGGTCCAGCAGCATTTTCTGGCTCCTGGTACACACTGATTCAATCACAGCCTGAGATTCAGGGGCAAGAGGTGATTGCAGTCTATTAGAGCAGCAATGAGGACTTGTCTAATGGACTCCAGCGGTCTCATAATCTTTTATAATCGGATCAGCAATGGCTCCTCTGTTCCACATCCGAGTCTCAGCAGAAACTAAAGAGCAGAAAGTGAAATATCAAAGTCTAATAGAGAGTCCACCTAGAGATATGCAAAAAACACAATTCCCGGATTCAAGCATATGAGTTCTGACAGGGACTCCCTCTACTCCCCACATCTCCCCTCTCCCACCACCAACAACCCTGCTGCTACTTGGGCAGATTCTGAAGACCTCCCTGCATGGAGCATGGATATTTTGGGGTGTTTTCCTCATTCTGTGACATGTCTACATCACGCTGATGCAATGAAAAAACACTGCCTTGAAAAGGAGCTTTGTTTTTACTAGCCAAAATTTTACAAGTACTTAAATTCATACAAAACTCAATAGAATCTGTTCATTTAGTTTTTTCAGCCTGTAGTTTCATCCTCCACCTTTTGTCTGGAACTGACCTCTTCCAAGACTACAGCACCCTATGTCTTTATTCTCAAGAATCCAGGGTGGGTTGTTTTTTTTCCATTATACTATCCTCTCTCCCTTTCCATTATGCCCAGGTATCACAGTAACAGACCCTCTGCCAGGACCACAAAACAGGGGTGTAGCCAGACCAGCGGGAGGGGGGTTCAGAGCCCGAGGTGAGGGGGCACATTTTAGCCCCCCCCCCCCGCCACCACCACCACCATCAACTTTGACCCCCCCCCCCCCCCGTGTCGACGACCCTCTCTACCCCCTCCCACCGCCAACCCTCCCCCGTCGTCGCCTACCTTTGCTGGCAGGGGACCCCAACCCCCGCCAGCCAAGGTCCTCTTCTTCTGGCACAAGGCTTCGTTATGTTTCTGTGAGTCTGACGTCCTGCACGTTGTACGTGCAAGGCGTCAGACTTACAGAAACAGAACAAAGCCTTGCAGATCAGCCACTGGTAGGCGACGGCGGCGAGGGAGGGTTGGCGGCGGGAGGGGGGGTCGAGAGGGTCGCCGACAGGGGGGCCCAGGCCCCCGTGGCCCCACGTAGCTATGCCACTGCCACAAAATACAACTTCTTCCAGAATCCAGCACAATTGAAACCGAGTCTGGCAACGTGGAGGGAAGTTCTACAACTTTCTACTTTCCTTTATAGAACAGTTGCATTACCACCTAAATATTTGTTTAAAAGTTTGGCGCCAGCACTTACACCAGGCTATACAGCTGGTGTATTAGTGCTTAAATGCTGCAGATACACACACAAAGCGAATGCTACATACCTGTAGAAGGTATTCTCCGAGGACAGCAGGCTGATTGTTCTCACTGATGGGTGACGTCCACAGCAGCCCCTTCAATCGGAAACTTCACTAGCAAAGGCCTTTGCTAGTCCTCGCGCGCCCATGCGCACCCGCGCATGCGCGGCCGTCTTCCCGCCCGAACCGGCTCGTGTTCGTCAGTCCCGTATGTAGCAAGACAAGGGAAGACACAACTCCAAAGGGGAGGCGGGAGGGTTTGTGAGAACAATCAGCCTGTTGTCCTCGGAGAATACCTTCTACAGGTATGTAGCATTCGCTTTCTCCGAGGACAAGCAGGCTGCTTGTTTTCACTGATGGGGTATCCCTAGCCCCCAGGCTCACTCAAAACAACAAACATGGTCAATTGGGCCTCGCAACGGCGAGGACATAACTGAGATTGACCTAACAACTTATCCAACTAACAGAGAGTGTAGCCTGGAACAGAATAAAACATGGGCCTAGGGGGGTGGAGTTGGATTCTAAACCCCGAACAGATTCTGAAGCACTGACTGAGAAGGATAGTCCAAGAGCTCAAACATTTCAGCCCTGGGCTCATCCTCCACGACCACCGGGAAGGGGATGGCCGTAGACATCTCCAGGACAAAGGCCGCAAAAGACAGACTCTAGGAGGTGGCCGCGGTACCGACGTTGGAGACCTCACCACAGGCAAGGGGCCAGCCGGCACCTCACTCGACGGTACCGGTGGCGCAAGCACCCCCGGTACCGGAGGGGAAGGGCTCAATAGCTCTCCCAGGATCTCCAGGAGAAAGGCCCGGAGACTCTCGTGCAGAGCGGCTGTGGAGAAAGACATGGAAGCCGATGCAGGCGTCGAGGTCAGAGTCTGTTCCGGGCGTGGAGGCTGTTCCGGGCTGTCCAAGGTGGAGCGCATCGACACCTCCTGAACAGAGGGTGAGCGGTCCTCTCGGTGCCGATGCCTACTGGGTGCCGACTCCCTTGGCGACCCAGAGCTCTCGGTACTGATGCGGGAAGGTGACCGGTGCCGATGCTTCTTTGATTTCTTCAAACGAAGCATGTCACCGGAGCTTCCCGGTACCGACGAGGAGGACGTAGAATCCAACCGTCTCTTCCTCGGGGCCGAGGCCGAAGAAGGTCGGTCTCGGGGGGGCTGTACCGCAGGAGCCCTCAGGGTAGGAGGAGACCCACCCGAAGGCTCACCGCCACCAGCAGGGGAATGGACAGCCCTCACCTGCACTCCAGTCGAAGCACCGCCGTCCGATGACATCAGCAACAGCGGAGGTCCCGGTACCACTGACGCCGACGCAGCCTTCCGATGTCTCGGTACCGAAGATGCAGAGGGTCGAAACCTTGATGTCGTCGATGCAGTCGATGCCGAGGTCGAAGACTTTGATGCAGTCGACGTTGGTGCTGTTGTCGACGAAGAGCCCAAGAACAACACGTTCCACTGGGCCAATCTCGCTACCTGAGTCCTCTTCTGTAAAAGAGCACAAAGACTGCAGGCCTGCGGGCGATGCCCAGCCCCCAGACACTGAAGACACGACGCGTGCCTATCAGTGAGCGAGATTACCCGGGTGCACTGGGTGCACTTCTTGAAGCCGCTGGGAGACTTCGATGACATGGGCGGAAAAATCACGCCGGCGAAATCAAAATTCGCGATGGTGACGAAGGGCACCAAAAATAAGGGAGAGAGAAAAAACCCGTACCGAGGCCACAAAAAAGGCCTACCCCGAAAGCGAAAGGAAACTTACGTCGGGGAAACAAACTGGACACACGGGAAGGGACATAGACCAAGGTCTCTGTTTTTTTTTTTTTAAGCGAAATCGCAAAGACGCGCGAGGGTCAACTTGAGGGGTGCGAAATGGCGGCAAAACATGACCGTCCCGAGCGCAGACAAAAGAAGACTGACGAACACGAGCCGGTTCGAGCGTGAAGGTGCGCATGGGCGCGCAAGAACTAGCAAAGGCGTTTGCTAGTGAAGTTTCCGATTGGAGGGGCTGCCGTGGACGTCACCCATTAGTGAGAACAAGCAGCCTGCTTGTCCTCGGAGAATGTATCATTTTCTATAAGTTATACATGTAAGTTGAAGTCCTATTCATGTTTATTCAAGCTCCACCTATGTCAGTACATGCTATGTAATTTAAGCACATATTTACAGAATAGCACTTAAGTAGAATTTTGGTAGTTACATAAGTACATAAGTATTGCCACACTGGGACAGACCAAAGGTCCTTCAAGCCCAGCATCCTGTTTCCAACAGTGGCCAATCCAGGTCACAAATGCCTGGCAAGATCCCGAAAAAGTTCAATACATTTTATGCTGCTTATCCCAGAAATAGCAGTCAATTTAATAATGGTCTATGGACTTTTCCTTTAGGAAGCCGTCCAACCCCGCTAAGCTAACCGCCTTTACCACATTCTCTGGCAATGAATTCCAGAGTTTAATTACACGTTCAGTGAAGAAACATTTTCTCTGATTCGTATTAAATTTACTACTTTATAGCTTTGCTGCATGCGCCCCTAGTCCTAGTATTTTTGGAAAGAGTAAACAAACGATTCACGTCTACCTGTTCAACTCCACTCATTATTTTATAAACCTCTATCATATCTCTCCTCAGTCGTCTTTTCTCCAAGCTGAAGATCCCTAGCTGCTTCAGCCTTTCCTCGTAGGGAAGTCGTCCCATCCTCTTTATCATTTTCATCGCCCTTCTATGTACCTTTTCTAATTCCACCATATCTTTTTTGAGATGCAGTGACCAGAATTGAACACAATATTCAAGGTGCGGTCGCACCATGGAGTGACATAATGACATTATATTGTTCTCATTTTTGTTTTCCATTATTTTCCTAATAATACCTAACATTCTATTTGCTTTCTTAGCTGCTGCCGCCACACACTGAGCAGAGGGTTTCGAAGTATCATCAATGATGACTCCAAGATCCCTTTCCTGGTCGGTGACTCCTAATGTGGAACCTTGAATTATATAACTATAATTTGGGTTCCTCTTTCCCACATGCATCACTTTGCACTTGCTCACATTAAACGTCATCTCCCATTTAGATGCCCAGTCTCCCAGTCTTGTAAGGTCCTCTTGTAATTTTTCACAATCCTCTTGTGATTTAACATCTTTGAATAACTTTGTGTCATCAGCAAATTTAATTACCTCACTAGTTACTCACATCCCTAGATCATTTATAAATATGTTAAAAAGCAGCAGTCCCAGCACAGACCCCTGGGGAACCCCACTATCTACCTTTTTCCATTGAGAATACTAACCATTTAACCCTACTCTCTGTTTTCTATCTTTTAACCAGTTTTTAATCCACAATTGGACACTACCTCCTATCCCATGATTCTTCAATTTCCTCTGCAGTCTTTCATGAGGTACTTTGTCAAATGCCTAGTGAAAATCCAGATACACAATACTGACTGGCTCATCTTTATCCATATTTGTTCACTCCTTCAAAGAAATGTAATAGATTGGTGAGGCAAGATTTCCCTTCACTAAATCCATGTTGGCTTTGTCTCATTAATCCATGCTTTTGAATATGCTCTGTAATTTTGTTCTTTATGATAGTCTCTACCATTTTGCATGGCACCGACGTCAGGCTCACCAGTCTGCAATTTCCTGGATCGCCTGTGGAACCTTTTTATAAAAAAATTGGTGTTACGTTGGTCACCCTCCAATCTTTCAGTGCCATGCTTGATTTTAAAGATAATGTAGGTAAAAGGTTGCACCTATCTGGAATACTCCTGGTTTAATACTGTAGGATGAATACCATCTGGTCCAGGAGATTTGCTACTCTTCAATTTGTCAAATTGAGCCATTACATCCTCCAGGTTTTTAGAGATTTCATTCAGTTTCTCTGACTCGTCAGCTTTGAATACCATTTCTGGCACCAGTATCTTTCCCAAATCTTCCTCGGTGAAAACCAAAGCAAAGAATTCATGTATTCTTTCCACTATGGCTTTGCCTTCCTTGATTGCCCCTTTTACCCCTCGGTCATCTAGCAGCCCAACTGATTCTTTTGCTGGGTTCTTGCTTTTAATATACCTAAAAAAAATTTACTATGTGTTTTTCCCTCCAACGCAATCTTTTTTTCAAAGTCCTTCTTTGCCTTCCTTATCAGCGCTTTGCATTTGACTTGACATTCCTTATGCTGTTTCTTATTATTTTCAGTTGGTTTCTTCTTCCATTTTCTGAAGGATTTTCAGTTAGCTTTAATAGCTTCCTTCACCTCGCCTTTTAACCATGTTTGCTGTCATTTGTTCTCCTTTTTTAATACACAGGCTTCCAGGATGGCATTTTTGAACAGCATCCATGCTGAGCCTGAACTAGGCTCTACTGTGCTTTGAGCTAGAGGTGGGTGGGAGTTGGGGAGGGTGGGTGAGAATGAGCTGAAGATGGACCCGCAACAGCAGGTGAGGTGTCTAAGAGAAGTGGCACCTCCAAGTCCATCGCTGGATGTGCAGATGCCTCCTATCATTCCAACTCAATAGCACTTCCTGGCTGCAAGAGCAAAGACACCATCAGTGGCGAACTGGTGTTTTTGCAGCTGTGGGAGAGATGCTTTATGATCAGGGCTCAAGGTGACATCAAGCCCTAAGGATGCTCCAGGGTCTCCACTCACAGCGGGCATCACACCCAGGCTGCCCTCTGACCCTAATGGCATCCCGAGTCTCTGCAAAAAAGAATCAAGGATGCCAGCCGCCAACAGGATTGGCCACTGAGAGGCTGCAACAGATGGTTGGTCCCTGAACTTCAGCATCGCATAAGAAATCCAACAGAAGAAAGAGTGAAGACTCAACTCACGTCAGGTATGAGCAGCAATCTTGGGTTCAGTTTATAGTCACTCTTAGGGGTTCTTTGGTTAGACTAGGGACTTACTATTTTCAATGATACAGAGAAGAGTGATGAAAATGACAATCAGGATGGGATGACTTCCCTATGAGGAAAGGCTAAAGCAGCTAGGACTCTTCAACATGGAGAAAAGACGGCTGAGGAAAGATATGACAGAGGTCTATAAAATAATGAGTGGAGTGGAACGGGTAGACACAAATCGATTGTTTACTCTTTCCAAAAATACTAGGACTAGGGGGCAAGTGATGAAGGTACAAAGTAGTAAATTTTAAACAAATTGGAGAAAATTTTTCTTCACTCAATGTGTAATTAAATTCTGGAATCCGTTGCCAGACAATGTAGTAAAAGCAATTAGCTTAGTGGGGTTTAAAAAAAGGTTTGAATGGCTTCCCAAAGGAAAAGTCCATAGACCATTATTAAATGATAAGCAGCATAAAATATATTGTACTTTTTTGGGATCTTGCTAGGTACTTGTGACCTGGATTGCCACTGTTGGAAACAGGATGCTGGGCTTTATGGACATTTGGTGTGTCCCAGTATGGAAATACCTATGTATTTTCATGGGTCTTAAAATTCAGGTTTTTCCAGATGTATCAAGAGACACTCAGAAGAGACTTCGCCAGTCTCTATTGCTTAAACCTCCAGATAGGTGCAACCTTTACCTACGTTATCATTGCAAATGTGTAGGTCAATACCAATCTGCTAAATATGTAATATTTTTTGAACCTTCTAATCTCACTGATTTTTTTTTTAGCAGCTAAAAGGGTAGTGAGGGTTAATTAATATCTGTATTTGCTCTATATTTAGTTTAGGTATTCTGTATCATGTTAGTTCTACTTTTCTTGGTATAGTTTTTCCTCAAAAAAATGATCCACTTTATGTAGTCTTGGATTCATATTATGTGGACTTGAGTATAGCTATCTATTTTTCTTTTGGTGTATTTGTAAGATTTTCCTATTATTCTAAGTTTGGTTGATAGTATTCCTTTTTTGTACAAGTATTTACTTGGTTGTAAGATTTAAAATTATGATAAATACAAAATTTAAAAAAAAAAGTGGAAAAACTAATTAAAAAAAAATCAGTGGAATCCCCTAAAAACCAGACTCTGGCATGCAGGATAACAGCAGAAAAATACAAAATATTCCATTCACTACATTACAAATTAACAACTACAAATAAAACAAAACAATAACACAGCTACTACACTATTTATTTTAAACTGAATATAAAATTATTTTATCTACCTTTGTTGTCTGGTCACATACTTTTTTTCAATCGTGTTGGTCCCAGTTTCTGGTTTCTACTTTCCTCATCTTCTCTTAACTCTATTGCCAGGATTTCCTGTTTGTCATTTCTCTTTCTTCCTTTTCCTTTTGGCTTTCTTCGATTTTATTTTCTACCTACATCCACATTTAATTCTTTCTTACTATCCAATTTCCCTCTTTTGACTGTATCTATCTACAGCTTGCCCCTCTCTGCTCCCCATTTCCATCTAGCATTTCCCCCTCTTTTGACTTAGACTATCTGCCCGTCTCTGCCCCAATTCTATCCACCATTTCCCCCTCTCTCTTCCCCACTTCCATTGTCTGCCCCTCCCCCTCCTCCCCACTTCCATCCAGCATTACCCCTTCTCTCCTCCCCATATCCATCCAGCATTTGTTCCCGCTTTCCTCCCCACTTCCATCCAGCATTTGCCTCCTCTCTCTCCCCTCCCCAGTCCCAACCAGCATTTCTCCCTCTCTTTTCCCCACTTTCAACCAGCATTTGCCTCCTCTCTCCTCCCCACTTCTATCCAGCATTTCTCCCCTTTTCCCCATCTAGCATTTCTCCCCTTGCCTCCTTCCTCCCCATCTGGCATTTCTACCCTTGCCCCCTCCCTCCACATCTAGTATTTCTCCCTTTGCCCCCCCCCCCCCCATCTAATATTTCTCCCTTTGCCCCCCTCCCCATCTGGTATTTCTTTCCTTTGCCTTCCTACCCATCCAACATTTCTCCCCTTGCCCCCCTCCCCATCTGGCATGTCTCTCATTGCCCCTTCTCTCTCATCCAGCATTTCTCCCCTTGAACTCCTTTCCCATCCAGTATCTTCTCTTGCCTTCTCTCTCCCTATCCAGCATTTCTCCTCTTGCCTCCTCTCCCCCCATCCAGCATCTCTTTCTCCTTGCCCCCTCTTTCCCATCCAGCATCTCTCTTGCAACCACTGCTGCTTCTCCCAACAAGCAGCAGTGCCAGGCAAATCAAGGAGTAAAAGGTGCGGGTCCTCAGTGCTCAGACACACACTATCAGCTTTGCCGATCCCTTGCTCCTCTGACATCAACTTCCAGTTCCAGGGCAGGGGATTGGCAGAGCCAACAGTGCATGGACCTAGCACTGCAGCCTCATGCCTGCTACTCCTTACTTTGCCCGCTGCTACTGCTCATTAGGAAAAGTAGCCGTGGCTGCAGGAGAAAGGTGGGGAAGGGGAAAAAAAGATTCCGGTATGCCATGCCGGCACAAAGAAAGCCCTAGATACAACCATTCTCAACAAATACTAACAGCTAGCACAGAGCCTCCTGAATTGTAGGGTGTGATCCAAAAAGGGCCATGAAACCCACATTTGGGATCATGACCTGGGTGGTTGCTCCCTAGGATTCACTGTCCTGCACCATCTGGGGATAGTGCTTTCTGTAGCAATGCAAATTGGTATGGCCACAGAAAGACTGGTGAGTAACAGATTTAAAAAGGGTCATGGATCTGATACACTGTCTTTCTGTGGTATAGCCAAAGCAGTTTATAGTTTTTTATATGCAGGTACTTTCTCTGTCCCTAGTAACCTCAATCTAAGTTTTGTACCTGGAGCAATGGAGAGTTAAATTACTTGTTGATTTATTTCCCACATTATCCCAATAGATCGGGTTCAATGTGGCGAACAACTTATTGTAATTAACAGTACAAAAAGTGATGCAGGATAGTATACATTAAGTAGTAATCACAAGGAACTACAGTAGAAATTGAACTCAATTCCCCAGGTTCTCAGCCCACTACACTAACTGTTAGGCTATTCCTTTACCTTGAGATGCTGGGCTAGCAGGTGCTCCAGGGTCTGATTAACTCCCCAGCAGATTAAACATACATGCAATGGAAAGATTCAAACATACCATGTTTCATAAAGTAAAGACATTTAATGAAACAGCTTACATCATCCCATAACAAAGCCAACATTTCAGTTCCCTATAGACCCTAATGAAAGCTCCTGTAATGAATTAGGCCTTGGTATTGATATGCAATGCAAGTTATTTAATTAAAGAACTACAGAAAAGTCAGAGACTTGGGTACTTGCCATGGAAGGAAGTTCTTGCTCTATCCTCAGCCCAGTGACAGGGAGGACCTGGCACTGCTGGAGACTACAGCAGGGCCACTGAGAGACAAAGCTGGGCCTGGGGCAAACAATCTTCTGCCACAGGACCCCCACTCCTGCCCCGCCACTGCCGCTCCCACTGCTACCCTCCTCCCACAGCAATGAACAAGAGATCCTTCTTCTTGCCACATCCCGCCTCTTGTGAAGTTACTTCCTGTTTCTGCATAGGCAAGATGTGGCAGGAAGAAGGACCTGTGGCTGGCAGAGCAGTCTCTTTTGGTCACCAGCACTGGGTCCTCCTTGGATGCCAGGCCCATGGAATCTTGCCTCCCTCTCAGCGACCCTGGACTAAAGATCTCTATATACCTCTAGCACAGGGATGCAGGGGAGTAACTTTATGAAGGATTTTTCAGGCATAAATAGCCTCTTAATAAAAAAAAATTATACTATGGGTTGTGGACTAGACTCAGTAAATGGTGCTCACATTTGGGTGCCGAAAAACATTAGCACTAAGCACTATTCTATAAATGGTACTCCGAGTTGGGCGCCATTTACAGAATAGCACTTACCGCTGGAATTTGCACCATTTATATAATTTGGGGTACATGTGTAAAGGTACAGGTAGTGACAAGAAGAAATGTATGCTTTATGACTTGTGTAGGTATTTTGGGGGACATAGTTTGGGCAGAGCAGGGGTGGAGTCCCACAGTTTATAAAGTGGGAAAGGGAAACAGGACTTGATATACTGCCTTTCTGAGGTTTTTGCAACTACATTCAAAGCGGTTTACATACATTAAGGTACTTATTTTGTACCAGGGGCAATAGAGGGTTAAGTGACTTGCCTAGTGTCACAAGGAGCTGCAGTGGGAATTGAACTCAGTTCCCCACAATCAAAGTCCACTGCACTAACCACCGGGCTACTCCTCCACTCCATGTATGTGGGTGAAGTATGTGCACCTATGCATATACTTCACCCACATATATTTACACCTGTTCCAAACAGGTGCAACAATATTAGCCGAGATTTCTGCAAGTCTTGTAAGGCTATTTTATAAATTTATTTATTTATTTATGGCATTTATACCCCGCTCTTTCCCGCTCAATAGCAGGTTCAGTGCAGCTTACAAAGTGTGGTACAATTTATCACGGAGGTAATACAGGTTTGGGAACAATGTATCAACGAGATGACACAATTACATAAAGTAGGTTCAGTGCAACTTACAAAGTATGGTACAAAGTATCGCATGGATGATACAAAGTATAGAGAGTATGGAACAAAGTGTCATAGAGATGACATAATTGCATAGAGTATTGCATGGATGATACAAAGTATGGAACAAAGTGTCATAGAGATGACATAATTACATAGAGTAAGACAATAGTAAGTGATGTGGGGAAGGGATTGGAGTGTGGGTAATACAAGTGGTGTGGAATAATGTGTGGAATTATGTTTGAGAAATTAGGCCGGGTCATTTGGATAGGCTTGGTTGAAGAGGTAAGTCTTCAGCAGTTTTCGGAAGGGTAGGTGTTCAGTGGTTTTTCAGATGTGTCGAGGTATGGCGTTCCACAGTTGGCTGCCTATGACAAAGAAGTTGGATGCATAGTAAGTTTTGTATTTGAGGCCTTTGCAGTTGGGAAGATGAAGATTGAGATATGTTCTAGAAGTTCTGGTCCAGTTCCTGGCTGGAAGATCGATCAGGTTGGACATGTAGCTTGGAGATTCGCCATTGAGGATCTTGTGGATCATTGTGTGGGCTTTGAAGTTTATACGTTCCTTGATTGGGAGCCAGTGAAGTTTCTTACGAAGTGGTGTTGCGCTTTCGAATCGTGGTTTGCCAAAAATGAGTCTAGCTACTGTGTTCTGTGCGGTTTGGAGTTTTTTCATGATTTGGGCTTGGCATCAGATGAAGATGCTGTTGCAGTAGTCGGCATGGGTGAGCACTGTGGATTGTACTAGATTGCGGAAAGTTTTCTGTGGGAGGTATGGTTTCACTCTTTTCAGTACCCATTCATATTGAACATCTTCTTTGTCGTGGCTTTTGCATGAGTTTCTAGAGTAAGGTGTTTGTCTAATGTTACTCCTAGGATTTTTAGATTATCAGATATTGGGATTGTAACGTCGGGGTGGTCAGTGTGGTTTGGAGCATCTATGTTGTCTCAATAAAAGCCTCAAAATAGGTGCTTAAGTGCTCTTCCTACCAAGACAACCCTGTTACTACCCTCTAAAGAAGTAATTCTATAAAAAGGGTGCAAACATTTAAGCATCATACACATGCATTATTGATCAAAATACCAGCATTTAGGCATGTACATTGGAGGTGGGCATTCACAAGGATAGAGTTTGGGCAAAGTATGGGCAGGCACGTATTTACATGCATAGATTCTAGAATATCAACCTACATGTGTTTCTAGCCATTCCAGGCACGAACATTAAAACCAGCTTTATGGCTACCATAAGTGGTCATGCCTACAATATATGCATATATATTACCTGCTATAAAGTGGAATTAGAAAAGGTTCAAAGAAGAACGACCAAAATGATAAAGGGGACAGAACTCCTCCAGTATAAGGAAAGATTAAAGAGGTTAGGGCGTTTCAGCTTGGAAAAGAGAAGGGGGATATGATAAAGGTCTACAAAATTCTGAGTGGTGTAGAATGGATAGAATTTAATCAATTTTTCATTCTTTCAAAAAGTACAAAGACCAGGGGACATTCAATGAAATTTCTCAATTACTTTATAATATATATACTTTGGAAATGATCATTTTAGGACCCGGAGAGCTGTTAATGTCTTATAATGACCAAGGGCGTAGCCAGACATCCAATTTTGGGTGGGCCTAGGCCCAAGATGGTTGGGCAGAAGAACTCCACCTTGTTCCATAAATGATGCATGTCTCTCCCTCTCTCGCCTGCATGCCATATGGTCTCTCAAACATCCCCCCTCCCCCGTATACCTTTTAAATAGCAGATTTTCACTTTCAGCGAGCAGCAACAAATACACACTGCTCATGTTGGCCCCACAGCCTTCCCTCCGATACAACTTCCTGTTTCCGCATAGGCAGGAATACATCAGAGGGAAGGCTGTGGGGCCGGTGCGAGCAGTATGTAACAGTCACTGCTGGCTGCAGGCAAAGATCTGCTATTTACAACATATGCAGGAGGAACAGTTGTTGAGAGTTTTCGGCTGATGGGGCTTGGGGATCTCTGCCAGCCACATCATAGGTATGCTGCTACTGGGTGGGCCTGAGCCCAAAGTAGGTGGGCCTGGGCCCACCCTTGGCTACGCCACTGATACTGACTATATTTTTCTGTTGAGTCCTGTCAGGCAGGGTACCGATTTTGTATTTTCTTTAATCCAGAATAATATACGAAAGATAGTCAAGTGGTCTACTAAAATGCTACTTAAACTGAATACAGGAAAGACAAAATTACTCTGGTTTGGATTACCAGATTTGAATATTTCTAAATTTATAGATTTGGAAGGACAACAAATTCCAGTTAAAAGAGAATCTAAAGTGTTGGGTGTTCTATTGGACTCCTCTTTGTCCATGGAACCACAGCTGAATAATTTAACTTGGAAATCTTATTTTAAGCTTAGACCGCTTAGATTACTTCGCTCTTATTTTTTTACAAGATTATTTTAGGATGTTAGTTCAGCTATCTATTCTCCCTATGTTGGACTACTGCAATTCTTAATATTTAGGTGTAAAGTCAAAGCATTTGTTTAAACTACAGCTAATTCAGAATTTGGCAGCAAGATTAATTTTCTATATGTTCGACCATGTTTCACCATTGCTGCGGGAGTTGCACTGGTTGCCGGTTCAAACATAGATTGTTTTTAAATCATTATGTTTGATTTTTAAGTCTTTATATGGAATTAAGTCTTTATATGGAATTTGTGCAGCTGATCTTTCTCGGTCTTTAAATATGTTACAATGGAGTACCAGGTCTCGTACCTATAATTCAATCATCCTAGCTTTTCCTTCGGTAGTTCAAATTAAATTTAAAGCTTTATTTTCTCATTTTTATAACTAGCAATTTGTCTTTGGAATGATCTTCCTGTTGGTCTTTGAATGGTGTGGTCTCTCAAGTTTTCATAAGGCCATGAAGACCCACTTATTTACTTCTATATAATTAAAGGTTGATTGTCATTGTTATCATTATCTATTAATTTTTGTTTATTTCCATACAATTAGATTTTGTCTGCTATTGTTCCTGTGTAAACTTCCTGATGTTGTTTTTATGAGCTTCTTCTTTGTATTTCCACTTTGAATCCTTATTGAAGTACTCTTGTAATGTGAATGTAGTGTAAAAACAAATATGAGGAAATATTTTTCACTCAAAGAATAGTTAAGCTGTGGAACTCATTGCCAGAGGAGTGGTAACAGCAGTTAGCATATATGGGTTTTAAAAAGGTTTGGACAAGTTCCTGGAGGAAAAGTCCATAGTCTGCTATTGAGATAGATACAGGGAAGCCACTGCTTGCCCCAAGATTGGTAGCATGGAATGTTGCTACTAATTGGCTTTCTGCCATGTATTGTGACCTGGATTGGCCACTGTTGGAAGCAAGATACTGGGCTAGATGGACCACTGGTCTCACTCAGTATGGCTATTATGTTCACTGATGTTTTACAAAGGAAAGTAGGTACCTACTTTCCTTTATAGAATAGGCTTCAAATTGGTGCCTTCTTGGCACCTACATGCACCCCTTTATAGAATTGCTTTCCACATGCCCAGTTACAACCAATACTATTAACTTGATAACTGAACTTTGATTAATGATCTCCCACTTTTTCAGAGTAGCAACTGTGGCTCTTTATGCACCCAATTAAATGCCATAAGTGTGCTGACACAAGGATCCTTAAACTCAGCCTTGATCAACTTTCTTGGGTGAAGTCAAAGTATCATGCAAATATGCTGAGAGCATATAACATTGAATCCTTGTGCTCCAAGGCACCAATGTCTCCACTGATCAACAAACTGGTCATTAGTATATCTATAAATATGACCTTGTAACTAATGAAAAGCACATGAAACACAGCTTAGACATACGTGTGTGAAGAGCTGCATTGCAGATTTTGAGGTCTACCCCAACTGAAGAAAAAAGCATTCACATATCAGGTATCAAAAAAGGAATTTGTCACATTCTTAATGTATACAAAGCCTCTAATTTATAATGATCGAGTAGTCTAATGGTTAGTACAGTGAAGTGAGATGAAGGAGAAATGGGGTTTGATTCCCTACTGGTGAGTACAGTGAAGTGAGATCAAGGGGAGATGGGTTTTGATTCCCACTGCAGCTCCTTGTGACCTGGACAAGTCACATAGGGGTTCATTTACCAAGCTGCGGGAAAAAGAGCCCTGCACTAGTGGCGAGGGCTGTTTTTCCTGCATGCCAGGGCCCTTTTTACTGCAGCAGGTAAAGTGTCCCCAGACAAACATGGCCATGCGGTAAGAGAACTCTTACCGCATGGCCTTGTGGCGGGGAGCCCTTACCGCCACCCACTGAGTGGCAAAAAGGGCTTCCACGGTAACTGGGTAGCATGTGGTGATGCCCGATTACCACCAGGTTACTGCCAGGGAAGCCATTTCTGGGAGGTTTCTTTTTCCCCCGGAAATGGCGTGCTCTCGGGGCGAAACTACCGCCAGCAGCTGAGTTGGCCAGGTGGTAGTCCCTATTTAGCATTCAGTAAGCTTACCAACACTTTACAAAAGACCCCCTCAACCTGCCACTGCCCCAGGTAGAAAACAGATCGTAAGCCTACTAGGAACACAGAAATTACTTACATATATGTAATCACTTTGGCACCACAGAAAGGCAATATATTGAATGCATTATTGGTACTAATACTAGCCCTGTATGCTGATGACTGACAATCATCCCACTATGTGGGACTATGAAGCAGATGGTAAAGATATAATGACTGGATAAGTAAATAGTAAGTGGCCTTCAACTCAGCTCCCTTGCAACAGACTGTAACCTAGATCTCTTTGGTAAGGCAATCAGCACCTTGATTACCAGTGAGATTCAGATTAGTCAGTTGCAAGGGAGCAGATTAGATAGAAAATTTTGATCTGTATCTCTTATTATTTATTGTTATTATAAAAGGAATTAAAGTTGTACAATACCTGCTACACCTTCATTAACAATAGATTTATATTCTGCCACATACCTTATGGTTCAATGTGGATCACACATTACAAAAAAACTGGACATTTCCAGGAATAACAAAGTGTAACCTAACAGAAACAAAATATCCCTAAACTACATATTTTATTCAGCATGACTCAACACAAATTTTAATAAGTAAGTTTTGATCTGTTTACAAAACAGGTTATAAGAGATTTTCGACATCAAGAGATCTTTAATAGCCTTGTCCAAGCGAGCCACTTGATATGAAAAAAAGAGTGTTTATTAATCTAATTCTTATGATATTTTTTAGAGAAGAAAAAATAAAAAGTTCCAATGTGCTGGTAACTCTAGTTTTATTTGTAAAAACAAGATGGTTCAATAAGTAAATTGGAGATAGACCATATATTATTTTGTACACAAGAAAAGACAATTTAAACAGGACCCTGTTTAAACAGGATACACTGTCAAACTTCTTTAAAGAGACGATTAAATGTAATGCTACATTCTGCATAGTGAGACATTTCTTCAATATTAAATATTCAATATCAATATTAAAGCCTGGACGATAAGTTGGAAATGATCTTGATCGAAATATTTCCGAATTCAACACAAATTATGCAACAGAAAGAAAGATCTTTGTGCGAGTGTTAATTCGCGTCTCTAAAGATTATTTATTATCCAACCATACCCCCAAAATCTTAATGGATGAAGAAAACTGATACCAAGCCTTATTTATCATATTACTCTTTCCATCCATATCAGAACTGCAGCTGATTAACAAAGTTTGTTTTGTCTGAATTTGAGCTAATGCTTTAGCATCCAGTGTTCTATTTCATTAAAGATGTTTTGCAATAACTCTAAATATGAGGCGACTGAAAAGGTGATGGGGACCATACCTGTGATATCATCAGCATAGCTGAAAAGATAGACTCCCAAGTTTTCTAAAGCATATCCTAATGAATGCATGTAAACATTGAAAAGAACAGGAGACAACAGCGGCCCCTGTGGAACCCCACATTGATTGTAACAATTCTCTGAACAATTACCATCAAATCTCACTCTATAAAAGCGATCTTTTTAAAAAACTTGAGAACCATTTATAGACATTGCCAGTTATTCTCATACAGTCCAGAATATGCAAAAGAATATCATGATCCACCAAATCAAACACACTAGATACTCAAACTGCCTTACTGCCGTCAGTCAAAATTTTACGAACATTGTCTAAGAGCGAGGCGATAATCTTGGTGATAAAGTTTGACCTAAAGCCCGATTGGGAGGCACACAGAATATCATATAAATCCAAATATTCACAAAGTTGAACCGCCACTGTTCCCCTTCATAAGTTTACACAACAGAGGAATTGAGGCAACAAGCCTGTAATTTGTTATTAGTTGACTGGATTCCTTTATGTTCTTAATGATATATTTTCCATATGTGAAGGAAAAATCCTGTTCTAAACTTCAAATGCAACTTTAACTCTAGAGAAATTGTGAAAACCATACTTTGGGTTCAAATACTACCAAAGCTCCATGTAACTTTATCCTTTCATTGCCCCAGGTACAGACAGATAGCAAAGTTACTTACCTGTAGCAGGTATTCTCCGAGGAAGGCAAGACACATTACCCCATGTGGGTGACATCATCTGATGGAGCCCAGCATGGACATAACCCAGCATTCTTTTTCAAGAAGCTTTAGAGAGACCTAACCATGAATGCGGAAGAGCAGCAGTTAACTATCAATTTAGAGAATACAATTCCTAGGGGAGGTGGAATGATATGGTAATATGTGTCCTGCTGTCCTCAAACACCTGCTACAGTTGAGTAACTTCGCTTTCTCCAAGGACAAGGAGGACACTAATATTACCACATGTGGGAATCCCTAACTACCAGGCTCACCAAAAACAACAAACAGTCAATAAGGACTTGCAACAGGCAAGGCCAAGCAGGACTCAATTAACCAAACTTATTTGTACAAGGGGGTGTGCAGCCTGGAACAAAAGAAAACAGGCCAAGGAGGGTGGAGTTGGATTTTAAACCCCAAACAAATTTGGCCCAATATTCAGTCAGCATCTGGCAGCGCATTTCAATACCAGGCCATGTCTGGCGATCGACATTGGTTATCCAGGTTTATTTTGGCTGCTAAAAGTTAACCAGCTATGTCGATATTCAGGGCTAACAGGTTAACATTTTAGTGGTCAAAGATAGGCCTGCTATTTAAGTGGCCTATTTTGACCACTCAGCATAGCTAGTTTGGTGCTGAATATCCACACCTAACCAGCTATGTCGTACAATAAAACCAGTTATCTCCCACTGAATATCCACTGTTAGGCACTTAAACGTTATTTAACCAGACAGGACCCATTCCTGGCTAGTTAAATAATTTTGAATATTTTGGGGGGGGGGGGGGGGATTCTGCAGAACTGTCTGGCTGAACTGACAGTCACATTGGAAATCTGCTCTAGACAGTAATGAGATGTGAAAGTGTGGACTGAAGACTATGTTGCAGCTTCGCAAATCTTCCCAATGGAGCCTGACCTCAAGTGGGCTATCGACACTCAGACAATGTGAGCCATGGCATGACCCTCAAAGTTAGCCCAACCTGGGCATAAGCAAAGGAGATGCAGTTGCTAGCCAATTTGATAAAGTACATTTACCAGTGGCTGTCCCAGTCCTGTTCAGGTCCAAAGAAACAAAAATCTAGGTGGATTATTTATGACTTTAGTTTGCTCCAGATAGAAGGCCAAGGCTCGCTTGCAGTCCAAGCTCTGCAGTACGCTTTCGACAGATGGGCATGAGGTTTTGAGTAGAATGTTGGCAGAACAATTAACCGGTTAAAATGGAATTTGGACACTACCTTTGGCAGGAATTTAGGTTGGGTGCGGAGAACCACTCTGTTATGATGAAATCTTGTGTAAGATGGATCAGTTACTAGGGCCTGTAGCTCACTGATTCTGCATGCTGAGTAACCACCACCATCAACAGAACCTCCTAGGTCAGGAACCTCAAGTGGCAGGTGTCAAGTGGCTCAAATGGAACTTTCATCAGCTGGGTGAAAAAGACATTGAGGTCCCATGCCACAAGGAGAGGTTTGAGAGGGGGCTTGGTTAAAAAGCACACCTCACGTATATCAAACAACTAGAGACTGTAAAGAGATAGGCTTGCCTTCTACATAGTGATGGTAAACTCTAAATGTACCGAGATGAACCTTTACAAAGTTGGTCTTTAGACCAGCTTCAGAAAGGTGTAGAAGGTGTTCAAGCAGTTTTTGTATAGGGCAGGAAAAAGGATCTAAGGCCAAGCGCTCAGACCAAACAGGGCTGCGAACTATGGAAAAATAAAAAAACCTAAAAAGGGCCAAACATAACTAAAAACAATAAAGAAAAGAAGAAAAACAATAAAAATGGTCCTGCACTACTCACAGGAAAAATGCTAGAAAGGAAAAGGCAGAACTAAAAAGACCGTGCTAAGAGAAAACAGCAGAACGCATTCCCTCAGTCCTACAGAAAACAAAGACGACTGCTGGTCCTGCTTGAGTGAAGCTGGCAGGAAGGCACTAAGGCATGTGCAGTTGGGCCCATCAAAAGCTTCTTGAAAAAGAATGCCAGATAGCATTCGTGCCAGGCTCAATCGAATGATGTCATTCACATGCGGTAATATTCGTGTCCTGCTTCCCCTTGGAGAATGAGAACAGGGAAATGCTCATTGCACTCACATGTGATAATATTCATGTCCTGCTTGCCCTTGGAGAATGAGGACAGGGGAAATGCTCATTGTTCCTGAATGTAACTCACCTTAAGCTAAACAGAGAAATACATTAAAAAAAAATCTAATGCTGAATATCCCTGGCTTTGATCTCTTGTATCGGTTATGGGTACCTCTAAGTTGACCTGCACAAATGGAAAATTAATGGCTTCCAGTATGTGATTGTGGCTACCTGGGACACATCATGAACATCCACAGATAAGAAGATATCACTGCTATATAGGACCGTCCATTACAACCACACACATCTGTAGTCTAGCATCTCCCTTTCTGTAACCTCTCCCTCCCCCACTCCATTTGCAGTGTCCAGCATCTCTCTCCTGTCCTGCTTCCCTCTCCCCCTTGCCCCAATGTTCAGCATCTGCCCTTCCCTCATCTCCTCCCCCATCCCGATGTGTTCAGCAGCTTCCTTTTCCTTCCTTATCCAGTCCAGGGGGGGAACCAACACAGCAGACAGGGTGCCTGAGGTGACCTAATGGTTACCGCCGCAGACTTTGATCCTAGCAACCTTGGTTCAATTCCCACTGCAGCTCCTTGTGACCTTGGGCAAGTCACTTAACCCTCCATTGCCTCTAGGGACATAGAAAGTACCTGCATATAATGTGTACAGCAAGGTTATAAATGGGTATCTGTAATGTATATTAAATCAAAACTGTACTGTTTGTTTGTGTAGATTATATTATGTACTTAATCCTGTATTTACGGTGCGCTCCTGTATACTAAATCATGAGTTAATACTTTTTTTTCATCTTATGTAGCTAGTTTGTGGTTTTGCTGTGCTTTCCTGTAATGATTGGAGTTTTAATGTTTGTCCAACCTGTACATATTGTATTGTTTCTTTTATAAATTGTAAACCGTTCTGTCTTGCAGTAGCAATAAGATATGGTATATAAATTGACATAAATAAATAAATGTCTAGTAGCACTATAGAAATGAATAGTAGTATTAGTAGCCTGCTGTGGGCCTTGAGCCTCCACTCATGCAGGAGGCGGAACCTAGTCAGCCTTCAGCATCTACGCCTGGAGGGGGCACAAACTAATTGACCTTGAGCATGCACAGCTGCTCAAGGCCTTGCACTGACCATGTCATCTTCCATAAACATACTGCTGTTGATGCCACCTACCCATCCCCAAATTGTGCTGTTCTAGTCTGCCTATTGGTCTGACCAACCCTACTCCTATACAATCTGCAAGCCTGATGTAATTTTGTGGCTCAACTAAATGTAAAATTATAGTTGCTTTGCATACATCAGCCATATGAAAGCAGGAACAATGACAGGAAAGGATAGGCAGTTCTAGGTACCAAAGCCTCTGTACACTCCAAGAACAGGGGATGGACTATCAGCACTAGGAACTAAAATACCCTGTATATCCCCAGTACTTCAACTGAGCTTTGCCTGTTTATCTGCCCTGTATCCTGCACTCAGTTGAATACTACATGGTACAGTGCCACTTTCTTCATAGTTTCAACTCTTTGGAACTTTCTGCCCTCCTCCCTAAATGCAGAAGCATCCTTCCTGAAGTTCAAGGCTGCCCAGAAGACTTACCTCTTCAGTCAGGCTTTCCCAGGGTAATTATGTGCAGGGTTCCAGCAGGTTCTATCTGCATTTCTCTCCCCTTTTCCTTGAGCCCTACTCTACTGCCTGTCTCATTTTGTTCCCTCTCTCCTATTACAACAAATGGAATGCCTTTCTTTATTCTTTAATTAGTATGTAAACTCTGCTACACTTCTTGGGAATGGCTGTCAAAAATCTCACTAAACAAACACAGGAGACTGAAGCTGTTGTACATTTCCAGCAGAAGAGAGGGCAATGGAGACTGAAGCCCTCCCCCCACCCTCAGTCCCAATGCTTCATCTGATTACATGGCATGTGTTACAAACGTTTCCATGAAACGTTAGAAGGTACAGATTCTCTTTAACACATAGGACTTGGGTTTAAAAAAGTAAATACATTTCTTGTATTTCATAAATTGTTAATGGAAGTAGAGGTAGGGAGGCGCTGCACTGAAGAGCTCTCTTATTTAAACTCTTCATCATGGATTGGTTGCCTATTTAGCGAGTCCCTTTGGTGCCAAAAACTGATGGATCATTAACAGGATTACAGCCTTTTAAGAAGCTGCTTTTCTAAGCACTTAATAGAGGAGAAGGAAACAAGTGTGGATGTATGCAACAGAAGAGGGGGTAATACAGCTCGGTGATAAGCCGGTGTGAGCAAGGAGGTATCAGCAGAGAAACATAGCATGGTGGTGGGGACATGACTTCCATTCATCCACATTTCATGCATTTTGCTTCAAAACCTCAATAAATCAGAAAAATTTATACACGCTCCAAAACGTACTGATCTCAACTTCCAAATCTGGATGTATAAAACTCAAGAGTCATCCAAAATTTACCTCATGTATTTTTTTTTGGGGGGGGGGGGGGAGGGGGGACCTCTGGTCCTGAAGGGCTGCACACTGGTTTTCTTCAGAAAGATATCCTCAATGTACATGTATGAAACAGGAGAACCTTATGTACAATTGAGGCATTGTATGTGCAGATCTATCACATTGTACTGTGATATTCTAGGTTTTGTTGCTATGGAGAAATTAGGTGTTAACTGCTAACTTTCTTTCCCTTAGTCATAACATATGGTCCATCTAGTTCAACATCCTGCTTCACAGCAGTGGCCAATCCAGGTCACAAGTACTTGACAGAAACCCAATTAGTAACAGCATTTCATGCTACCAAACCCAGGACAAGCAGTGGCTTCCCCCATGTACATCTCAATAACAGACTATGGACTTTTTCCTCCAGGAACTTGTTTAAACATTTTTTTTAAACCCAGCTACACCAACCGTCATTACCACATCCTCTCTCTATTCTTTGAATGAAAAAATATTTCCTCCTATTTGTTTTAAAAGTATTTCCATGTAATTTCATTGTGTCCCTTGTCTGTACTTTTTTAACAAATGAAAAATTGATTCACCTGCACCTACTCCATACCACTCAGGATTTTGTAGGCCTCAATCATATCCCCTCTCAGGCATCTCTTTTCCAAGCTGAAGAACCCTAACCTCCAGGGCCGGTCTTAGCAAGTGCGGGGCCCTATGCAGACCAATTTGATGGGGCCCCACCCTAGCCCCGGCCCCACCCTAACTCCGCCCCCACCCTAGCTCCAGGGCCGGCCACCCCTCCCTCCGAGCTCCAAGGCCCCCAGCTCCAGGGCTTGTCGATCCTGCACAGTCAATGCCAACTGAAAACCATGTCTTTTTCACAAACACAGATATACCCTAATCCACTATAGAATAAGTAGTAATATTTAAACTTTCTATTTAGACAAAAATTAAACTGAACCCCCAAGATGCCAGACTCTGCATACAATGCAACACCATAGAAACAGAAAATGTCCCCTAGTACTGTGCAAAATATAAAGACAGCAGATGTAAATTTGAAATTAACAAATATCAATCACCACTTTAAAAATTAGCAAATAGAAATAAAATATAGAAAATAAAATAATACCATTTTATTGGACTACTACATTTAGCTTTCAGAGGCCAAAACATCCTTCCTCAGGTCAATACAGTATAGTACTGTTACAGTATCCTATCTGACCTGAGGAAGGGGGTTTTGTTCTCTAAAAGTTAGCCAAAATATATTAAAATTAGTCCAATAAAAAGATTACCTTGTTTACATGTTTTATTATAAACATTTATTAACACAGCTACAATACTACTTTATCCTAAAGCAAAAAAATATATTTTATTTAGTTTGTTGTCTCTGGTTTCTGCTTTCCTCATCTTCTTTTCAGTCTTCCTTCCATCCAGCATGTCTTCGTTCTCTCTCTGCCATCCAGTGTCTGCCCTCTCTGCTGTTCCCTCCATCCAATGTCTGCCCTCTCTCCCTGCCCCTTCCATCCACATCTGCCCTCTATCTCTGCCCCTTCCATCCATCATCTGCCCCTGTCTGCCCTCTCCCCCTTCCATCCACTGTCTGCCCTTTCTCTCTGCCCCTTCAATCCACCATTTGCCCTCCCTCTCCCATCCATCCGGGTCTGCCCTCCCTCTCGCTCCCCCTTCCATCCAGGATCTGCCCCTCTCTCTGCCACTTTTTTTCAGCCCCCAGTTCCAGCCCCACTATCTCACCAGTCCCATTTCAGCCCCAGCCCTGTTCACCCACGTCCTGAGCTTCAGCCCCCAGCCACTTCTCCGTGTCCCCTTTTCAGCCCCAGCCCTTTTCTCCCACCAGTCCCGAGCTTCAGCCCCAGCAACTTCTCCCTATCTCCTTTTCAGCCCCCAGTACCCAGTTTCAGCCCCTGCCCCTTTTCAGCCTCCAGTCACAGTACTAGCCCCCTTATCCCACCTACCCTCTTTTTCAGCCCCCAGTTCCAGCCCCATTCATCCACATGCCTTGTATTAGGGCCCCCCTTTTCAGCCCCAGAACCATTCTCCCACCTGACCCACTCATGCCCCATTTTCCCACCAGCCCCATTCATGGCCCCCATTTCACATATGGCCCCTTCTCAAACCCCAGTTCCAGCCCCCTTCTCCCATCTGAGAACCCCCACCCCACACCCTTCTCCCATCTGAGTCCCCCTTACCCCCTCCCCCTTTCTGAGAACCCACACCCCGCAACCTTCTCCCATCTCAGTCCTCCTTACCCCCTCCCATCTGAGAACCCCCACCCCGCACCCTTCTCCCATCTGAGTCCCCCTTGCCCCCTCCCCCATCTGAGAACCCCCACCCCACACCCTTCTCCCATCTGAGGCCCCTTGCCCCCTCCCCCGTCTGAGAACCCCACCCCACACCCTTCTCCCATGAGTACCCCCGACCCACCACTGCCTTTAAAAAAAGATTTGAGAAGCGCCGAGTAGCAGGCAGCGCCTCGCGTCTGCCCTGCTAGTAAAAATCTCCTGCACGTCATCGGGTCTTCCCGCATGCGGCATTGAGTCCCGCCCTCCTCTGAGGTAATATTACCTCAGAGGAGGGCGGGACTCAATGCGGGAAGGCCCGACGACGTGCAGGAGAGTTTTACTAGCAGGGCAGGCGCTGCCTGCGCGCTTCTCAAACATTTTTTTAAAGGTAGGAAGCGATCGATCGTCGGGGGGGGGGGGGGGCGGGGCGACCTCAGGCGCGCCGCGCGGGGCCCTATGCGGTCACCTCACCCTAAGACCGGCCCTGCTAACCTCTTTAGCCATTCATCATACGGGAGCAGTTCCATCCATTCTATCATTTTTGGTAGCTCTTTGAACTGTTTCTAATTCCGCAATCTTTTTTGACATATGGCAACCAGAATTGAATACAATACTCAAGGTGAGGTCGCACCATGGAGCAATAGAGGCATTATATTTTCATCCATCTCCTAATAATTCCTAGCATCCTGTTTGCTTTTTTGGTCGCCGCCGCATACTGGGCAGATTTCAGCATATTGTTTACAATGATACCTAGGTCTTTTTCTACTACTACTATTTAGCATTTCTATAGCACTACAAGGCGTACGCAGTGCTGCACAAACATAGAAGAAAGACAGTCCCTGCTCAAAGAGCTTACAATCTAATAGACAAAAAATAAATAAAGTAAGCAAATCAAATCAATTAATGTGAACGGGAAGGAAGAGAGGAGGGTAGGTGGAGGCGAGTGGTTACAAGTGGTTACGAGTCAAAAGCAATGTTAAAGAGGTGGGCTTTCAGTCTAGATTTAAAGGTGGCCAAGGATGGGGCAAGACGTAGGAGCTCAGAAAGTTTATTCCAGGCGTAGGGTGCAGCGAGACAGAAGGCGCGAAGTCTGGAGTTGGCAGTAGTGGAGAAGGGAACAGATAAGAAGGATTTATCCATGGAGCGGAGTGCACGGGAAGGGGTGTAGGGAAGGACGAGTGTGGAGAGATACTGGGGAGCAGCAGAGTGAGTACATTTATAGGTTAGTAGAAGAAGTTTGAACAGGATGCGAAAACGGAAAGGGAACCAGTGAAGGGTCTTGAGGAGAGGGGTAGTACGAGTAAAGCGACCCTGGCGGAAGACGAGACGGGCAGCAGAGTTTTGAACCGATTGGAGAGGGGAGAGGTGACTAAGTGGGAGGCCAGCAAGAAGCAGATTGCAGTAGTCTAAACGAGAGGTGACAAGGGTGTGGATGAGGGTTTTGGTAGAGTGCTCGGAAAGAAAGGGACGGATTTTACGGATGTTGTAAAGAAAGAAACGACAGGTCTTGGCAATCTGCTGGATATGAGCAGAGAAGGAGAAAGAAGAGTCAAAGATGACCCCAAGGTTTCGAGCTGAGGAGACAGGGAGAATGAGAGAGCCATCAACAGAAATAGAAAATGGGGGGAACGAGGAGGTGGGTTTGGGGGGGGGGGGGGGGGGAATGAGAAGCTCGGTTTTGGTCATATTTAATTTCAGGTGGCGTTGAGACATCCAGACAGCAATGTCAGACAAGCACGCTGAAACTTTGGTTTGGATGCAAGGTGAGATATCCGGGGTAGAAAGGTAGATTTGGGAGTCATCAGCATAGAGATGGTAGGAAAAGCCATGGGATGAGATTAATGAACCAAGGGAAGTAGTGTAGATAGAAAAGAGGAGGGGACCAAGAACAGAACCCTGAGGTACGCCGACAGGCAGAGGGATAGAAGTAGAAGAGGATCCACCACAGTGAACACTAAAGGTGCGGAGGGACAGGTAGGAAGAGAACCAGGGAAGGACAGAGCCCTGGAATCCAAGTGAGGACAGGGTATCGAGAAGTATGCTGTGATCGACAGTGTCAAAAGCAGCGGACAGATCAAGAAGAATGAGGATGGAATATTGACCTCTGGATTTAGCCAGTAATAGGTCATTGGAGACTTTAGTAAGCGCAGTTTCGGTTGAGTGGAGAGGGCGAAAACCAGATTGTAGTGGGTCAAGAATAGCATGTGAGGAGAGAAAATCAAGGCAGCGGCGGTGAACAGCACGCTCAAGTAATTTGGAGAGAAAAGGAAGGAGGGAGATGTGTCAGTAATTAGAGGGACAAGTAGGGTCGAGTGAAGGCTTCTTAAGGAGAGGTGTGACCACAGCATGTTTAAAGGCAGCAGGGACAGTCGCAGTGGAAAGTGAGAGGTTGAGAATGTGACAGATAAAAGGAATAAGAGCAGGAGAGATGGCATTAAGAAGGTGGGTGGGAATGGGATCAGAGGAACAGGTGGTACATTTTGAGGAAGAAAGGAGAAGTGTAGTTTCCTCAATAGTAACTTCAGGAAAGGAGGAAAGGGAATGAGGGGAAGGAGAGAGAGGGGAACGGACTAGTGGAGGGAGAGGTGGTGAGGTAGAGAAAGCAAGGTTTATCTTTTGAACCTTGTTGTGAAAGAATTCAGCAAGGGTCTGAGGAGATAATGAAGGGGGAGTTGGGGGAGGGGGCACCTTAAGGAGAGAGTTCAATATGGTGAAGAGAAGTCGAGGATTAGAGCCAAGAGAGTTGGTCAGTTGGATATAATAATCCTGTTTGGCACGTAAAAGAGCAGATTGGAAGGAGGTCAAGCATGAACTTAAAGTGTAAGAAATCAGCAAGGGCCAGAGATTTCCGCCAGAGGCGTTCGGCGGAGCAGGTACAGGAACGTAGGTAGCGGATATTAGAAGTCAGCCAAGGTTGGGGTTTTGTACGCCTTACAGGGCGGGTCATCAAAGGTGCAAGAGTGTCTAAGGCAGAGGATAGAGTATTGTTGTAAGAAGAAACAGCCTCGTTGACAGACATGGATGGTGCCACAGTAGAGAGGAGGTTTGAAACATGGGAGGATAGAGATGAAGGGTCAATATCGTGAAGATTCCTAGATAAATTGATAAGATAGGACGGGACTGGGAGGGAGGAGATTTAAGTGTGAAAGTTATAAGATGGTGATCAGAGGAGGGAAGATCAGAGGCAAGGAAACTAAGGGTGAACAGTTGGAGGAGAAGATGAGATCAAGACAGTGACCATTTTGATGAGTGGGGGAGGTGGAGCATAGTTGGAGATTAAAGGAGGATGTTAAAGCGAGTAACTTGGAAATATAAGAGTTGGAAGGATCATTAGCAGGACTATTAAAGTCACCAAGGATGAGAGAGTGGGAGGAAGGATCATGGAAGAAGGCAAGCCAGGCGTCAAAGTCACTGAGAAAGGATGAAAGGGACTTATCAGGGGGACGATAAATGACCGCTATTCGAAGAGGCAGAGGAGAGAAAAGGCGGATAGAGTGGACTTCAAAGGAAGAAAAACAGTGAGATTGAGGTGGAAGAAGGGGTTGAAATCTGGAGGAGGGAGAGAGAAGTAGTCCAATACCGCCCCCACGGCCAGCAGGGCGAGGAGTATGTGAAAATAGATAACTGCCATGGCACAGGGCTGCGACTGAAGCAGAGTCATCAGGGCAGAGCCAGGTTTCTGTTATGGCGAGCAGATGGAGGTGACGCGAGATAAAGAGGTCCTGGATATAGGCGAGTTTGTTACAGATAGAGCGGGCATTCCATAGGGCGCAAGAGAAGGGCAGAGAAGAGGAGGGGAGTAGAGAAATAGAGATGAGGTTAGAGAGGTCGCGGTGAGATCTGTAGAGTTGGGATAATAGTTGGTGAGGGGGGCCAGGATTGGGATTGATGTCACCGGCTGAGAGTAAGAGGAGTAAAAGAGAGTGGAGGAGAGTAGGAGAGGTGTGGCCACGAAGGCGTCGAAGGCGAGAGGTATTTAGGTGGAATGGGGAAAGCAAAATGGACTGAAGAAAGAGGCGGATATTAAAAGCCAAGAGGGAGGAAGAGGGTAGGAGAGAAGGTGAGGTGATGAAGTCGATGGATGGGCAGTGAGTTCCTGTAGCGGAGAGAGGTAGGGGGTGAGGGAAAAGATTAGGAAGGGACAGGGCTAGGAAGAGAATGTGAATAGGGGCCATAAATGACTGAGGTACTTTAGCAACTGGGAAGAAGATTAGATTTAAAGAGAAAAATGCCCCGGAGTGGACCTGGGTGTCACCCCGGAGAAGGCTGTAAGGATATGCAGATGAGCTGCAAGTCCTCCACAGCACCTGAAAGGCAGCCGGTGGTAGAGCTGGGCACCTCTCAGCTGAGGAAAGGCTTACCAGGGGTTAGGCCGAAGCCAGCATTCCTCCCCCTGAGGGTCGCCTGATCCTAGCCAAAAAGCACCTGGAAACTCTGTGCACTTGGAGCGAGGGCCCTGGGAAGATCGGGGTGGAACTGGAGTCACCCCGGATACAGCTGTGAGGAAATGCAGAAGGGCTGCAAGTCCTCCACAGCACCTGGTGGGAGCGCTAGGCACCTAGAGCGGAGGCCCTGAGTGGATCGGAGTGGACCTGGGTGTCACCCCGGAGAAGGCTGTAAGGATATGCAGATGAGCTGCAAGTCCTCCACAGCACCTGAAAGGCAGCCGGTGGTAGAGCTGGCCATCCAAATGGCAGATGAGTGCTGACTCCTAAAGTGAACCCTAGCATCAGATATCTATGGTTCGAATTATTCTTTCCAATGCACAACACTTGTCTACATTAAATTTCATCTGCCATTTGGATGCCCAGTCTTCCAGTTTCCTAACTCTCCTGCAATTTTTCACAATCCGCATGTGTTTTGACAACTTTGAATAGTTTTGTGTCATCTGCAAATGTAATCACCTCATTTGACATTCCATTTTCAGATGACTTATAAATATGTTAAATAGCACCGGTCCCAGTACAGATCCCTGCAGCACTCCACTATTCACCCTCCTCCATTCAGAAAAATGGCCATTTAACCCTACCCTCTGTTTTCTGTCTAATAACCCTAATCCACAGAAAGACATTGGCTCCTACCTCAAGACTTTTTAATTTTCTCAGGAGTCTCTCATGAGGAACTTTAGTTTAAAAGTTGTTCTATCACCTTTTTGAAAGTTAATACCACCAGCCTGGTTCCATCCCTTTCAGAACAGGCTCCCCAGTCCCCAGAATGTTGTCCAGTTCCTAACAAATCTAAATCACTCATCCTTGCACCATCGTCTCAACCATGCATTGAGACTAAGCTGTGCCTGCCTCTTGGGTCCTGCGAGTGGAACAGGGAGCATTTCTAAAAATACTACCCTGGAGGATATGGATTTCAGCTTTCTACCTAAGAGCCTAAATTTGGCTTCCAGACCCTCACTTCCACATTTTCCTGTGTCATTATTACCCACATGTACCAAGACAGCAGGCTCCCTCCCCCCCAGCAACATCTAAAATCTTATCTAGGTGACACATGAAGTCTGCCACCTTCGCACCAGGCAGGCAAGTGACCAGTCAATCCTCATGCCCACCAGCCACTCAGCTATCTACATGTCTAATGATCGAATCACCAACTACAATAGCTGTCCTAACCCTTCCCTCCTGGAGACACATCCTTGGTGTGAGAGGTTATTGCATCCCCTGGTGGGCAGGTCCTGGCTACAGGATTACTTCCTACATCACCAGGGTGATGCTCTCCTTCTAGGAGACCTCCTTCTCCAAGGCAGCACAGGGGCTGCCAGACTGGAAGTGGGACTTCTCTACAAAATCCTTGTAGGCCTCCTCTATGTACCTCTCTATCTCCTCCAGCCTCAAGAGAATGGACTCATTCTCTGACAGCCAAGAGTTCTTTGCATTGAGCATACACATAGAACCTCTCGCCAACTGGGAGATAATCATACATGTGACACTCAATGCAAAAGCCTGGATAGCACAAAATTACAGAGCAAATTCAAAAGCATGGATTAATAAGAAAAAGCCAACATGGATTTAGTGAAGGAAAATTGTGCCTCACCAACCTATTACATTTCTTTGAAGGGGTGAACAAATATGTGGATAAAGGTGAGCCGGTTGATATTGTGTATCTGGATTTTCAAAAGGCATTTGACAAAGTACATCATGAAAGACTCCGGAGGAAATTGGAGAGTCCTGGGATAGGAGGTAGAGTCCAATTGTGGATTAAAAACTGGTTAAAAGATAGAAAACAGAGAATAGGGTTAAATAGTCAGTATTCTCAATAAGATGGGTAGATAGTGGAGTTCCCCAGGAGTCTGTTCTGGGACAGCTGCTTAATAACATATTTATAAATAATCTATTTATTATTTATTTATTTAGATTTTGCTCACACCTTTTTCAGTAGTAGCTCAAGGTGAGTTACATTCAGGTACTCTGCATATTTCTCTGTCCCAGGAGGGCTCAAAATCTAAGTTTGTATCTGAGGCAATGGAGGGTTAAGTGACTTGCCCAAGATTACAAGAAGCAGCAGTGGGATTTGAACCAGCCACCTCTGGATTGCAAGACCAGTGCTCTAACCACTAGGCCACTCCTCCACTCTATAGATGGGAGTAACTAGTGAGGTAATTAAAGTTGCTGAAAAAACAAAGTTATTCAAAGTTGTTAAATCGGATTTGATATTAGCTTTGAAGTAAGTATACATAGAAAATCAAATACGTTAGCATTTAACTTTAAAAAAGGAGACTATGATAAAATGAGAACGGTGAAAAAAAAAAACTAAGAGGAGTGGCTGCGAGGGTAAAAAATTTACATCAGGCATGGATGCTGTTCAAAAACACCATCCTAGAAGCCCAAGCCAAATATATTCCACGTATGAAAAAAGGAGGACAGAAGACCAAACGATAGCCGGCATGGTTAAAAAGTGAGGTGAAAGAAGCTATTAGAGCTAAAAGAAAATCCATCAGAAAATGGAAGGAACCGACTAAAAATAATAAGAAACAGCATAAGGAATGTCAAGTCAAATGCAAAGCGCTGATAAGGAAGGCTAAGAGGGATTACGAAAAAAAGATTGCGTTGGAGGCCGAAACACATAGTAAAATTTATTTTTAGGTATATTAAAAGCAGGAAGCCAGCACAAGAATCGGTTGGACCGCTAGATGACCGAGGAGTAAAAGGGGTGATCAGGGAAGACAAAGCCATAGCGGAGAGATTAAATGAATTCTTTGCTTTGATCTTCACCGAGGAAGATTTGGGTGGGATACCGGTGCCAGAAATGGTATTCGATGGTGACGAGTCGGAGAAACTTAATGAATTCTCTGTAAACCTGGAGAATGTAATGGGGCAGTTCTACAAACTGAACAGTAGCAAATCTCCTGGACCAGATAGTATTCATCCCAGAGTACTGATAGAATTGAAAAATGAATTTGCAGAGCTATTGTTAGTAATATGTAATTTATCCTTAAAATTGAGCGTGGTACCAGAAGATTGGAGGGTGGCCAGTGTAACGCCTATTTTTAAAAAAGGTTCCAGGGGAGATCTGATATATTAGAGACCGGTGAGTCTGACGTCGGTGCCGGGCAAAATGGTAGAGACTATTATAAAGAACAAAATTACAGAGCATATTCAAAAGCATGGATTAATGAGACAAAGCCAACATGGATTTAGTGAAGGGAAATCTTGCCTCACCAATCTATTACATTTCTTTGAGGGGATGAACAAACATATGGATAAAGGGGAGCCGGTTGATATTGTGTATCTGGATTTTCAAAAGGCATTTGACAAAGTACTTCATGAAAGACTCCAGAGGAAATTGGAGAGTCATGGGATAGGAGGTAGTGCTCTATTGTGGATTAAAAAGTGGTTAAAAGATAAAAAACAGAGAGTAGGGTTAAATGGTCAGTATTTTCAATGGAGAAAGGTAGTTAGTGGGGTTCCTCAGGGGTCTGTGCTGGGACCGCTGCTTTTTAACATATTTATATATGACCTAGAAATGGGAGTAACTAGTAGGTAATTAAATTTGCTGATGGCACAAAGTTATTCAAAGTCATTAAATCGTGGGCAGATCTGAGTGGCCTAGTGGTTAAAGTGGTGGACTTTGGTCCTGGGGAACTGGGTTTGATTCCCACTGCAGGCACAGGCAGCTCCTTTTGACTCTGGGCACGTCACTTAACCCTCCATTGCCCCAGGTACTGTATATAATATGTAAGCCGCATTGAACCTGCTCTGAGTGGGAAAGCGCGGGGTACAAATGTAACAAAAAAAATTAGTGAAAAATTACTAGGACCTTACGAGACTGGGCATCTAAATGGCAGATGACGTTTAATATGACCAAGTGCCCAGTGATGCATATGGGAAACAGGAACCTAGAATGTTAGGTATTATTAGGAAAGGAATGGAAAACAAAAATGAAGATGTTATAATGCCTTTGTATCGCTCCATGGTGCGACCGCACCTTGACTATTGTGTTTAATTCTGGTCGCTGCATCTCAAAAAGATACAGTGGAATTAGAAAAGGTACAGAGAAGGGCGACAAAAATGATAAAGGGGATGAGATGGCTTCCCTATGAGGAAAGGCTAAAGCAGCTAGGGCTCTTCAGCTTGGAGAAAAGGCAGCTGAGGGGAGATATGATAGAGGTCTATAAAATAACGAGTGGAGTTGTACGTGTAGATGTGAAGCATCTGTTTACGCTTTCCAAAAATACTTAGACCAAGGGGTATGCGATGAAGCTACAATGTAGTAAATTTAAAACGAATCGAAGAAAATGTTAATTCACTCAACGTGTAATTAAACTCGAATTCGTTGGCAGAGAATGTCGTAAAGGCAGTTAGCTTAGCGGAGTTTTAAAAAAAAGGTTGGATGGCTTCCTAAAGAAAAAGATCATAGACGGTTATTAAATGGAGAAAATCCACTATTTCTGGGATAAGCAGTATAGAATGTTTTGTACTTTTTTGGGTTCTTTCCAGGTATTTGTGACCTGGATTGGCCACTGTTGGAAACAGGATGCTGGGCTTGATGGACCTTTGGTCTTTCCCAATATGGCAATACTTATGTACTGTACAAGAGGACCTTACGAGACTGGGAGACTGGACGCCTAAATGGCAGATGTTTAAAGTGAGCAAGTTCAAAGTGTTGCATGTGGGAAAAAGGAACCTGAATTATAGCTATGTATTACTACTACTACTTAACATTTCTAGAGCGCTACTAGGGTTACGCAGCGCTGTACAGTTTAACAATGAAGGACAGTCCCTGCTCAAAGGAGCTTACAATCTAAAGGACAAAATGTCAAGTTAGGGCAGTCTAGATTTCCTGAATGGAGGTATGGTGGTTAGGTGTTGAAGGCGACATTGAAGAGATGGGCTTTGAGTAAGGATTTGAAGATGGGCAGGGAGGGGGCCTGGCGAATGGTCTCAGGGAGTTTATTCCAAGCATGGGTGAGGCGAGGCAGAAAGAGCGGAGCCTGGAGTTGGCGGTGGTGGAGAAGGGTACTGAAAGGAGGGATTTGTCTTGAGAGCGGAGGTTACGGGTATGGACGTAGGGGGAGATGAGGGTAGAGAGGTAGGGAGGGGCTGCAGATCGAGTACATTTGTAGGTTAGTAGGAGAAGCTTGAACTGTATGCAATCGGAAGCGACTTGAGGAGAGGAGTGATGTGAGTATATCGGTCCAGGCGGAAGATAAGACGTGCAGCAGAGTTCTGAACGGACTGAAGGGGGGATAGGTGGCTAAGTGGGAGGCCAGTGAGGAGTAGGTTGCAGTAGTCAAGGCGAGAGGTAATGAGAGAGTGGATGAGAGTTCGGGTGGTGTGCTCAGAAAGAAAAGGGCGAATTTTGCTGTTATAGAGGAGGAAACAACATGCAAGGTTGCACGTTAGGAGTCACTGACCAAGAAAGGGATCTAGGTGTCGTCGATGATACATTGAAACCTTCTGCTCAGTGTGCTGTGGCGGCTAAGAAAGAAAATAGAATGTTAGGTATTATTAGGAAAGGAAATATCCTATTGTGGATTAAAAACTGGTTGAAGGATAGGAAACAGAGAGTGGGGTTAAATGGGCAGTATTCACAATGGAGAAGGGTAGTTAGTGGGGTTCCTCAGGGGTCCGTGCTAGGACCGCTGCTTTTTAATATATTTATAAATGATTTAGAGATGGGAGTAACTAGCGAGGTAATTAAATTTGCTGACGACACAAAGTTATTCAAAGTCGTTAAATCGCGACAGGATTGTGAAAAATTACAAGAGGACCTTACGAGACTGGGAGACTGGGCGGATAAATGGCAGATGATGTTTAATGTGAGCAAGAGCAAGGTGATGCATGTGGGAAAAAAGAACCCGAATTATAGCTACGTCATGCAAGGTTTCACGTTAGGAGTTACGGACCAAGAAAGGGATCTGGGTGTCGTCGTCAATAACACACTGAAACCTTCTGCTCAGTGTGCTGCTGCGGCTAAGAAAGCGAATAGAATTTTGGGTATTATTAGGAAAGGTATGGAAAACAGGTGTGAGGATGTTATAATGCCGTTGTATCGCTCCATGGTGCGACCGCACCTTGAGTATTGTGTTCAATTCTGGTCGCCGCATCTCAAGAAAAATATAGTAGAATTGGAAAAGGTGCAGCGAAGGGCGACTAAAATGATAGCGGGGATGGGACGACTTCCCTATGAAGAAAGACTAAGGAGGCTAGGGCTATTCAGCTTGGAGAAGAGACGGCTGAGGGGAGACATGATAGAGGTATATAAAATAATGAGTGGAGTGGAACAGGTGGATGTGAAGCGTCTGTTCACGCTTTCCAAAAATACTAGGACTAGGGGGCATGCAATGAAACTACAGTGTAGTAAATTTAAAACAAATCGGAGAAAATTTTTCTTCACCCAACGTGTAATTAAACTCTGGAATTCGTTGCCGGAGAAAGTGGTGAAGGTGGTTAGCTTAGCAGAGTTTAAAAAGGGGTTGGACAGTTTCCTAAAGGACAAGTCCATAAACCGCTACTAAACGGACTTGGAAAAATCCAAAATTCCAGGAATAACATGTATAGAATGTTTGTACGTTTGGGAAGCTTGCCAGGTGCCCTTGGCCTGGATTGGCCGCTGTCGTGGACAGGATGCTGGGCTCGATGGATCCTTGGTCTTTTCCCAGTATGGCATTACTTATGTACTTACTTATGTACTTATGAATGGAAAACAAAAATGAGGATGTTATAATGCCTTTGTATTGCTCCATGGTGCGACCGCACCTCGAATATTGTGTTCAATTCTGGTCGCCGCATCTCAAAAAAGATATAGTGGAATTAGAAAAGGTGCAGAGAAGGGCTACGACAATGATAAAGAGGATGGGACAACTTCCCTATGAAGAAAGACTAAAGCGGCTACGGCTCTTTAGCCTGGAGAAAAGGCAGCTGAGGGGCGAATGTCCTTGACTTCAGCAAGCCTGTCAGTGATTTTCCACAAGCTGATGCTGGATCTTGCTGACACAGAGATGTTGCAGCAGCCATCTTATTATACCAAGATGTCATAGGCTTGTATAGGCCAAGACCAGCTTAGGCTAGATCACAGGGAAATACCCCTACAGGTGCAGCAAGATAAAAGGAACGGAGTCTGGAGTTAGCAGTGCAGGAGAAGGGTGCAGATAAGAAAGATTTACCCAGTGAACGGAGTTCCTGGGGAGGAATGTAGAGAGATGAGAGTGGAGAGGTACTATCACTGGGATTTGTTCCGATTACCTGGAAAAAAGCTTCTGTGCATCTCATTTTGAAAAAGCCTTCTCTTCCTCTTCATTACTGTCCTGTCTCAGTCACAACTTACCGTGGCACAGCGACTCACACCATGTGTCACTCCCGGTTATCAGGGCAGCTTCTGGGAGCAGGAACCAGCCGCACTGGAGTCCGGCGGCCATGCAGTGCCAGAGCTGCCTCCAGGAGGTGGACAATGCCCAGGGGCAGGCGAAGCGCCGACACAGACATGCATGCCTATTTCTACCGGCCTCTTCCTTCTCTCAGTGCTTCAGCTAAACATCTCTGCCTCTGTGCTTGTGTTTCTATGTTTGTTCTTTCTGTTGACTGCCTGCCAAGACCCAGACTGGACCCTGTCTGATTGCCACCAGCCAAGACCCAGACTGGACCCTGCCTGATTGCTGCCTGCTTTAAAAGCAGACCTGACCTCGCCTTCTTATGCCAGCACCCACCTGGCTCGAACCTGGCCTCTGTTGCCCGTGGGGGCAGTACTCACCTTCTGATGGTTTTTTTTTATTTTTTATTTCCACCTCTTCAAGTCCTGCTGGTCACCTGAACCCTAGGGCTCAACTCTCGGGGGATCATGACTGGTATAGGTGTAGCTTTGGGCTGTACGACCGCCATTCCCTTGCTGGGGTTGCACAAGAGCGCACATTTCGTCATCCAAGTAAACGAGGCAGATAGCCGAAAGCCATGAGTTCATCGGACAAGCTTTCCCTCCCGATTCTCAACCAGGCCCTGCAGCATCTTTCTGGGGTATTACACAACGTGTTCCCAATTATCTGCATTACGATCCATACCCAGGCAAATTCCGGCACCAGCAGCCTCTGGAACTGTCACCTGGGAACTTTAAGTACCTGACCCTCCACGCTTTGACAGGTCTCCCTAGGCTTGCTGAGGGTTTCTTAATCAGTGTCTTATGCATTTTGAGCTACAACTGACCCACTTCCCATCGAATAAGATCAAGGTCACCTATATTATATCCTTGCTCTCAGGACAAGCCATGGCACGAGCCTCCCCCATTGTGAGAACAAGACCCTGTTGCCTCAGATCTTTCTGCCTTCTTGAAGTGCTTTCAACTAGTCTTTGACAAGCCAGCTTCACCATCCTCAGCAGCCAGCAAACTTCTTCAGGTACAGCAAGGGTCTCTTTCGTTGGGGGCCTATGCTGTCTGCTTTCGGACCCTGGTTTTGGAATTATGCTGGAACCAGGAGGCTCTGGTGGCTATGTTTTGGCAAGGTGTAGCTGAGAAAATCAAAGATAAGCTCGCAAGTCATGAACTTCCTAGTTCCCTCGACGAACTCATCGCCCTCTGCATTCGGATTAATATCCGTTTTCAAGAATAAGCACAGGAATGGGCATCTCATCCAGCCCCTCTGGTCCTAAGTCCTGCAGGAGCTCCTGAGAGAAAAGAACCATCGAAGATACAACAATCTGTTTGTACTGTAGAGAACATGAACACTTCATCAACAAAATGTCTCCAGAAACCAGGAAATGACCAGGCCTGATGTCGACAGGGGGTATGACATTAGGCCTTCTTCCATTCCCCCCTGTGCACCTTCCTGGTGGAGTTCTGGTGGCAGAACGCTAAGATGGAAGTTCTGGCACTGCAGGAAATTTAATCAATGAAAGACTAGTACTTCAATACCATATACTAGTCCAACCTATGACGAAACCACATGTCTCACTATACATTGAGACTTACTGCCTGGGCAGGACAAGCAGCCTAATAATTAGTGCAGCGGGCTTTGATCCTAGCAACCTGGGCTCAATTCCCACTGCAGCTCCTTGTGATCTTGGGCAAGTCACTTAACCCTCCATTGCCCCAGGAACAAAAACGCCGATTGTGAGCCCTCTAGGAACAGAAAAAAAGTACCTGCATATGTGTACAGCACTGCGTACATCTAGTAGCGCTACAGACATGATTAGTAGTAGTAGACTAGTCTCGGTTCCTCTCTCTTTACAAGTGGGAGTGTTACACCAGTAGACGTTGCAACTCTATGTGCGCCCCAGATCTATTCATCCAGTGGTTCTGGGCATTCCTTGGCTACATCGTCACCCCGCAGATTGGGGTACCAAAGATATACTCACCTGCAGCCCACAATGCTTCCATTCCAGCCTGATACAGATCTGTCTGCTCGTAGCTATCACTTCAGACATACTGGATCTATCTAATCCCGGACTTCCCCAGATGTACCATGACTTCGCTGATGTCTTCAGCAAGAAAAAAAATCGAAGGAATTGCCACTTCACAGACCTTGCAACTGTGCCGTTGATTTAGTACCTGAGAAGATGCTGCCTCAGGGTTGAGTCTATACCCTCTCACCATGAGCAAGAACATAGTGAACCTTCGTAAAGGGTTTATTCGACCCTCCACCTTGCCAACCGGGGCTGGCTTTTTCTTTGTTAGTAAAAAGGACAGAGGTCTATGACCTTGTATTGACTACAGGGAGTCTCAATGATATCACAATCAAAAAAACATTACCCATTACCGCTCATTCCTGAACTGTTTGATAGGCTCCAAGGAGCCTCTATCTTTACCTAACTGGACCTCCAAGGAGCCTATAATTTGATCTGTATTAAAAAAAAAAAAAGGGAATGAGTGAAAGACCGCCTTCAACACCCACGATGGACACTTTGAATACCTATAATGGAAGTGACTTTTAAAGACTGTTTTTCATCTCTGTCTTGACCGACCAGTGCACTCGGGGTCTGTATTGTTGATTAGAAGTAATTCTGTTTAACTTTGATTGTGTGAAAATAAGTTGGAATGCAGAAGACACAGCTCTAATTAATTTGGTATGTGAAGGGGAGGATGGCACTTGTTTTCCAGACCCAGTTTGGCCACCTGGACTTGGGAAAGCATGTGACCATGTTCCTACAGTATGGCTTGTTTACCTAAACAGAGAAGCATTCTGTAATTTTCCTTAGAAGCATTCTGTAACTTTCCCTAGCTCTGAACATGAGCTCAGAGCCTAATAAAAAAAGGGGACTTGTTATAGCAGAGTGGGAGCTCATCTGTAACATATGTACTGCGCAGAGGATCTGTTCCTGGTCTAAAAAGCTCCTGGCTTTCACTGTAACAGGCCCCCCCAGCTGATAAGACCCTGGATGATGTAAGGACCAGTGATGATTGTATGTATAGTGTATGTATTGCTTCTTTTCCTGGTCTATGAACTCTTGGCATTGCTTAGATGTAGAGACCAGTGATGTAATGATTGTTTACCTAATCATTGTGTGTATAGAGCTAATCATTGTACATGTGCTAACCATTGTATATATCTTAATCATTGTAGATTTTAGCTCCTCTAATAAAGGTTTCATTTATCTAATACAAATCCAAAAGAATCCACAGTAATTACTGATTAGTCTGTGTTAGTGAGACAGGTTGTAAATCCATAGCAGTTCAATACCTTGTAATACCTTTTGGCCTAATGCTCCTGTGGTCTTCCAACCATTTAACAATATCTTTTAGGATCTATTATACTCCTCAGTCACTGTTTACTTGGACGATATTCTCATCTACTCTTCCTCCCAGGACGACCATTCCGAAAAAGTCAGAACCATCTTCCATAGGCTGAAAATCAACTATATGTAAAGCGAGAGAAATGTGCCTTTCATCAGGACACTATTCCTTTCCTGGGATATATATCGGCCACAGGTTTAAAAATGGATCCCAAGAAACTCTGGGCTATCAGAGACTGGCATCAACCTTCTGGGCTATGACATTTACAGCGCTTCCTGGGTTTTACCAATTACTACAGTTTATTAGCAGTCCTGGCAGCCCCTCTCACCACCCTCACCAAAAAAGAAACTAACATCAAGACCTAGCCCCCAAACGCCTGCAAGGGTTTCCGATTAAAAGAGATCAACTCCTGTTCTTCAATGAGCTGAACCGACTCAGCCCTTTATCCTTCCATGGGGGCTGGGGCGGTCCTTTCCCAAGCCTCCCCCAAAAGATTGTTATGCCCTTGCTTCTTCTACGCCAAAACATTTCTCACACAGAACAAAACTATACTACTGGAAACCATGAACTCCTGGCATTGAAACTAGCCCTAGAAGAGTGGATACATGAACTGGAAAGCGCCCTCCACTCATCCATGGTTATCACTGACCATAAAAACCTCCTCTATCTTCAAGGGGCAAACATCTGAACCCCCGACAAGCAAGGTGGTTGTTATTTTTTTGTGCAATTTAACTTTCACTTGACATTTCGCCTTGCAGAAAAAAATCTTTGAGCTGATGCATTGTCCAGATCCTTTGAACCAACTGAAGAACCAGAGGAAGCCCAATTTACTCTGGATCCCACTAAAGTCTTGGCCGCTGCTAAGCTTACACTACCTTCAAGGAAGACACTTGTGCCCGCCTCAGAATGTGCACAGGTTTTGCAATGGACCCACTCTTCTCGACTGGCAGGACATCCTGGAGTCTGTTTCTTCTAATTTTTTAGAATTGTTAACCACTTTGCCCTGCTTGCCAGTTAAAGCTGTATAGAAAGTATGGAATGAATAAATAAATATTGTGGGTATCCAGAAAACCCAATGGAACTTGGTGTGCCCCGAGAACTGGGTTGAGGCAGCCTGCTCTATGGTAAGAGTGTCTTCAGTACTGCTGAGGATAGCCATAGCTCTAAGAGTGGTGTTTAGGACTGCCTCCTCAGCGTTTGGAGTTCTCTGGGATCAGTTGTTAAGTCCGCACCTTCTACTACCCTGCAAACTGCCCATACTGTCAAAAACTACCCCTCCACAGCTGCTCCACCAATGCTTTAACTTACCGAGAACTTTGAAAACTGCTGAAAATTCAGAAAGTTTGCAACAGTCCTACCAGATTACTCCAGGCTGGAGAGGGAAGCTGTCTTATCACCCATTGGAGACTGAACAAAACTTATCAGCCAACAGTTGTACAGGGTTCTTAAGGTATGACATCACAAATTACTTCTTAGGCTCCACCTGTGGGCAGGAGAGCATAACCCAAACATCTGGACCGGTCTGGTAAGATGATAAGGAAACAGAAAAAAAAAAAAAGAATGTGCAACCCAGCATTCTAGGAACAGTAACCATTCATCCTTTATACACCAGTGGCAGGACTCATCAAGTGAGACCACTTATCCTGTTTGCCTGGATCCAGATCCCAACAGGACAATGCCCAAGGCACATCACAGCTGCAATTCTGCCTGGCACTCCTACAGTCACACTATTCTCATTTCCTCAGGAATGAGGGGCTTTTTGAGGCAGGGAAGTAGACCACATATTTAAGGGGATCAGACACATAGAGATAGGATGCTGCTCTGCCCTCTTCAATCCTGATAGCAGGGAAAAGAGGGGAACATACAAATAGCACACATTTTCCAAAGGCAGCTGGTTCTTTATTAAACTATTCAGGACATTTACAAAGCACAAAATACAAAAAGAGCAGCAGTTGGTGATAGAGGTAAAAGAATGGTGGAAGGTTGGGTGTCATTCTTCAGAGCCAGAGTCAGATGCAGAGTTCATAGAGCTGGGAGGAGTACTGGCAATTTCCTCCTCTTCATCTGAGCCCTGTGCAAAGAAAGGAGGCAACAATAAGTCATTTTACTTAAGGAGAGCATGAATCCCACCTTATAAACATACATGCAAAACATTCCTTCCACTCTTATACTACGCAGAAACCGCTTAGATTCACAGTTGGGAAACTATCACAGAGGTTAGCCAAACTTTTCCTCTGCAGTACAGGCTGCACTCACATTCAGTCAGATTTTCAGGATATCCACAATATTCATGAGATCAATCTGCATATCAAGGAGCACAGGAGCAAAAGGCCCCACATTAACATTATGTAGCACTACATGGCAATTATATCTGAGACTGGGTTACTGTGCAAACTGGATTAATTCTGCTTAATGTTGGAACTGATAGCCCTCAAAAATGCGAAAAACACAGAAGAAATCTAACCTCCGCACTGAGGAACCAAAGTACAAAGTCACAGTGAAGGAGACAAGATGATGCCCGAAACAAACTTCTACTGGACTCAAAAAAGTTTGCAGCAAAAGTTTATTAAAACAATCTGGACTCGACACGAATCGTGTTTCGGCCGCTCAGGCCTGCCTCAGGAGTCCCTGTTTGTGGTGGCTGCAGTAATTTCAGGAAGACGACTAAGTCTTCTTAAGATGTGCAACTACTCAACTCTCAAAAAGCTGTGGTAAGAGAAAAATTCTTCTCTCTGGTGTGCACTATCAAAACAAGACGAGCATCTCCTCAAAGTCATCTGGGAATCTTCTGCCACCTACTGGTCATTTGGTGCCATCTACGGTTACGGTGAGACTAAAAGATACAGCGAACCGCTATGTAGATAATGATGAAGAAAAAGCCAATTTGCTAAATAGATACTTTTGTTCTGTTTTCACTGAAGAAAATCCAGGAGAAGGACCGCGATGGACTGGCAAAAGTACACCTGAGAATGGAATGGATATAGCACCGTTCATGGAAGAGAGTGTGTATCAACAACTTGGAAAGCTAAAGGTGGACAAAGCCATGGGACCGGACGGGATCCACCCCAGAATATTGAGGGAGCTCAGAGAGGTCCTGGCGGATCCTCTTAAAGATTTGTTTAATAAATCCTTGGAGACGGAAGAGGTTCCGAGGGACTGGAGAACGGCGGCGGTGGTACCTCTTCACAAAAGTGGTGATAGGGAAGAAGCTGGAAACTACAGGCCGGTAAGCCTCACTTCAGTTATTGGAAAAGTAATGGAAGCCATGCTGAAGGAAAGGATAGTGAATTTCCTAGAAGCCAACAAGCTGCAAGATCCGAGACAACATGGTTTTACCAGAGGGAAATCGTGCCAAACGAATCTCATTGAATTCTTTGATTGGGTAACTGGAGAATTGAATCATCGACGTGCTATAGATGTAATCTACTTAGATTTTAGCAAAGCTTTTGACACGGTTCCTCACAGGAGGCTCTTAAATAAACTAGATGGGCTGAAGATAGGTCCCGAAGTGGTGAACTGGATTAGGAACTGGTTGACGGACAGACGACAAAGGGTGGTGGTAAATGGAGTTCGCTCGGAGGAGGGAAAGGTGAGTAGTGGAGTGCCTCAGGGATCGGTGCTGGGGCCAATTCTGTTCAATATATTTGTGAGTGACATTGCCGAAGGGTTAGAAGGTAAAGTTTGCCTATTTGCGGATGATACTAAGATTTGCAACAGAGTGGACACCCGGGAGGGAGTGGAAAGCATGAAAAGGGATCTGAGGAAGCTAGAAGAATGGTCTAAGGTTTGGCAATTAAAATTCAATGCGAAGAAATGCAAAGTGATGCATTTAGGGAGTAGAAACCCACGAGAGACTTATGTGTTAGGCGGTGAGAGTCTGATAGGTACTGAGGGGGAGAGGGATCTTGGGGTGATAGTATCCGAGGATCTGAAGGCGATGAAACAGTGTGACAAGGCGGTGGCCGTAGCGAGAAGGTTGCTAGGCTGTATAAAGAGAGGTGTGATCAGCAGAAGAAAGGAGTGTTGATGCCCCTGTACAAGTCGTTGGTGAGGCCCCACCTGGAGTATTGTGTTCAGTTTTGGAGGCCGTACCTTGCAAAGGATGTTAAAAAAATGGAAGCAGTGCAAAGAAAAGCTACGAGAATGGTATGGGATTTGCGTTCCAAGATGTATGAACAAAGACTTGCTGACCTGAACATGTATACCCTGGAGGAAAGGAGGAACAGGGGTGATATGATACAGACGTTCAAATACTTGAAAGGTATTAATCCGCAAAAAAATCTTTTCCGGAGATGGGAAGGCGGTAGAACGAGAGGACATGAAATGAGATTGAAGGGGGACAGACTCAGGAAAGATGTCAGGAAGTATTTTTTCATGGAGAGGGTGGTGGATGCTTGGAATGCCCTCCCGCGGGAGGTGGTGGAGATGAAAACGGTAACGGAATTCAAACATGCGTGGGATATGCATAAAGGAATCCTGTGCAGTAGGAATGGATCCTCAGAAGCTTAGCCGAAATTGGGTGGCGGAGCAGGTGGGGGAAGAGAGGTTGGTGGTTGGGAGGCGAGGATAGTGGAGGGCAGACTTATACGGTCCGTGCCAGAGCCGGTGATGGGAGGCGGGAAATACTGCTGGGCAGACTTGTACGGTCTGTGCCCTGAAAAAGGCAGGTACAAATCAAGGTAAGGTATACACATATGAGTTTATCTTGTTGGGCAGACTGGATAGACCATGCAGGTCTTTTTCTGCTGTCATCTACTATGTTACTATGTTGTATAACTGCCATGTTATTGCTAAAGGGTTAAGGTAAGAGGCCATACTAGTGGCCTACCTTAGGATTTAATGCGGCATTTGCTATGAACTAAGGCCGAACATCCATCAAAACGCTTCTCACATGATTGATCGCAACCAAAAGTTTAAATTGTGCAAGTAATCACAAAGTGCCCCCTCGCATTTTCACCTGTATAGTGCAAAATATAGACTGCAGATGTACATTCTCAAAACTGACATACTGTACTTCAGTTACTAAACTGAAAATAAAATCATTTCTCTTATCTTTGCTGTCAGGTGATTTTATTTTTTCTAATTGTCTTATTCCATCTCTGGTTCTGTTCCTCTGTCTGTGCTATGAACTTTATTTTCAGGGCCTCCTCTCTCCTATTTATTTTCTCTAATCCTCTCTTCTTCACTTCTTCCCCTTTAACATCCTTCAAATTCAACTTTCTGCCATTTTCTTCCTCCTTATATTTGTCTTCTTTCTTATCCCTTCCCTTCCCCTTCATCCTCGGGCACCATGTCCTCTCGCATTCAGTCTTTTTTCCCTTCCCCTCCGTGGGCATCATCTCTCTTCTCTTCCTCTCTATAGGCAGCATCTCATCTCATGCCTTCCCACGCTCTCCTCTCCACTAGCACAATCTTCATTTCCCCTCCTCTCCGGGCGCTCCTACAGCTTTTTCTATCCAGCCGCCCCGCGTTCTCTCCTCCGTCCCCCCCCCCCCCCGGTCCCCCCCAGTACCGACAACATTTTCTCTCCCACCTCTCTGGCATCTCACCCCCCCTCCCTGCCATCGTACACTGGCAGCATTTTCTTTACTGCCACCCCTTGTTCTCTGGCATTTCATTCCCCACTCACCACGGCCCTACGAACTTGCCTTGTACTCACAATGGCATTAAGCACATGCACCTCCACTCCTCTGTAACCGGAGCCCTCCCTCTGTAGCATCCAACGCCTGCAGCAGGAAACAGGAAGTTTCATCGGAGGAGTTGGACACTAGAGAGGGAGGGCTCCAGTTAGAGAGGAGTGGATCAGCGTGTGCTTAATGCTGCCGTGTGTACAAGGCAAGTTCGGAGGGCGGAGGCGGGGGGATAAGATGCCAAGAGAGAAAAGGCTGCTGGTGTATGACAGTGGGGGGTTTGGGATGAGATGCCAGAAGAGAAAAGGATGCCGGTGTACGGCGGTGTCAGATAGGAGACAACAAGCTGCAGGAGGGAGGGGGCAGTGGTAGGAGATAGCAGCATGACTCGATTAACGTGTTAAAATTATTAAGGCGAGTTACTAATTTAAATGAGTTAATCATGTTAAAACGCGTTAAATGAACAGCCCTATGAACTAACTTTTGATAAGAACATCATTGTCATTATTTTTGCCTTTAATTATGGTGCCTGCAGCTATGTAAATAAACAAGCTATAATATCTTTGGGAGCTGTATCAGTGTTAGTATATTTGGGCTTTGAATTTGAATCCCTACAGGAAAGCAAGTTCAGTTGTTATACATTCCAGAATGCTAAATCATAATTATTCTACGTGTTCTTGTTCCCTATTGCACTGTTCCTAGTGTAATCTGTCTCAGTCCTACAAGAGGATGTGTACGCAAATCGTTCATGCATATTCACTGTGGATATCCTGAAAAGCTTGGAGAGATAGAGGGAGAGATGGAGGAAGTTAGTTTCTTGTACCTCACTCTTTTTCCCCTTGCTCTCAGAGGAGCTCTCATCACTGGACACAAATTCTTTGCTCTTGAAGCTCTCGCTCTCATTTATAGTTTTCACTGGTGATTTTGCTATGGATTTAGAGGAGCTTTTCTTCTCAGACTTTTTCTCAGGTTTCTTGTCAGATTTCTTCTCTTTTTTGATCATCTTTTTCACCTTCTCCCTGCTCAGAGACAGAAAAAAAGGCATATGTGGAGTGTTAAACTTCTCATTGTTGGAAGAATAGCGTTTCTTCAGTACGGAGGAAGAATACTGTCTGGGGTTAGAGACAACATAAGGAAGTTAGACAGATGATACAGGCTGCAGGTGATGAGAGACCATAAGAAACTGGAAATAATATGAAGGGAGATAAGTGATGGGTGATGTAGGAGGGGTAGAATGATACAAACTAGAAGTGATGGGAGGAATTTCCCACAAGGCTGACACTCACTTTGAGGACTCAGAACCTCCACTCTCATTATATTCTTTCAATGCTCTCTCGTAATTCCTCTTTGCCTCATCAGCCTTCTTCTCCCACTCCTGAAAAATAAGAACACATTATGGTATCATTATACTAATTTACAAAGTTCTCCTATCTTATTTACAGCATTGCACAGGAGGGAGCCCCATATCTGGTCTGCCAAGCACAATTTTTCTGGCAGCCTCCATGAAGCTCACACAACAAAAGAGCCCTTATCATCAGATCTGCCCCAACCTGTATATCATTGGAAGAAGCCTGATGAATAAAGCCAGTGAAGAACTGGTATCATGAAAGGGGGATCTTGCCCAGCATCCAATGAGGGAAAAAAGCCAATATTGCATAGAAGACAAACAAAAAGTCAACTTCAATACAGGGGACTTGTGCTGCATGTACATGCATGCTGCTCCTCCTCCATGCCCAGTTAACAGACACAAACGATGGTCCCATGGCCCATCACACATTACTGCATGGCCCGATGCTAGCAGATGTAGCTGCTACAGGCACGGGTAGCTGTTCCAAGTAGATCAGGAAGCTATCTGCTTAAGAGTAGTGGGGAGCTTTCTGAATGCCACAGGAGAGGGAGGGAGGGAGGTAAAAAGAAAGCAAGCTGGGGTGGGGGTGGGGGGTTGGTTTTAAGATGGTTTCTTCTAGTGATTGTGTTTTTCATGGATTCTAGAACATCTGAAGTTGCTTTTTAAGTACTTTGGATCTGGTTATTTTAGCGTTGCAATTCCGTTGCCAGTAGTTTTTTTTTTTTTTTTTTAATTCACCACGGACCTTTTTTAAGCCACAAGCGCTGTCTGGGAACCTGTTTTGACAGGGTTTACATTGTTCTTTATCGGTATATTTTCTTTTAATTGTTTTAAGGTACTGTATTGTTTTATATATATATATATATATTATTTTTTACAGTAATTATAATTGTGTGACATCCTTAAGCTTAAAAGCTAAGGTGTCATAGCAAGTTTACTTTACCTCTAACTAAACGCTTCCAGATATATGAGAATGAGAGTAAACCTTTTTTATGAGATTGTACATCCTATTACATCCTATTTATGAGATTTTTTTTTCAGCATTTGTGTTTTAAACCATGGTGGTTATTTTACTTCTTGTCAGACACTGCTTGTGTCGTTTTGTTTGCTGGATCAGACAAGGTGATGTTTGCTGTTTCATATCAGCTGGTTAAACCTCTATTTTCCCCTCCCCCAACTTTCTTCAGTTGGTTTTTAATTTATATTAGTGGTTCTTTTAAACTTATTTACATGTTGATGTATTTTTAAGCTCTATTTACTTATTCTGTTCTTATGTATTGATACAGTAGCATTTTTATGTCTTAGGCATTAAATATTTGTATAGTTTTTACTTGAGAGTTCCCTCCTGATTATATTAAGTTTTGTTAGTTGATATGCTAATGTCTGAATTTTTGAAAGTTTTTTTTTTTTTTTTTTTAGTTGTTCTGCCCCAACACAGTCAATTTCTTTGTTGAAACATGGCCATGTCGGGCACAGATGATTGAAAACCTGGGAACTTTTTACTGAATAAAGACTGTGCAATTGTTACAAGATACTTTGTAGTGTTGTTCGAATATTTTTACTGCTCTAATTGCCTACTGCTCATGTTTGATCTATTCTTACTGTACACCGCCTTGAATGAATTCCTTCAAAAAGGCGGTAAATAAATCCTAATAATAAATTAATTAATTACGCAAATAAAATCACAAGATCCCAAGGAATTTGGACCTGGCAGCCAATTATGCCAATCATAACAAGCTTAAATATCAAATAACATACTCGTACACCAAAGTTTTTAATACTGTCAGTCTCAAGTTGCACATTTTTCTTTTCTTTATTCTTTAATTCCTTAACCCTAATTACCCCCCCCCCACCCACCCCAAATCATTCTCTCTACCTATGCCTATTCCTAACCATACCCCCTTCCCCTGACTTTTCCTTCCTATCCCCCCTCCAAATACTCCAATACATGCAAAAACCCTAGAATATCTACCTGCCTTCACTGCCCCACCCATAAAAGAAAAACTTGCTTCATACCACTACAAAAACCTTAATCTTACACTCTATCTACTGTACATCCATTCTCTCCAATTGCAGAACTTCCACCATTCATCCTACCACAACTTTACTATGGGCAGTTTCTCATCTCTCCAGCTTATTTCTGAGCAACCAACAAAGACTCCACTCCCATCCTCCATTTGAGAAAGATCAATTTTCTCTCTGTTTCATGTGCACCCCTGCCCTCCCATTCTCTGTCTCATGTGCCTCCCCATGTGCCTTCACCTATTCTCTCTCTCTCTAACGTTCCGTGCCTCGCCTCCCCTGTCCACCCACTCTATCTGGCATCTCTCCCTCCCCTCCCGGACTGCCAGTGGCTCTTCCCGCTCACCATTTACCTTTTTTTTCCCCCAGTGATCAGGAGTGGCCTAGTGGTTAGGGTGGTGGACTCTGGTCCTGGGGAACTGAGTTCGATTCCCACTTCAGGCACTTAACCCTCCATTGCCCCAGGTACAAATAAGTACCTGTAAGCCGCATTGAGCCTGCCATGAGTAGGAAAGCGTGGGGTACAAATGTAACTAAAATAAAATAAAAATCAGTGGCAGTGGTATTGATACACTGCCTCGATCCTTTCCTTCTGACCTGTCCCGCCCCCTTCTGAAAACAGGAAGCTGTGTAAGAAGGGGGCAGGACAGGTCAGAGGGAAAGGCCCAGTGCAGGCTGAGGCAGCATTTCAATACCACTATCGCTGTTTACTGGAAAGGGGGGAAAAAAAGTTAAGAGGACGGGACATGGAGGGGAAGAGCCGCCAGCAGTCCAGGAGAAAGAGATGCCAGACTGACTATGCAATCAAATTAAATAGACATTGAAAAATATTACTTAGCTTAGATTACTATAAAGAGTTTAGCAGCAGCGATTTTTCATCCAGCTCAAACCTCTGCCGACATGGCCAGGTTTTGTTAATACTTCTTCAGGGAAGAGGCTAGCATATTTATCACTGCGTCTCAGAAAAAATGGCTGCGATGTTTCACACTGACTATGCATGCATAAAGGCAGGTGGGCGGGCAGGAGAGAGGGCAATTAATCATGATTAAATTTTCTAATCGTAATTGATGATTAACATGTTAATCAGCGTGTTAATCGCGATTAACGTGCAGCCCTAATTTTTACATGAATTTCAGCCAGGAAATAATCCTGGATGTCCTTCGCTGTTGTATCTCCCTGCAATTCCCAGTGCTAAGACTGAGCTAACTCCTCAAACAGCTGGGATTCTTTCTAGAGAGAGTTGCATGGAAACAGAAACCTAACCCGTCCCCACCGCAAGTTCTCCCCTCCATCCCCACCCTCTGTCGCACCACATTGCACCCCGCCGCATAGTCACCTTGACCCCCCATCCCCCAAGGGTGAAAATACTGGTAAAAGTAACAAATGCATTTTCTTCCATAGTCTGCTAAATACAAAATTTTAAAAGATGTACATTTTCAAAAAAGCAAACATCCATGAGAAGCATGTCCCCCTTTTCCTTTCCCTCTCATCCATGAGCAGCATGTTCTCCTCCTATTCCATATGCTCTATTTCCTCCTTTTCCCTTCCCCTCTCCATGTACGTCCCCCTTACCAATCTTTTTTCCAGCTCCCCTCCCTCCCTCCATCCTTTTTACAGCCCCCTCCCTCAATCTACCTCCCCTCCAGCACAGTCAGGGTGCCCACTCTGAATGTATCTCAATGCACCCTGGTAGTCTAGTAGCCTCTTCAGGACAAACCCCCCCCCCCCCCCTTTCCTGTCTGCTGCCGCTCATCCACTCACTACCGCTGCTTCTTTAAAATGGCTGCTGAGATGGTATGGGAGAGGAGATGGATGGAGTCGTGGGTGGGTGAGAGGGGGCTGTAAAAAGGGTGGATAGAGATCTTTCCTGCCCCAAAGAGGCCACTAGACCACTAAGGTGCATTGAGGTACATTCGAGGAGGACTCCCCGAGGTTTGGGGGGGGGGGGCTCATCTACACTTCCGCGGAAACCCCTCAGGACCTGGGTTCATCCCCACAGACCTGGAGGGGATCTTCGCAGTAACCATAGGATTCCTGCTAACCCTGTTCAGCTTTTTACTCTACAAAACAGAATTTATTATTTTCAGTGGTGTTCCACCCGCCATCCACCCCACCTCAACGCTTAGCATACACTGAGGGGTAACTACCATCCCTACCCCCTTCTGGACCTCTGAGATGTCCTGTGAGACTTCCCAGAAAGTTTGGGAAATCCCTAAAATACAACGGACACAAAACTGTGTTTTCCCCCTTCTCTCATTACCCTCTGCCACTTTTCGCTCCCCATGGAATCCCTGCTGGCCTAAGGGCTCCTCCAAAACACACACACAGCTCTCTAAGATAGCAGCAGCCTTCTCATTTTCATGGCCCTGAGCGCTCTCTCTCTGTAGCATGTTCAACTGGCCCCGACAACTAAGCCAAACCCAGAATCTGAGTCATGGCACAGGGTGCTACAGGACAAGTGTTTACTGCTCAAAAGTTTCAAATTTGTGCTTTCAGCCCTAGTTACACTTTAGTCCTGCACTCCATCTTCCATCCTCCGATGCATGAGCCTTGAGCCCAAACATCTGGATGTCATCTCTACAGATAAGCAGGGAGTAGTAATCCTGACTTGGTTTAACATAGTCTCCCCTGCCCCAAGTGCTCTTCCCTCCCACTTGCATGGCAGCATGGAACTAGAGCTGCAAGACCAATGTTCTGTCTCTTGATGAACAATTGCCCCCTTCCCTGAATCAAGTGTTTCATCAGCTGCAGCTACAGATCCATGCTGCTGCAAAAGTTAGAGGTGAAAGACAGAAGGAAAAGAGGAGACCAGAAAACAAAAAAGAGAAATGGTGGCATGAGTAACAGAGGAATATGGAGCAAGTGAATAAATGGAGGAACAAAAATAAGAAAAAGTAGAAACACAGGCAAATAGAAGGGCAAGAAATAATCCAGAAACAGGTTAAAAGAAAGATAAAGAGAGGAAGGAAAAGACTCAGGAAAATAGAGAAGCAAAGAAGACTGAGGGGTAAAAGATAGTGATGCACTGGACAAACAGTAGGCTGGGGAAAGGGAGAAATTAAGAGTGCCTAGTAGATCAGAGATACATATCGAGATCGAGGAAAAAGGAAAATGAGAAAAGCTAGGAAAGAAAGAAAGAACACAGAAACTATAAATAATCCAAACAAGCAAAAAAAGAAAAAAAAACAAACCCTTTGAAAAAGAAGTCCACCTTTTGGTTCTACTTATTTTTGTCTGGGCTAATTAAATTGGCTCAGCTTTTCTAGTCCTACCAAGCTCTTCTCTACAAAAAGCTCATATACAAACAGGTAGACTAGGAAGTCGGATATTTGCTACTGAAAGGCAGCGAAATTTCAACAGGATGCTCTTGTATGTGGGGTTGGGATGAGGGCAGGGAAAGAGTGCACTAGGGAGAAAGGCTGCTTTAGCCACTTGATCTAATTGGTACTCTGTTGCTCCTCTCTCCTTGGCTAGATGATTTCCTGAATGCTTTAACCCTTCTAACAGAGCCCTTTTCTCTTCAGCCACTATCCTCCCACCTCTCTCGTATACTAATTTCCGACAACTACTAAAAACCAACCTGTTCAAAAAGGCATACCACAATGATCCATCCTAAATACCAGACAACAAAACCCATACCATAATTGGACAAAACTGAACTCTCTATACTTGACTGCCTAAATTACTCTGTCACATATGAACTTTAACGCAATACCACTTTATTTCTTATTATGAAAATGAATTATCTATACTTGATTGCTTAATCTATTCTGTCACTCATGAACTTTAATGCAATACCACTTTGTATTTCTCATTCCGGAAATGGTGATCGCCATTACGGAACAATGTAAGCCACATTGAGCCTGCAAATAGGTGGGAAAATGTGGGATACAAATGCAACAAATAAATAAATAAATAAATAAATTAATTAATTAAAACAGCCCTTTTCTCCCATTACCTAAGGTCCCTACTAGGCTGCAAGTTCTTTAAGACAGGGACTTTTGAAACCTATTTATTACCATTATACAGCACTGTCATCTAGTAGCACTATAAAATAAGCCTTTGCCACATTCCCCATTATCTCCCTAAGCACGTGTCTAGGAACTGATTAATTCACCATTTTTATTTTTACTGTTCTGATGTACTTAAAATTCCATAAGACACATATGTTTGCAAGGAGGTTGGATGGACATCAGTTTACCTCTTTTTTCTCCTTGCTCATGCCCTTCCAGATCTCCCCAGCTTTCTTGGACAGATCAGTGATGCTGATGCCAGGATTATCTCCTTTGATCTTCTCCCGGCTGGCATTAAGCCACAACATGTAAGCAGACATGGGTCGTTTGGGAGCATTCGGGTCCTTTCCTTTCTTACCCTGTAAGGCAGGACAGCTGAAATTAGTCTTTTTCAACAATAAATCTTGTATTTTTACATATATTTTCTCTTGCTTAAAAACAAGGAAAAGGACCTCGGTAACCATGTTGGAATGCAGATATTCAAATTTTTCATCTGCTTTAACTATAGGTTCCTTTATCTTTCATTGGTCCTCAAAAATCCCCAAAAAGCTATCAAATATTTTCAATGCAAGCAGATAAAAAGCTATGCAGATGTCAAAAGAACAAAGACTCACTTTTAGTCATTAACAACCAAACGGGGCCTGTTTCACCATTTTCACTGGCTTCCTCTGGGGTATTTAATATGGCAGCATAGAAAGAAATGGTAAAATTAGGGCTTACCTGATAATTTTCTTTCCTTTAGTCGCAGCAGATGAATCCAGGAACTGGTGGGTTATGTCCATCTACCCGCAGGTGGAGATAGAGAACACTAAAAGTGGGCATTGACCTCCTGAACACAGGTCCCTCTACCTTTAGTATAGAAATAAATCCAAAGCAGAGAAAAATAGAAACATCACTTAACTCACAATAAAAGAAACTCGCTCAACTGGAGTGAACCATACTCAAAATAGAGTAACTAATGGAAAAGACCATGAAAGTGTCTCTTAAATTTCTACAGACAGTGTCTGAAGACTCTTCTTAAATTTGAATCAGACTGCAAGCAGGGAGGGATCCTGGATTCATCTGCTGCGACTAGAGGAAAGAACATTACCAGGTAAGCCCTAATTTTACCTTCCTTAGCCTCAGCAGATGAATCCAGAAACTGGTGGGATGTACCCAAGAACTCCCTAAATCGGGTGGGAAGCTGCAGCTCCTCGAGAGAGAACCGCCGCTCCAAAACGCGCATCCTCTCGAGCCGCAACATCCAGGCAATAATGTTTAACAAACAAGAGATGAGACGCCCACGTCGCTGCCCGACAAATTTCTAGAACTGAAAATATGAACACTGGTACATCTTCCTTCGGAAAGAATCCAGGGTTCTAGCATCTTTACCTGGGGGCGCAGAGGCATAGCTCCTGAAACGCCTGGCCCTTTTGAGAATGGATTCCACCACCATGGAATCGAGAGGCAACCGAGTCCTATCAAAACCAGGCGCACTGTGGATCCGATACTGGGTGTCAATCTTCTTAGGCATGACAGGGACCGACAGAGGGGACCTCCCAGTTCCTGATGAGGGCTTCCCCGAGTACCTTGTGGAGAGGGGCAGTCACAGCCTCCTTAGGAGATGTGTAGTCCAGGACCTCGAGCATCTTGGCCTCATCCTCCACTTCCAAAGGAAATGGAACGGCATCATACATTTCCTTAACAAAAGATGGAAATAAAAGGCTCTCCAGAGACTTTCTCCTTTCAGGGGGAGGGGATGGTTCAGAGGTTCTGTAGGACTCGTCAGAGGAAAAGTACCTTTGATCCTCCTCTGAATCCCATGAATGCTCCTCTTCGGCGTCAGACAATATCTCCCAGTGGGGGTGTCGAGAGCCTGCCATGAGTGGGAAAGCATGGGGTACAAATGTAACAACAACAAAAAAACCTGCCTCAACGTGGAAGAGCCATGTCTTCGAGTGTGGCGTTGAGAAGTCAGATCCCGCCTCGACTACAGCGAAGCTTCCTCCACTGATGTCAAGGTGGCAGTCGACACCGGGGTCACATGCAGCATCAGTGTCGAAGGCCACACCGCAGGCTGAGGGCCAAGTGGGGCTGCAACGGGAGACAGAGTAGGAGCAAGTACCCCCGATGCCAATGCACACTGTTGCATGAGGGCATTCAGCAGCTCAAGGATCAAGGCCCAGATGCGCTCATCGAGGGCCAACACCGGGAAAAGCTGGGGTACCGGCTCAGGCACAGGTTGCAGAACTACCAGGGTCAATACAGGAGCGGTGTCTTGGCTGCTGGGAGACCGACACATCGGCTCCTCCTGTATGGCGGGGCAGCAGTCCTCCCGGGTGTCGAATCCTTCGACGCCCCGGAGCTCCTAGCACCATGTGTCGAGGACAACAAATGACGATGCTCCTGCACCGAAGGCCTCGAGGCAGGTGGAGACTCACTGCTTCCAGTGTCTAAGGGTTAAATCTAGACTGAAAGCCCACCTCTTTAACATTGCTTTTGACTCGTAACCACTTGTAACCACTCGCCTCCACCTACCTTCCTCTCCTCCTTCCTGTACACATTAATTGATTTGATTACTTTATTTTTGTCTATTAGATTGTAAGCTCTTTGAGCAGGGACTGTCTTTCTTCTATGTTTGTGCAGAGCTGCGTACGCCTTGTAGCGCTATAGAAATGCTAAATAGTAGTAGTAGTAATAGTAAGGGTCTTACAGCAGCTATGCTTACTGACACGCCTGATGCGATGCTCAACGTTGATGCTGATCACCTCTATGCCGATGTCATGGAACCGGACTTGGTTCCAAAAATCCTCTCTGGATGAGCCTCTCTGGAAACCTGGGTCCTCTTCTTCACGCGAAGACAGAGAACAGTTAGTGTGCCTATGGTCAGGCCCAAGACACTATAGACATCAAGAATGGGTGTTTTTCCCACAGATTATCCGATTACACTGGGTACAGCATTTGAAGCCACTGGGAAACTTCATGGACATGGAAGGAAAAAACTTTCTCAGCTAAATTAAATGAAGCAATGGTGCCTGAAAAAGGGGCAAGGAACAGGAAAAACGAAAGGGAAATGTCCCGGCCGAAGTCAAGACCTAAAAGCAGCCTGATGACAACGGAAAATAAAAAGAAACTTAAAACCAAGCAAAATCACTAAAACTTATAGGAAAAATAAAAGGATGGGGGTTCCACAATAGGAACACAAGAAAGGACAAAAAAATAAACGAAAAGTAGCCAAAAGACACAAAAAAAGCTCTCTAGGACCGAGCTATGTGAAGAGATGGTTAAAAAAAAAAAAAAAAAACGCCTTCGCCTCACCATGGAAGAAAAAGAACTGAGGAGACCGTGTTCTCGCAGCAGACGGGAAGGCGCTCATGCTCCATAAAGCTCTCGTTAATTTCTGTTAAGTTCCGGACCGGGCAACGCGGGTCGGCGTCACCTACTTGTGAGAATTATAAACCTGCTTGTCCTCGGAGAAGTCTTTGTTCTTTTGACATCTGCACAACTTTTTATTTGCTTGCACTGAAAATATTCAATAGCTTTTTTGGGATTCATGAGGATCGGAGAGATAAATCTGCATTCCAAATGGATACCAAGGTCCTTTTTCCCCATTTTTAAGCAAGAGAAAATATATGTAAGTACACAAGAAGATTTATTGTTGATAATTAAAGATAATGATGATTTAAGGAAATTGGTGGTAACTTGGACCCTTGAGGAGTTGGCAGAGATAAAGGAGTCCCCATGCTCCCTTAATATCACTAACTTCTGATGCTTTCTTGCGTGGTTTCTTCTCCTTCACAATTTTGGCTTTCTTTGCTGGTTTTTTCTTCGCTTCTTGGTTGTCGCTGTCTCCCTCGTTACTGGATGAGCTTGGAGACACTTCACTGTCAAATCTTAGAATAAGCAGCAAACAGTCAGTATAGAAAAAGAAACTGTGGGCTTTTTAGCATGCTAAATCAAGATGTTACAGCAAGGAAGGCCTACCCCAGACCCCTAATGCCCACAACTGTCCCACCAGTGCTTCATGGCATACGTCAAGAACCAATACATGAAATGCACTCTTACATATTGTATTGCAGTTTAGATTTATTACTCGCCTTTAGCAAATCCAAGATCAAGGGAAGTTACATTCAGGTTCATGAGTCATTTCCCTGCCCAAGAGGTTTCACAAACCAGTTGTACCCGAAGCAATGGAGGGTGAAATAACTTGCCTAAGATCACAGACAGCGTCAGTGGAAGAAACAAGCCTTGAACGCTGATGTCCCACTAAGCTACTCCTCCACATACAGCACAATTTACCTAGATGTAATGTGGCAGACAAAGAGCTGAGCACAAAAGGTTAAATGACATCTGATGGTCAGAATAGAGAGAGAGAAAGGGAATAGGACTAACAGGTAACAGAGAAGCATTTGCCATCTGTGAAACAGAACGGTCAACTGCTGCCTTATTAACCCTACCTGTTCAACTTCCCCCTTTAATCATGGGCTCCTTGACCTGTGAAACCCATCCCATTTGCTTTGGGATTCTGACTCCCACTGACTTTCTCTTATTAGCAGTGGTGGGGGTCAGGAGTCCACAATCTGCAGGCTAGAAACCTGTAGAGCCCCCCCCCCTCCCCCCACAGCTACAGGTTCTTGAACCTGTCACCCTTTCCTTTCACAGCCACTTACTCCTCAGCAATCTCATCTTCCTCCTCACCAGGATTAAATGACTCATCTGTGGAGATAAAGAAAGAGTAAAACTGAATACAACAATATCAATGGAAGCAAAGAGCAGCAAAGAAGTAAACAGAGAGCCTAGAGTCTGTTTATACCACACAGACTTAGGCAGATGGTACCCCAGGACTGAGAAAAATTGTTACCTGTTTCATCGCCATCGTCATCACTGCTGTCATTAGCATTCTCACGAATCTTTCCTTCTTCTTTCATGCGCTCCAGATATGCATCATGTTGGTCCTCATCGGAGTCTGCATACTCATCATAGCTCTGCTTCATACCCTGAACGAAAAGAAAATTATAAGAGAACTCCCAGCATTGTCTTAGTACAACCATGCCAATCCTACGTCTCCTTGAAATCGCCTATCCCAGTCTGAAGTCCAACCACACAGCTTCCTGAAGCTTCTATTCCCTAGACTCTGCTCTGATAACTCCACTGCTGCCTGGAACACCCCCATTCTGTTGGCTCAGCCTCAACATCTCTACAGCTGCTTTAGACCTTCCTCCATTCTTCCTAGTCTCAGCTCCAACTTGACAGCTTCCTACAAATCCCCTGGACTGAGCCAATAACCTGAAAAGAACCCCATAACCCACAGGAACTCTCTCCCTACCTGCTGTACTCGGTCCTTATTGCTCAAACACAACCGCACTTCAGCTATACAGTAACCCATAGCACCTGGGATCTTGTGAGCACAGACATGGGAACAAAATGTTTTTCACAACACCCCAGGACCAGCAGAGGGCAGAAGACCCTCAACACAAGAGCATGCAATGTTACCCCCAATTAATATTATAGCTGAAGCTGGCAGGAGACTCTCATCACAAGAACATGCAACATTATCCCCACAATATCACAGCTGCTGCTGCTGGAAATCAGTGCAAAGTTATCAGAAGCTTCAGAGTTCACTGGTGAAGTCACCATGTAACACAAAGTCCTTCAGGTTTCTATGCAACTGCTCTATAGCCACTAGCTCTTGTGCTGAGAATTTGTAGTGGAAGGTGGAACTTCTAGGAAAGCAGGTGTTAAAAGTGTGATGGAAGCAGGGACCTTTAAATGGGAGGAGGCAAACATGCCATAGGTGTTAGGAATGTTAAGGAGAGGCAAGAGTTACATGAGATGCCGAGAAAATGCCACAGATGTTGGGAATGTCAAAAGGCAGCAGATGTTTACAACAACCATTAGCGCCAACTTTCAAAGGGTGCCCATTACACTCTGCATCCAATCCCTTCACTGCAATATAGTTCAGGGTGGTTACTCCATTCCCTCCCCTGCCCCTTTCTATCATGCAGATCATCACTCCTTTCACAACCCCCGTGCAAGAAAACCTGAACAGGGAGGCAGCTAGACAGCACACACCTCTTTCTTCTATATGGTCAGAGGTGAGATGTAAAGGAACAAAAAAACAAAATATGAGATTATGACTTATCTAACACTCTCCAAGAGGGCAAAAGACAGACAGATGGGACAGGAAGAAAGAAACTCTGCTTGCTTCTGAATGCAATAGACAAGTTCTGAGAGTAGTTAACAGACTATCATTGCCCCAAGTTTGGAGGATAATCCATTTTTCAAAACAAATTATAGGTCTGAAAAGGACCAAGAAATAATCCTTTCAGGGATAAGTGATACAGCAAATTCTGAAAGACTATAAAGTATTTTCCTGGCAAATATGAACAGAAGATACAATATGCAGTCACAAATGTTTCTGGACAGAGTTACTTAGTGCTCTTATTACAAAACAGCTTTTGATATTCAAAATTAACTTCTAATGCCTTTTAAAAGTTCATAATTTTGACACTTGGATGATAATTCTATAACTGGAGGGCTGGTTTAAGAGGGCAAGTACTATGGACTAGGTTCTATATATGGCACCTGAAAAATCAGCGCCAAAAAAATTTCTGCCTAGGCATATTCTATAAATCAAGCCTAGATCTAAGCACGGTTCATAGAACACGCCTAGGAGGTTTATAGAATATGCCTAGCAGTCATGACGGCACCTAACTCTAGGCACGTCCATTAACATCGAGCAAAACGTGATGTAAATACTGGTGCCTAAGTTAGACACAGAGCAGGTATATTCTATAACCCTGTGTGGTTTTTCGGAAGGCCTATAACCCACTCATTCCACACCCATAACCATGCCCCTTTTCAGCAGTACACATTAGAATTTACATGCAACGTTTTGCAAAATATGCTTAGCGAGTTGTGCACGTAAATTCTAATTAATGCCAATTAGTGTTGATAATTTCTTTTTTTTAATTATTTTATTTATCAATTTTCAAAATATACATTTACATATAATAAATTTGGGAAATACTAGTGTTGATAATTTCTTGTTAAGCGCCATTATCAATTATGGTTGCGCAAATCCAGAATACAACTAGATTTGTGCACGCAATTTCAGTCACGCTACCTAGAATCCGGGGGCATGTCTCTTTATAAAATACTAGTGTAAGCATTAGAAACTTGCCTACCTTATATTTGCAAACACTTACACCTGCCTGGACTGTGCAAGTATGTGCACAGATTAGCATACTTCATAAGGAATGCATGTACTTGTGAATTCCACCTCTGTACATGCCTACAACCACAGTACATACCATGTTGTGTCCTTTAGATATTTTATAAAAGCCAATTTTGTACACACAAAAATGGCTTAAAATTACCCTCCACAGCACTGACTGATTTCTCATGAGTGTTTCCCCCTATAGGCACAGAATTAACTCCTCCTCAAGCCTCCAATTACCTCCTTAAGTCCTCTGTTCTTTATGTTGAGTTTCTTTGCATTCACGAAATCAAAGAGTTTCCCATATTCTTCCCTGAAGAACAAAAAAAAATGGTATGGTTAGGAAGTTAACTGCTAGACAAGATGGTATGTGGAGTCACCTCCAGACATTATCAGTAACAAAAATGATGAAGAGGGATTATTTCAGTAAGGAACAGATGAATTCCTAGTGCACAGAGGCAATTCTGGAGAGACGGATTTAAAGCAGAAAAAAACAATTACAGGGATAGAGAGTATATCCATACAGGAAAAAAGCTTTAGGACTCCAACTACAATACTGGTAGAATGGAAAGGGGAGGAGGGGAACAAGTGGTCTAATATTCTAAGGCAGCGGTTCTCAACCCAGTCCTCAGGACACAAGCAGCCAAGTCAAGTTTTCAGGATATCTGCAATGAATATGCATTAGATAAATTGGCATGCACTACCTCCACTGTGGGTATCCTGAAAACTCAACTGGCTGGATGTGTCCCAAGGGAGGAGCCAGCGTTTGTAGTGCACTGGCCCCCCTCACATGCCAGGACACCAACCGGGCACCCTAGGGGGCACTGCAGTGGACTTCAAAAATAGCTCCCAGGTGCATACCTCCCTTTCCTTATGTGCTGAGCCCCCCAAATTCCCCTCCCCACAACTCTACACCACTACCATAGCCCTAAGGGGTGAAGGGGGGCACCTACATGTAGGTACAGTGGGTTTTGGGGGGGGGGGGGGTTGGAGGGCTCAACATATACCACCACAAGTGTAACAGGTAGGGGGGGATGGGCCTGGGTCCACCTGCCTGAAGTGCACTGCACTCACTAAAAGTGCTCCAGGGATCTGCATACTGCTGTCAGGGAGCTGGGTATGACATTTCAGGCTGGCATAGAGGCTGGCAACAATTTTTTTTTTGGGTGGGAGGGGGTTGGTGACCACTGGGGGGGGGGGGTAAGGGAAGGTCATCTGGTCAATTAGGGCACTTTTTTGCCACTTGGTCCTAAAAATAAATGGACCAAGTGCAGCCGGCGAAATGCTCGTTCAAGCCGGCCATCTTGTTTCCATTATCGGGCAAAGCCGGCTATCTCGTAGCCCCGTCCCCATCCCGCCTTCTGTACCCTGCCTTGAAGTTTTGCCGTCTCCGCGATGGAAAGCAGTTGGCGCCGGCCAAAATTAGCTTTTGATTATACTAATTTGGCCGGGTTCAGGAGATCGCCGGCCATCTCCCGATTTATGTCGGAAGATGGCCGGTGATCTCTTTCGAAAATAAGCTGGATAGTAACATAGTAGATGACAGCACAGAAAGACCTGTACGGTCCATCTAGTCTGCCCAACAAGATAAACTCATATGTGCACAGCACTAGCCCCTCCTCCCAACCACCAGTGCTGCCACCCAATCTCCGCTAAGCTTCTGAGGATCCATTCCTTCTGACAGGATTTCTTTATGTTTATCCCACGCATTCTTGAATTCCGTTACCGTTTTCATCTCCACCACCTCCCGCGGGAGGACATTCCAAGTATCCACTACTCTCTCCGTGAAAAAATACTTTGACATTTTTCTTGAGTCTGCCCCTCTTCAACCTCATTTCATGTCCTCTAGTTCTACCGCCTTCCCATCTACGGAAAAGGTTCGTTTGCGGATTGATACCTTTCAAATATTTGAACGTCTGTATCATATCACCCGTTTCTCCTTTCCTCCAGGGTATACGTCTCTCTCCTCATACGTCTTGTAACGCAAATACCATACCATTTTTGTAGCTTTTCTTTGCACCGCTTCAATTCTTTTTACATTCTTCACAAGATACGGCCTCCAAAACTGAACGCAATACTCCAGGCAGGGCCTCACCAATGACTTATACAGGGGCATCAACACCTCCTTTCTTCTGCTACTCACACCTCTCTCTATACAGCCTAGCAACCTTCTAGCTACGGCCACCGCCTTGTCACACTGTTTAGTCGCCTTCAGATCCTCAGATACAATCACCCCAAGTATTAGTTTATTTCTTGTTCAAGTTTTACAGAATCGCAAACCACAAAACAGCTCCGAACATAAAACCAAACCGTACTCAAACCAGAACATACTCTTTAATACTATCTACATAGACCTGGGTGGGATCTGGACCAGTCCGGAGGGACGAAAGGAAAGCAAATTAGCAGGTAAGATCTAATTTCTCCTTCCTTAGCGTCCCTCCGGACCGGTCCAGGAACTGACTGGTGGGAAGTAACAAAACAGTAAACCTAAGGGAGGGACCCCTGCAATCCTGCCGTGAGAACCCTTGCCACGAAAACCACTTCCTGATGGCACTGCACGTCCAATCTGTAATGCTTCGAGAAGGAATGCAAAGAAAATCACGTTGCCGCTTTACAAATGTCCAAAGGAGGAACCAAAAAACGTTCCGCCCAAGAATGAGCCTTGATCCCTTTGCGAACTTGTTTGCCTGAAAGAAGGTAAGCGGATTCTATCGTTTCCTTCAACCATCTAGATAGAGTTGGTTTAGAAGCCGCCAGACCCTTAAGGGATCCCCCGATAAGGAGAAACAGACGGTCTGAACGCCTGAAATCTTCCGAAACTTTCAGATACTGCCTCAGTACCCTCCTGACATCAAGAGACCGCAGCCTGCACTGTTCTTCCAAACTTGAGGAAAAACCTAAAACTGGCAAAACCACAGACTGAGAGACATGAAAATGGGAGACCACCCTTAGGAAGGAAAGAAGGAACCGGACACAACAACACACGCTCCTTAGAAAATTCCAAAAATGGCGACCTACAGGAAAGAGCCTGTAACTCCGACACACATCTGGCCGAGGCAATGGCCACCAAAAATGCCATCTTGAGCATAAGGAATGTCAACTCAAATGCAAAGCGCTGATAAGGAAAGCAAAGAGGGACTTTGAAAAAAAAGATTGCACTGGAGGCAAAAAACACATAGAAATTTTTTTTTAGGTATATTAAAAGCAGGAAGCCGGCAAAAGAATCGGTTGGACCACTAGATGACCAAGGAGTAAAAAGGGCGATCAGGGAAGAGAAAGTCATAGCGGAGAGATTAAATGAATTCTTTGCTTTGGTCTTCACTGAGGAAGATTTAGGTGGGATACCGGTGCCAGAAATGGTATTCGAAGCCGACGAGTCGGAGAAACTGAATGAAACCTCTATAAACCTAGAGGATAAATTGAAGAGTAGCAAATCTCCTGGACCGGATGGTATTCATCCCGGAGTACTGATAGAATTGAAAAATGAACTGGCGGAACTATTGTTGGTAATGTGCAATTTATCTTTAAAATTGAGAATGGTATCGGAAGACTGGAGGGTGGCCAATGTAACACCGATATTTAAAAAAGGTTCCAGAGGGGATCTGGGAAATTATAGATCACTGAGCCTGATGTCTGTGCCAGGCAAAATAGTAGAGACTATTATAAAGAACAAAATTACAGAGCATATTTGAAAGCATGGATTAATGAGACAAAGCCAACATGGATTTAAGGAAAATCTTGCCTCACCAATCTATTACATTTTCTTTGAAGGGGTGAACAAACATGTGGATAAAGGCAAGTCGGTTGATATTGTGTATCTGGATTTTCAAATCCAGATACACAATAAAGTTTGACAAAGTACCTCATTAAAGACTCCAGAAGAAATTGGAGAGTCATGGGATAGGAGGTAGTGTCCAATTGTGGATTAAAAACTGGTTAAAGGATAGAAATCAAGTAGGATTAAATGGTAAGTATTCTCAACGGAGAAGGGTAGACAGTGGGGTTCCCCAGGGGTCTGTGCTGGGACCGCTGCTTTTTAACATATTTATAAATGATCTAGAGATGGGAGTTGTCAGGACTGCTGGATGTCAGAATTGCTTTACATACTTAGATTAATATGAAACCAGCTTCTGATAACTTCCCCCTCCCTCAGGAAGCCCTGAGGATGGCAAATGGACCAAATGGTGCCCAGCTGCCTGCTAGCCCTTTGTTTTCACAAGTACCCCTAATTAACATACCTTTGTCCTCTCTGGGCATCTGGGAGCAGGGGCTCTCTGAGAATAATGAACGCCAGACAGAGAGGCTCCAAAACTAGGGACTTCAAAGACTAAAAACCTGTGAAAATGCTCACCCTCCTTACATCAGGAAATTAAAGTGGAGTTTGCAAAGGAAAGAGCTGATAACAAAAGGCTGGGAAGGAAAGAAGTTATTTGATCCCTCTCTGTTCCTGTTAGATATATATAAAGCACAGCACACGGCTCGGCTCTCGCTTCTTCTTCCTCTTTCTCTACACACCCCATCTTTAGCCACTAGAGCACATAGCTCTGCGCTCCTCTTTCTCTCTCTGCACACCCCCTTTTCTTACTTTTCTCTCATTGATTCCCATCTAAACACACACACAGTTACAGCATTGTAATATTTATCTGTACTAAGTGCTGTGAGCAGGGATTTTTTTGAGGGGGTACTTGGGGGTACTGAGTACCAGCACCTTTTCCATTGTGTGCTGAAATTGGCCCATGGTCTCCAAGTTTTAATGAAAGAGTTCAGGCTCTACACACCAATTCTGCCTTGTCATAGATTCTGTGACTGGTTACAGGGGTCCTGGATATTGTGAGGTGAGTCCCTCAGTGATCACCTCATCCCTGAAGGGTGGCCTGACATTTGAGTACCGGCACCTTTTTTGCTAGAAGAAACATACTGGCTGTGAGCCTATATATGCAAATATAATATACTTTCTATCCAAACCCGTGTGGATTGTGCATTATTACGAACCCACTGCCTCTACGGACTGGACCCGGGACCATACCTAGACAACGAAAGCTGACAGGAGTAACTAGTGAGGTAATTACATTTTCTGACGACAAAGTTATTCAAATTAAACTGAATCCACAAGAAGCCAGATTTTGCATGCTAAGTAATAACAGAGAGAAAGAGAAACAGTGAAACGTGTCCCCCCATACTGCGGAAAATAAAGATAGCAGATGTAAATTTCAAAATCAGATATAGTATGATCACTACATTATCAAATAAAAATTTAATTTAAAAAAAATGGAGAGGAGAGGAGCAGCTAGACCTGACATACCATGCATCAGTGACATCACAACCCCGACGCTCAAATGGACACAGTTTCCAGAGGTACTAAACCATCTATATACCATTACTCATTGATGTCCTTGTACTTAGCGACTGAGGCGACAGCAGCAGCTGGACTTGTTGCACTGAGCATATAAGTACATAAGTATTGCCATACTCGGAAAGACCAAAGGTCCATCGAGCCCAGCATCCTGTTTCTAACAGTGGCCAATCCAGGTCACAAATACCCGGCAAGATTCCAAAAATGTACAAAACATTTTATACTGCTTATCCCAGCAATAGTGGATTTTCCCCAAGTCTATTTAACAATGGTCTATGGACTTTTCCTTTAGGAAGCTGTCCAAAACTTTTTAAAACTCCGCTAAGCTAACCGCCTTTACCACATTCTCTGGCAACAAATTCCAGAGTTTAATTACACATTGAGTGAAGAAACATTTTCTCCGATTCGTTTTAAATTTACTACATTGTAGCTTCATCGCATGCCCCCTAGTCCTAGTATTTTCGGAAAGCGTGAACAGACGCTTCACATCTACCCATTCAACTCCACTCATTATTTTATAGACTATCATATCTCCCCTCAGCCGCCTTTTCTCCAAGCTGAAGAGCCCTAGCCGCTTTAGTCATAGGAAAGTCATCCCATCCCCTTTATCATCAGTAACATCATCACCCAGAAGTTTAAATAGACACTGTATGCTGAGGTACCACCCTGAAGGGGTGTGCCACACACCTTTGTACATCCCTTCGTATGACCTTCATGTAGTTAATCCTTGGACTATGTTTTGCATTTTAATAAACTTTAACTCTACGCTTTTAAGTGATAAATATTCATTTTTGAAATACGTTGTGGGTCTTTTTGCCAAAATATGCTAGATATTACCACTACGTTTAGCCTGTTAGGCCTTACTGGAAAACTGGAATCAACTATGTTATTACAACAGTACCTCCTCACATGCGTCGTTTCAAACAATGAGCATATGTTTCTAGAAATGCTGATAATTGACAAACCTTTGCACCACAAGTTCTCTGGATGATTTTTAAATACAGGAAAGGCTATAAACGAAACTTACACTATGGGGGGGGGGGGGGGGGGGGGGGGGATCTTTAGCTAATCTAATACCGGATTCACTGACATATTGCATAGAGCATTTACATAATATATCCATTCAATGCTTTTATTTTAATGCTAGGTCTGTGTGCAATAAGACGTAGTTATTAGAGTCTTGATAAGGGATTCTCAGTTTGGCTTGTCATTTATCATTGAAACCTGGATAACAGATTTGAATAGCCCGATGATTTTAAACATGTGCCCACCAGATTAACTGCCCTAAACCACACAGAAAAGGGGGAGAGGTTTGGCTTTAACTTATAAAAACTTTTTTCACTTAAAGGAAAAATTAGTTCTCACCTGAATTTTCTTTCCATTAGTCCCAAAAGATCAATCCAGAGACTTGTGGGTTATGTCCCTCTAACAGCAAGTGGAGATAGAGAGGTTTACTATATGTGGTTCCATGCAGCCATCTCAACCTCAGTATGAAGCCATCTCAACCTCAGTATGAACGGTACCCAAAGCAATGGAAAAAAGAAAATTCCCAGAAGTAAAACTCTCCTGCCTCTAGGAAATGACACAAATAACCTCAACCGCCGTTGCAGGAGAACCAGCGATGCATATACCGCTATTGCTGCACAACCTTAACTATATATTTCACCTTTCTTTTTGTTGTCTTCTATTTCTTACTTCTTTTTTTTTTTTTAATAAACCGCCCAATGGATGAAATCAACCCAGGGACATTTAGGGACGTAGTATTTCTGGAGTGGATGACCTCTTAGAATCCTTGGCCATACCTGCGGATTTCTGCACGGCTGATCGTACGTAGACCAACTTCAGTCCTCTATTACTAGATAGCGTAACCAAGGCTTTACAAAAGTTCACCAACAAGTCCTGTAGATTGGATGTCTGTCCTAAACCTCTTTTAAAAGTCGCCCCAAAATGCTTTGTTGAAGATCTGACTTGAAACCTAAACCATATGTTAAGCTCTGGAACTTTTCCGCCTGATCATGGTAACATTCTACTCACTCCCATTCCAAAGAACCTTAAGATTAAATCTGATGTTATCTCCAATTACCGCCCAGTTGCTTCTACACCATTGGTTGTCAAGTTAATGGAGAGCATGGTTAATGTTCAGCTCAACAAATTCCTGTCTACCTTTGATATCCTTCACCACTCTCAGTCTGGTTTCCGTGCACAGTACAGCACAGAGACGGTTCTAGTCACACTCTTGTCAAATTTCAAACGAGAGCTATCCGTCGGACGAAAGGTTCTACTGCTTCAATTCAACATGTCAAGTGCCTTCGATATGGTGGACCATGATATACTACTTCATCTACTTGACTCACTCGGCGTGGGAGGGTTTGTTTTGCACTGGTTCAAGGGCTTCTTGACCACCAGAACATATCAGGTCACAGTGAATTTCGCCACATCTGCTCCATGGTCTGCCTCCTGTGGGGTACCCCACGGTTCTCCACTTTCACATCATGTTGATGCCATTAGCCTCAGTTCTAGAAAAATGAGATCTACATTCATTCATCTATGCCGATGATATTACCATCTACATCCCTTTTCATACCACCATATCCGAAATCACTCATCTCATTGAAGCTAGCATCTACGCCATTGAACATTGGGCACAGGTGTTCCGGTTTAAACTAAATAAGGAAAAAATTCAATGTCTTATACTCTCGTCCACCCATAACCAAATATCCGACATAACGCTTCCCGTTAAGGATTCTGTTATTCCTATTTCCAACAGTCTGCGGCTCTTAGGAGTGAATCTGGACAAGCACCTGCAATTAGACAATCATGTGCATTTGGTCTCTAAAAGAATGTTTAGTGCTACGTGGAGGCTCCAGCGCTTAAGGTATTTCCTTACCAGAGAGCTGTTCCGTACCCTTGTGCATTGGTTGGTCCTGTCCCACTCTATTGCCGCGGGATTTATGCGGGCTGCAAGGCCTCTTTATTAAAAAAGTTTCAGACAGTCCAGAACACTGCCACGAGACTGATCCTGGGAAAGCGACGATTTGCACACGCTGCGCCTCTGCGTTACAACTTACATTGGCTGCCTGTAAAGGAACGCATTCTTTTTAAAATCTGCTCCATAACCCACAAAATCATCTATGGTCTTGCCCCGGACTATATGCTTAACCTGATTGATCTTCCACCAAGGAATGCCACGCCTGCTGCACGGTCATATCTCCAACTACACTTCCCGAACTGCAAGGGCGTCAAATATAAGTTTTCACCTCTTCTTTCCGCTACTGGAGTCCTAAATACTGGAATGCACTTCCGCAGCACCTCAAAACGCAAATGGACCACATCCTCTTCAAGAAATTGCTAAAAATCTACTTCTTTGCTAAAACGTACTCCCCTAATTACTCCGCTGATTGATATTCCCAATGTGACCCCCATCCTGCTTAGTTTTCTACTGTTAGCAACTGCTCCCCTTGTTTATTCTTTGTCAACTTTACACTGTTTTCTAAATTGCAAATTTTGCTAATTTTTCTGTACGCCACATTGTGCCTGCATGTGTGGGAAAATGTGGGATACAAATGAACCACAAATAAATAAATAAAATTACAAGAGGACCTTACGAGACTGGGCGTCTAAATGGCAGATGACGTTTAATGTGAGCAAGTGCAAAGTGATGCACGTGGGAAAGAGGCTTTCATGATATCCGCAATAAATATGCATATGAGCAATCTGCATGCATTGCCTTCATGTATGCAAATTTATCTCATGCACATTGTGGGTATCATGAAAACCTGACTGCCTAGGTATGTCCCGAAGACTACAAACCCCTGCTCCAGACTAATGGTTTCCATCTCCTGTAGAGCAGTGTTTCTCAACCCAGTCCTCAGGTCACACTCAACCAAATTGGGTTTTCAGGATATCCACAATGAATATAAATAAGATCTATTTGCATTCTAAGGAAGCAGGGAATGCAAATCTCTCTCATGCATATTGTGGATATCATGAACACCTGACTGGCTCAATGTGCCCTAAGGACTGGGTTCAGAAGGACTGCTATAGAGTCACCACACACAAAAATTCATCTGATTTAAGCAAAGTACCTGGCAGTGAACGTTTATGAGGTGATAACCACAAATGGAATATTTCTTGTATGGCGAGTTTAAGTATAGAGCGGGCAGAGGAAGAAATTTCACCCACTGGAATCAAACCCATACCCACCTGTATCTGTCAAGATCCATTCCATCCCGCAAATAAAACCTCTTGCTGGAAATTATGGAGTTTTCTTACACTATAGAAGATCTGTGATTAATGTTCTGTGACAAAAGTGGATTTTTTTTAAAATTGAGAGCTTTTACTACTACTACTACTTATTTCTATAGTGTTACTAGACGTACGCAGCGCTGTACACTTGAACATGAAGAGACAGTCCCTGCTCGACAGCACATTCTATTAGATTGTAAGCTCTTTGAGCAGGGACTGTCTTTCTTCTATGTTTGTGCAGCGCTGCGTACGCTTTGTAGTGCTATAGAAATGCTAAATAATAGTAGTAGACAGAGCTTACAATCTAATTAGGACAAACAAACAAGGCAAACAAGAGATAAGGGAATATTAAAGAGAGAATGATAAAATAAGGGTTCTGAACAAGTGAATAAGGGTTAGGAGTTAAAAGCAGCATCAAAAAGGTGGGCTACTAGCTTAGATTTGAAGACGGCCAGAGATGGAGCTTGACGTACCGACTCAGGAAGTCTATTCCAGGCATATGGTGCAGCAAGGTAAAAGGAACGGAGTCTAGAGTAAGCGGTGGAGGAGAAGGGTGCAGATAAGAGAGATTTACCCAGTGAACGGAGTTCTCGGGGAGGAATGTAGGGAGAGATGAGATTGGAGAGGTACTGAGGACCTGCAGAGTGAATGCACTTATAAGTCAATAAGAGGAGTTTGAACTGTATGCAGAAACGGATAGGAAGCCAGTGAAGTAACTTGAGGAGAGGGCTAATATGAGCATAAAGACACTGGCGGAATATTAGTCGTGCATCAGAATTTTGAACAGATTGAAGAGGAGAGAGATGGCTAAGTGGGAGACCTGTGAGAAGCAAGTTGCAATAGTCTAAGCGAGAGGTGATAAGAGTGTGGATGAGGGTTCTGGTAATGTGTTCATAAAGGAAAGGGTGAATTTTGGTAACATTATAGAGAAAGAAACGACAGGTTTTAGCAATCTGCTGAATATGTGCAGAGAAGGAGAGGAAGGAGTCAAAGATGACCCAAAGGTAATAACTTGATGAGACAAGAAGGATGAGAGTGTTATCCACAGAAATAGAGAATGGGGGAAGAGTAGAGGTTGGTTTAGGGGAAAAAAATAAGAAGCTCAGTCTTGGTCATGTTTAGTTTCAGATGGCACTGAGACATCCAGGCAGCAATGTCAGACAGGCAGGCTGATACTTTGGCCTGGATTTCGGCTGAGATTTCTGGTGTGGCGAGGTAGATCTGGAAGTCATCAGCGTAAAGATGATACTGAAAACCATGGGATGAGATCAGAGTACCAAGGGAAGAAGTATAGATGGAGAAAAGAAGAGGTCCCAGGACAGATCCGAGGTACACCAATTGACAGTGGGATAGAAGTAGAGGAGGATCCACTAGAGTACACACTAAAAGTACGCTGGGAGAGATAAGAAGAAAACCAGGAATGAACAGAGCCCTGAACTCCAAGTGAGGACAGCATATCAAGGAGTAGGCTGTGATCAACAGTGTCAAAAGCAGCAGATAGATCGAGAAGGATGAGGATAGAATAAAGACCTTTGGATCTGGCCACGAACAGATCATTGGAGACTTTAGCAAGCGCTGTTTCAGTTGAACGAAGGGGGCGAAAGCCAGACTGAAGTGGATCAAGAATAGCTTGAGATGAAAGAAAGTCAAGGCAACAGCGGTGAACAAGCACGTTCAAGTATCTTGGATAGGAAAGGGAGGAGGGAGATCGGGCGATAGTTGGAAGGACAGGTAGGGTCCAATGAAGGTTTTTTAAGGAGTGGTGTGACTAAAGGCATCAGGAACAGTTGCAGTGGAAAGAAAGATTGATATGACAGATAAAAGGGATGACAGTAGGCGTGATAGTGTTAAGTAGATTGGTGGGAATATCTGAACAAGGATATAAGATCATAATCACTTACACTAGAAATAACTCAATTACAGCAATACTCAGCACATGGCAATATAAATATGTCTCACCACTAAGAGTACTATTGGAGCGGCTTGGATGGTCAGCCAGAAGCGCAGTGACCTGATGCAGCGTACTGAGCACTACAATGGAAACACTGTCCTACATGTTCTGCCACAGCCGCTGTGAGGAAATGGAAAATAAAAGTAACTTGTTGCTGCATGCAGTATAACGAAGAAAACCACACTCAGAGTGACAGAAATGAAAACCTTACCACAGCTGTCTTCTTACTAAAACCCCAGCTCTCCTGCCAGTAATGTGTTGTCACATTAAGTAGCTTAAACCAGCTACTAAGTACATAAGTATTACCATACTGGGTCCATCAAGCCCAGCATCCTGTTTCCGACACTGGCTAATCCAGGTCACAAGTACCTGGCAAGATTCCAAAACACCCTCATCCTCCCCGTCTCATCTGCCCGCAACCTTGGAGTCATCTTTGACTCCTCCCTCTCCTTCTCTGCGCATATCCAGCAGATAGCCAAGACCTGTCGCTTCTTCCTCTTTAACATCAGCAAAATTCGCCCTTTCCTCTCTGAACACACCACCCGAACTCTCGTCCACACTCTCATTACCTCTTGCCTTGACTACTGCAACTTACTCCTCACCGGCCTCCCACTTAGCCACCTATCCCCTCTTCAATCTGTTCAGAACTCTGCTGCACGTCTTATATTCCGCCAGAACCGATATACTCATATCACCCCTCTCCTCAGGTCACTTCACTGGCTTCCAATCAGATACCGCATTCAGTTTAAGCTTCTCCTTCTTACCTACAAATGCACTCAGTCTGCTGCCCCTCACTACCTCTCTACCCTCATCTCCCCTTACGTTCCCGCCCGAAACCTCCGTTCACAGGACAAATCCCTCCTCTCATTACCCTTCTCCACCACCGCCAACTCCAGGCTCCGCTCATTCTGCCTCGCCTCACCCTATGCTTGGAACAACCTTCCCGAGTCCTTACGCCAAGCCCCCTCCCTGCCCATCTTCAAGTCTTTGCTTAAAGCCCACCTCTTCAATGCTACGTTCGGCACCTAACTCTTATTTTTCAGGAATTCCAGACTGTCCCAATTTGTCTGTCCCTATCGGTCTGCCCCTATCGGTCTGACTGTTCACGTGTCCTTTAGATTGTAAGCTCTTTGAGCAGGGATTGTCCTTCTATGTTAAATTGTACAGCGCTGTGTAACCCTATTAGCGCTTTAGAAATGTTAAGTAGTAGTAGTAGTACAATACATTTTATGCTGCTTATCCTAGAAATAAGCACTGGATTTTTCCCCAAGTCCATTTAATAATGGCTTATGGACTTTTCTTTTAGGAAGAAATCCAAACCTTTTTAAAACCCTACTAATTACTTTTACTACACTCTCTGGCAACGAATTCCAGAGTTTAATTACACTGAGTGAAGAAATATTTTCTCCGATTTGTTTAAAATTTACTACTTTATAGCTTCATCGCATGCCCCTTAGCCCTAGTATTTTTGGAAAGCATAAACAATTGCTTCACATCTACCCATTCCATTCCCTCATTTTATAGACCTCTATCATATCTCCCCTCAGCCATCTTTTCTCCAAGCTGAAGAGCCCTAACAACTTTAGCCTTTCTTCACAGGGAAGTCGTCCCATCTCCTTCATCACCCTTCTCTGTACCTTTTCTAATTCCACTATATCTTTTTTGAGATGCTGTGACCAGAACTGCACATAATATTTGAGATGTGGTTGCACCATGGAGCTATACAAAGGCATTGTAACGTCCTCACTTTTGTTTTCCATTCCTAATACCTAATGTTCTATTTGCTTTCTTAGCCGCTGCTGCACACTGATCAGAGGATTTCAACGTATCAATGACACCTAGATCCCTTTCATGGTTGACTCCTCCTAATGTGGAACCTTGCATTACATAGCTATAGTACATGCACCACTTTGCACTTGCTCACATTAAACGTCACCTGCCATTTGGATGCCCAGTCTCCCAAAGTCCTCTTCTTGTAACTGTTCACAATCCTCTTGCAATTTAACAACTTTGAATAACTTTGTGTCATCAGCAAATTTAATTACCTCACTAGTTACTCCCATCTGTAGGTCATTCATAAATATGTTAAAAAGCAGCAGTCCCAGCACAGACCCCTGGGGAACCCCACTATCTACCCTTCTCTATTGAAAATACTGAGCATTTAACCTTACTCTAAGTTTTCTATCTTTTAACAAGTAAAACAGACCCGTTTCTGACATAAATAAAACGGGCGCTAGCAAGGTTTTCCTCGGAGTGTGTATGTTTGAGAGAGTGTGTGTGAGACTGACTGTGTGTGAGAGAGAGAGTGAATATGTGAGTGTGTGTGTGTGTGTGACAGAGAGAGAGAGAGAGTGAGGCTGGGTGCGAGTGTGTCGGTGAGAGACTGTGTGTGTGAGAATGAGTGTGCGTGCCATGGGCCTTCTTCCCTCCGAGTTCCAGGGTGCTCACGTTGGGAATACAGCCATTCACCAGTAAGCAGAGCTGCGCTTACAGATTTCCCAAGAGTCTTTCTTAAGACCATTTTCTTAATACGTTTTGGTATTTTGACCTATTGGTATTGGTACTTTGAAAACACAGATACGACATCAAGGACTCCTGAAGCAGGGCTTTGGCTGAAACACAGAATTTCATTGAATTCTTAAAGTTCATTCCATTTGTCCTCAGAGGGTCATAGTCCATTTCCCCACTGTTTTCTTATCCTACACTACCTAAGTTACACATTTAATTCAATGTCTCTGTGATATGATTTATATTGGCCGAAAAAAGAGATTGATTAAAATACACTTGAAGAAACATAAGTCTCGGATTAACACTGATATGGAGACTGCTCATTTGTCTCCAAATGAATGTTTCTTTTGAATCTGATGATGGACCAGTGGCGAATTATGGACTTTATTTCAATAGGGAGGGAGGGTGTGAATTATGAGGACTTTAATTACAAGGAGCAAGACAGGATATATAATTTGGATACAACAGTGTGTGTGTGTGTGTGTGTGGCGGGGGGGGGGTTCTCATTTGATTTTTTTTTTTTAGGTGCCTCGACCCTGATACAGATACCTGAAACACGAATTCATGACAGGAGAGGCAGCCTTTAAGATAAGTGGTGCATACGTAATGTTTCATTTATGAACAACTAGTAAAAAAGGCCCGTTTCTTAATGCAATGAAACGGGCGCTAGCAATGTAATGAGTTCCTGCCATTAATGTTTCCATGGTTGTATTCTGAATATAATTGTTGTTCACATGTGTAAGATTTCTTTATATACAATATTTTTTGTGTAAACTGTGTTACAATGTGGTAAAAGTTTTCCTTGTTCAGGCCCTTCAATCAGTTTAACAATCACATCAGAAGAGCTCCTTACTCGTGAAAATGCAACATACAGTTGCCCATGTGAGAGACAGAGTGACAGTGTGTTTTACAGACAGTGTAAGAGACAGATACACAGAGTGATTGAGTGTGTGATGTGCGTGAGTGACAAATTGATTAAATGTTTGTCTTCCCTTCCGTTCTGTGCACTTGCCTCCACTGATGTTCGTACCTCCCTGTATATTATGATTGTTTGTTAGAGATTCAATCCACACCACTTCCCTCCTCCAAGTTCCGTTCTGTCTGATTGGTTCTTCGTTCCTGTGACGTCACGTTTGTTTGCTTGGCAACTATGCAGCATTCCGTTTTCTCGACATGAGGGCGGGGACAGTGAGAGCCAATGAAATGCTGAACTACAGACTTACGAACCCTACACTGCCACAGAGTCAGCTTCAGAATGTTGGAGGTGCTTTTTATTATATAGGATGAATGCAGAATAAAGAATTGCTATTTGAAGACTTGAAGCTAATGAGAAATAAGTTATATATAAACAGTATTTGTTAAAAAAAAAAAATTACTGGACCTATGAATAATTTGGCTTTTCATGAGTTTTACATCATACCAATGTTTGCTGTCTGATGATCCATTCTCATACAAAAAAATGTAATCAGTATACGATTCAGTTTGATAGTGTAGAAGCAAAATGACCACTACCACCACCACATCATCTGCCCAGCAGAGAGAGGGCACGTGAGACAACAAGAACCTGACAGTATGCAATGCCTAGAGAAGGCTGTAAAGGTAGCCAAGAGTGTCCCGGGAGCAGCAAGGTCTAGGCTTCTTCTGTGCGGGAATTTAACATAGGAAAAGGAGCAGAGATCCAAAACCAAAAAGGCCGACAAAAACCTGCACTAATCAACGGAACCAGTGCCATCCGCAGCACCACGGCCCGAAAGCTGCGAAGACAGAAAAGGAGAAAGAAACATAGAAACATGATGGCAGATAAAGGCTACATGGCCCATCCAGTCTGCCCATCCTCTTTAACCCCTAACTCTTCATTTTCCTAAGCGATCCCAAATGCTTATCCCATGCCTTTTTAAATTCTGACACAGTCCTCAACTCCATGACCTCCACCAGGAAATCCATTATTGCAGCCTGAGACTAAAATGGCTGTCACCAGCTGGAGAGAAATACAGTAAAAAAAGTGCACCAAAATCGCTCCCATGCTGGCTCAACAGTTACTGTCCCAAAAACACAGGCAAATCCCCACACAGAGTGCTCAAAAAGAAACAGCGTTTCATCACAGGTGCACCAAACCAAACAGCACAAACTCAACAGAGAGGAAGAATGAAAAGTTCATACTCACAATTTTGCCACTTACCAGTACCCACAGGCCTCAGATAAGTTGGCTGAATCCAGACAGCTGCAGGAGTGCAGAGACACTTCCTTTCCTCTAGAATGCCACATAAGCAGAAATCTGCTCTCTTCCAGCATTATTTATTCCCCCTAAAGTTCTGGGAGGAGGAGGAAGTAGCAGCAGGAGAGTGAGGAAAGGAGAGAGGGATGGTGCCAGGTTCCTCCAGGTGTACCCCAAGTCAGGCACCTCTACTGGCCTAGACACCCCCAAGCTCAACCGAACCAGAGAATTTGGAAGAAGAGCCAAAGAAGAAGGAGAAACCAGAAGCTTGTGAGAGACTGTCCACCACCTGTTGAAGATAGAGAATACTACTGACTGACTGACCAAGAAGCACACTGTCCTATGTGGCACAGCTCAGTTTGGTACTCTCCACTTGCTGGTAGATGGTCATAACCCATAAGTCTCTGGATTCATCTGCTGCTGAGAAGGAAATGCTGATGCATAAATATATACCTGCCCTGAAAAAGGTGTACATGTACGCACACACATTTTATAATGCACATGAATGCATTACAACTTCTGCTCTGCTGAAACTAAGCCCTGGGGAGCACATGCACAGATCTCATAAAAGTGGACATACCCTTTCCAAATGTGTACTTTTATGCACATACACAGTTGGGCAATTTCATAAAAGCCCTATTCTGCATGGTTTAAAAAAAAAAAAAAAAAGGCTTTACATGTAGAAATTACCTCCTAAAAGTCTTAATGCAAGCACAGAATGTGATTGACTTGGAAAGGGAGGGGGCGGGAACCAATCCAGGAAATATTAATGGGACTGCTGACTCTTTTTGGAAAAAAAGAGTGCGAACCCTCCAACAGCAGTGTCTTCAGAGAATGGGGGAAAAGGTTTATACACGATGGTAGCAGTAGCTGTAGCACATCAAGCAAATTGTTTATCAGGGTACAAAAGTAACGAGGGGATTCCTCTCACCTCTCAATGCTGCTGAAGGTGTACTGGGTGCCTTGTTTGGTTTCAATCTCAAAGTCAAACGATCGCGTGGTTGTGGTTCCTCTGGCAAAGTTGACAAATGAGATTTCATCAAATCGAATGTGAACAGGTGGCTTGTGCACATATATAAAGCCTCGTTCCAGAGGATAGAGAAGTCCCGAGCTAGCCTTATACGAGCATGTGATGCACTGAGCCCCTGAGTGTCTGCAAAGGGATAGAAAAGATCACAAAGTGTTCAATGGTCAGAGTTGCTGTTCCTACCTTGTCCCCAACATTCCCTCTTATTACCCAATGTTCATGGCATACCACAAGAGGATCCATCTCCACCCACTTTCACCTTGGAAGTTTCCTGACATATTAACACCCCATTCACCTCCAAAAGAGCCTCCTCACCATGTTTTACCCTGTCCCCTATATGCTGCTTACCCTTGGAAGTTTCCTGGCACAGTAATTTTTCGGTTAACCAGGGCCTTCATGACTCTGCTCACCATTTCATACAGTGATCCAGACATATTCTTTGTTAATTTTCCCTCAAAACGTTTCTCCACCTCCTCCCTAGAAAGCAAAAAGAAAGAACTGGAAAAATAATTTGTGCCAACACATACAAAAATGCGATTGGGCATTAAGAATGTCAAGTGTTATAAATTTAAAAAAAAACAAAAACTTGTTACAGCAGAGCTTGCTATAGCAATGCTGCACCAGAAATAGTACTTTAACAACCCAGGGCATTATAGATCATTACAGCTCTAGTAGCTGTAAATGCCTAAGTCCTCAGGTCTGCACAAGGATCTCCAACAGCAGAGAAACCTGTTGAATATGGCCACCTTCCACCCAAAGCTCTGCACAAGACCCTAAGAGTAATTGCCCTGTGGCAGTGGGGGTCTCAGGGACAGCTACAGCCAAACACCTGCGGCAAATCAGGAGTCTATATAACTCAATTACAGTACTTATAATGTACTTTTATTTACTCCATGCTTTTTTTTAATGACAAGAATAGAATTTTTCCCCTATTCCTTGTAGTGTGAGGCAGGAGTGGGACTTAGCAAACTTGAGTTCCAGCCACATAGGATTCCCAGAATCAAAATGAAACTTCCATTGTTAGGTCACAATCCTTACTGTGCTATAACCACAGAAAACGTGCATTTTGGTGAAGCCAGAGCCATGTTTCATCTTCACTTAGAAGGGCAGATGTTGCTTCCACTGTATATGAGAGCCCATTGCCTATCACTCTTTAAATTTTAATAGACCACATCCACAGGCTCTATAACCACCAGCCACAAGACACACAGACCAATAACAGAATGACTGAGCTATGAGAGATGTGGGGAGCTATGGTGGGCCAGCAGCAAGGTAACAAGCGGCAGCTGTCTGAGCGCTTAGCATCTCACTCATTCATGTTTAAGGTGAGAGAAATGTCTTCATCCTTGGAGAAGAGCAGGATCAGGAAGTGGTATCGCGTCTGGCCCTGTTTGATTGGAGGATCTAGACTTATCTAAAAGCAAAGAAACGAAGGATAAAAATTGAATTAGAGAATAAACGAAAGGCAAAGCAATGTGAGACCTGCTTAATTTTCGTCATGAGAAGAATTTCATTTCCTTTTGTCATGGAATAATTCCCCCCCAACATCATCCCAGAGAACACACCACAAAGAACATCTGTCTCTGGTCCTTGTGTGGAAGCAGGAAGAGCCGCAGCACTGTGGTATATGGGATCTTGTAGTCAAAGGTTTTGCCATGCAGGTGCAGAAAGGTAGGGTAGATACGGATATCATAACGGCCTCGAGGAGTCAAACACTGCAGTTCACGGAAAATGCAGACAGCATCACCTGTGGCCTGGATCACATCTGCCTTCGATAGAACATTCTGAGCAAATGCCTAGAGGGGAAACAGAGGCACCATTGGAGGAAGCAGGGAATTGTAATAAGTAAGCAACAATCCACATCTGAAGCCCAGTCAGTCCCCACCCCTGATGGAAGGCAGAGGACAATTCCTAGGGAGGGGATCTAGCTCCCTGTTGCCTCCCATAGCAGAACCTGCAACTGGCAACATAAGAATCCCTACAAGGAAAGAGAAGAAGCACTCTGTTACACACTACTGTAGTAGAAAACAGGAACATCTGAAGTGTTTAAATTGCTGCTAAAAGGTAATAAGCACATTGGGGGGAGGGGGAGAAGACACCTTTTCAGAGTTTAGCTACTTTTACTGCTTATTTCCACATTTCAAACTTTAATCTCCCCTTACTATCTTGAACTAAGGTCCCATGAATCTTCAATGCAACTTCAGGGTGCCCCCCCCCCCAACAATAAATATTATTCCCCTCCTAGCTATCAAAACTAAGAAAAAAAGGCCACAGCTGCCTTCAGAACCCAGAACAGGGTCAGCTGGTCATTACTGCTGACGTGTACTAGTCAGGACACTCTTCCTCTCCAATGGGATTGTGAACACAGACCCTGCAGTATTCCTGGCTCTGAGCAGCCTAAGTTGCAGCAGCATGGCCTGAGTCTGAATCTGAGTCTTCTGCATGGCCACATTCCAGCACAGACTTTCAAATCAAAAGCCAAAATATTTCAGCTTCAGCATTATCTGTTACCCACCTCTACGGGATCCAGGCCATCTTCCTGAGTAGGTGGGACATAGAAGCGCACCTCCATGAGTGAAACTTCTGCGTCATCATTCTGATGGAATTCCAGGGTCACTTCATTCTTTCCAGTGGTGCACTGAGAAACGTTACTGAGTGGCAGCTCAAATGCTGGCTGATCTCCAATATCAAAGGAAAGAAGCTGCCCTTCAGTGACAAGAGACACAGGAAGCAGAACTTGAATCCAATCACACAAATTATCAGGACACACAGGCAGCCCATCAACCCCTCTCCCCTGCACCTTCCATGCAGCAGCAGGCTGTCACCCCCTCTTCCCTGTGTTTCCCCTGCAGCTGCAAGCTATCATCCCCTCTCCCCTGTGCCTCCCATGCAAGCAGGATACCATCATTTAATTATTTTTTTTTTAATTGTATTCTGCGTCATTGTGTGGAAGCAGGAAGAGCCGCAGCACTGTGGTATATGGGATCTTGTAGTCAAAAATCATATATAATAAAAATATAAAAACTTCACATAAAAAGAATTCATCTATATATTCCAATAAAAAGAAAATCCCCTATTCCTCACACTTCTCATTCAATGGTAGACTACCCTCAGCTGTCTCCAACACAGCCACAGCTGCGATCTCCATTTCCTATAATTTTACTTGGACCTCGAAAGGTCAACACAAATTCACCTCCAAACTTCACTGTTCCCCAATTCCAGCCTTTGACACACAGATCCTTCTCCACCAGATCCACCCGAAAATGAGATTTAAAGAAATCAGAGATCTTCTCAAACTCCTACAGGGAGAAAGATCACAATCAGCACTTTGAGAAACCACTACATGCCAGCCACCCCCCCTCCCCCATGGGTCTTGGACAAGGGATAAGAGCACAGTCAGTTCACTGATCACTGTCAGAGGAGGAGGGCAACTCCCTACCTTACAACACAAGCCTGTACATTTTAGATTAGAATTTGCACAAAGCAATCCCAAGAACTCCCTTTCCTACCCCAAAGAATAAAGAAAACAGGGAGGATTTGTTTGCAAGTATTTTGTACCCACACAAATTATTTTAAACAATATCTTTATTATGTCACTATTACACATTACCAATGATTTTTAGACGCAGTAGGTTTTTGCATTTCCACAGTGCCATCCTGTGGCTAGAATCTATAGCACATCTCAAGGCTGTTATGTGTGCCTACTGCAAGGAACTAGAGACTCCAGCCCAATATATACATTAGTTACAAAAAGAGTAGACCCTTCATATATATCATGACCAAATAGCTGCATGCCAGAAAGTCAAACTGACCTGTTCCTGGTTTTCTCCAATTTACAAACATGTAAATGCAGTTCTGAATTCAAGTGATCTTTTTCTAAGGAAAAAAGAATTATAATTCCATGCATGCACAGCCAGGCTTTTTCAGACTGACAGAGCCTAGCAGTCTCACAAAGAAAATTACTCCAGTCATTTAAAAATCACAAAAATTTTACCATCCACTGGAAAAATCGGTTCATTCTTGATACAACAAACAGTAAGCTCACATGTGCCATTTTTGTGTATACCTTACCTTGATTTGTACCTGTCTTTTTCAGGGCACAGACCATATAAGTCTGCCCAGCACTATCCCCGCCCCCCAACCACCCGCCCCGCCTCCCACCACCAGCACTGGCACAGACCATATAAGTCTGCTGCATATCAGGCTGCTTGCTGCTCTGTCTCAGGCCCAACTGTTCTTTTGACTCATGTGGACCTCTGTATAGCAGCTTAAAGGAACCACCACAGCAGAGGAGAAAGCAGACTGATCTGCGGCTGCGCAGCTCCTCCTATGCACTGGACCAGTAAGCGTGTAGGAAAGGTAGGAGTCACTTTCTGGCTGTCAATATCTGTGCTGCTCTGCACAATATAGTGTTTCTCAAGAATTGAGGGTTTTACAGACTTTTTTGCAACTATTTTCAATCTACAGCCATCAAAATCCACTTCTGCTAAAGCAGACAAGTAAAACTCCAGATGGAGCCGATTATGTGATACCACTCTGAAAAGTCATGTTAGGTGTATAGGGGCTTGTGCTGTACTCAGAGTAGAGACCTGAGTGGGAACCTCTGATGTTCTCTATATCTCCACCTGCTGGTACAGGGACATAATCCACAAAACTCTGGATTGATCTGGGGGACGCTATGGAATTGATAGTTTAAAATAGCAAGGCTTGGAGTTAATGGTTTGCAAGTTTATAGATATGGATTACCCCAGAACTTTAGGAATATTCTTGATTTAGAGAGTCTCAGGAAACTACTCCTTGGTTCATCAATGGATTATGAGGCAATTTATTATTACTCTGTTTTTTATTTTTTCCAATTTGATTATTCTAGGGGAAAATTTACAAGATCCTAATACTTGTCACTTCAATTTCTAACTTCTTTACATATACCTACACACAATAAAACCTGTGTTTACAAAGGCACGCTATAGGCACGTTAGCATTTTTAACGCGCCTATAGGAATGTATTCCTGCGTTAGCGTTTAACACACCTTAACTTTAAAGGTGCATTAAAAACACTAACGCGCCTTAGTAAACATACCCCTAAGGGACATAAAAGAATAAGCCAGAAAAATCTACTATAAGTCAGTACTGTGACTTTGTACACCACTTATCCTGGCAAACAATAATTTGGTTGAACCATTATTTTTTAGATTTCTATTTGCAACTACCAAGATTATCAAATCAACTGATTAAGTCAACTGTAGAACATCCAAGTAGAAATAAAATCGACATAGACCAATTCTGGACTGAGGTGGAAAAAGAACTAGTTATGGTTTCAAACCCTACATTGATGCTTAATAATTGGAACAAATTCATAACTGCAACATTAGATACTTCAATTACTCTTTCAGTGAAAAATAGGAAAAAAAAACCAACCAAAAAAACTTCTCTGTATTAAAAAAGGAATGTAGAAAATTAGAAAGAATTTGAAAAACTATAAAAAGATTCTCACTGAAACTGGAGAACACAAATCAAAAAGTATAATCTAGCTCTAGACCAGAAGAAAAAAAAAATCTTATTCTGATGAGAAGATAAGCTTGTGTGATAAGTTTTCTAAATCACTTTTCTTCACTGCTCTAACTTGTTCAGAACAAGTTCTGTGCCCGATTCTCTTCAACCCTTCAGCAGAAATCTAGCAAATTTTTTTTTTCAGTTTAAGGTAAATAAGATCAAATCATTTTTGTCAAGCTTAGAAGTTAGAGATACTAACATCAATAAAATTAAGAGAGGATTCTATTTCAGGAGACAGATGTTGGTCTCCTTACTATACACCAAACATCCAACATTGGCTGTTGGATGCTTGGTGTATTTTTTAATTAAAAAAAAAAATAGGGACAAAGATCATTATTTCCTGGTTCACTAACTTATTAATAATACTTTGCATGAAGGGATATATCCTAACACTACTGCAAATATAGTCTTGACTCCTTTACCAAATCATTTAGCGCTGATTTGACTATTGTGGAAAACTACAGACCAGTTGCTAGCATTCCAAGGATAGCAAAACTACTTGAGTTTGCAGTAACAGACCAACTTTCATAATTTTTATTTCACCATGATTGTTTGCATTATACCCAATCTGGATTCATACCACTACATAGCACCAAATCTTTACTAGTTACACTTAAGTCAGAAATTAGGAAATAGCCAACTGTGGGGAAAAAGTAAGGGCGGTGGAAAAATAAGCAGGCCAAATGAAAAGGAGCTATAAAAGCGCAACCGATCTTTATGTACAGAAAGTAAATAAAAGCAAGAGAAATAAAACTGGTATGGTTCTCAAAAGAAGTGGCTGCAAAAATAAAGACAAAAGATAACATTCACAAAATAAGGAATATAAATAAGGATGCTGCATAAAGCTGAAAAGCGTCAAAGAAAGAAAATCAGGATGGTAAAAGCCTAGACAGAAGAACAAGAGGCTAAAGATGTAAAGCAAGGTGACAAGATTTTTTTTTATCTGAAGCTGGCCGTGGACAGGAGCAACCCCCCCCCCACCACCACCAAAAAGGTAGGCCCAAGCCTAATGATACACATTATGATCTCTACCAGTCTCTCTCAGGGTTACTTACCTGTATCATGGAAAACAGCTCTTATAAATCCTAGGATCAAAGATCCCAGTCAAGGGAAACATCTTTGCTCCAACTGCCAACATCTCCCCTTCATATCCAAAATTGCAGAAAATATTTCTCAACAATTACGTAATTTTCTTTACAATACAAAGACTACATTGATAGGAATCACTGCAACCGGGGTAATTCCATTCTTATTCTCACACTTGACTGCAGCATTCAATCTCACAGATTGCTCTCTGCTTCTCAACAAGTTAAGTGACATAGGCATCTCAAGGACTGCATTTGATTGGTTTCGATGATATCTTACAAACAGAAACTACTTGGTGAACTGGCAAACTGCTCTTTCGAAATCTCTCTCATGGTTATGTTTATTAAAACCTGCTATACCACAAACACTGTCATGCAGATCTAGGCAGTTTACAATTCTAAAAGCAAAACAAATTATGAAAGGGAACAACAAATGCAAAATACGAGAGCAAACATCACACACACCAAGGCACATGCAGCAATTAAAAAAAGAAACCCACAATATCTAATCAAAGCAGTAAGATTGGTCACCTATACTATTTTAAAGATAAAGTCAGGGCTCCTGCTAGAATCGACAGAATATTGAAAAAATGGGTTTTAAGCAATGTTTTAAAATTTAGGTGGTGATACAGACAAGAGGGACATCGCTCCAAAGTTTTGGAAAAAGAAAGCTGAATGACAGGTTGATTCAAAGCGCACTATCTTGGGACTAGGAAGATCAGGCAGTTGAAATATAATGAGCAGAGGGAACATGATGGCATATAGTTAAAGAAGAGATAGAAAGGCTAACTGATAATAGGCTTTGTGTGTCAGAAAAATAATTTTAAATAAGAAATGGTAGTGAACGGGAAGCCAGTGAAATTAAAAAAAGGAGTGAAGTGATAGCATCAAAGTAGTAACCTGGCCACTGTGTTCTGGAAGGTCTGCAGTTGTTTATTTGGGGTCCCACAGGGCTCCATCTTGGCCCTCACCTTGTTTAATGTTTTCCTGACATCTGTTTTGATGTTACAGTTCTTAGACATTATACTATATGTGTATACTGATGACCTCCAAATTTTAACATGTAACCAATTAAATGGTGGGGACAAGATTTCTTTTTTTTAAGATATGTTAGTCATAAGAGGAAGTGCAAAAAGTGTGAGACTCAAAGGTAAAGCAGAGAACATGTAGAAGTCAATAAATATACGGCAGAACTGCTTAACAAATATTTCTGTTCTGTGTTCACAGCTGAAGGGCTGAGAGAGCAGGACCACAGAAGACAAATAAGAATGGAGGTGTGGTAGTTGCTGAATGATTTTCAGAGGACTGTGTTCACAACACGATGGGGCCAGATGGCATACATCCAAGCGTACTGAAGGAACTTAGGGAAGTTCTGACAGCTCCACTGGCTGACCTTTTCAATGTTTCTCTAAAGTCGGAAGTGGTCCCAGAGGACTGGAAAAGAGCAGATTTGATCCCTCTCCACAAAAGGAGGAAGAGGTTTAGAACTACAGGCCATTAAGTCTGACTTCTGTGGTAAGTAAATTAATGGAAACACTTTTAAAATTGAGAATACTAAAGTTTTTTGAATCCAATGGATTACAGAACCTGAGGCAACATGATTTCACTAGAAGCAGGTCTTGTCAGACAAATATAATTAATTTCTCTGACTAGGTGAGCAGAGAGTTGGATCAAGGGAGAGTACTAGATATGGTGTATTTAGATTTTAGAAAAGCCTTTGACATGGTTCTGCATAGACGACTAATAAACTGAGTGCCCTCTGTATGGACCCTAAAGTGACTGACTGGGTTAAGAACTGGTTGAGTGAAAGGCAACAGAGGGTAGTGGCAAATGGAGATCACTCTGAGGAAAAAGATGTTACCAGTGGTGTGCACAAGTTTTGGTTCTTGAGCCGGTTCTTTTTAACATTTTTATAATAAATATTGCTGAAAGGCTGTCTGGTAAGGTTTGCCTCTTTGTGGATGACACCAAAATCTGCAATAGGGTAGACACCCCTGATGGTGTGGATAATATGAGAAAGGACCTAGCAAAACTTCAAGAATGGTCCGAAATTTGGCAGCTAAGATTTACTGCTAAAAAACACAGGGTCATGCATTTGGACTGTAAAAACTCAAGGGAATGATATAGTTTAGGACGTGAAGAACTTTTGTGTACTAAAGAGTGGGACTTGGCTATGATCGTATGTGATGCTCTTAAGGTGGCCAAACAGGTAGAAAAGGCGACAGCAAAAGCTAAAAGGGTGCACGGGGAAAGGAAAAAGGAGGTGATGATGCTCCTGTATAAGACTCAGGTGAGACCTCAGTTAGAATATTGTGTACAATTATGGAGACCACATCTTCAAAAATATATAAACTGGATGGAGCTGGTCCAGAAGGTGGCTACTAAAACAGCCAGTGGTCTTCGTCATAAAGCATATGGGGACAGACAAAGATCTCAATATGTATACTTTGGAAGAAAGGCAGGAGAGGGGAGATATGACAGAGACATTTAAATACCTATGTAGTATAACTGCACAGGAGGAGAGGCTCTTGCAATTGAAAGGAAACTTTGGAACAAGGAGGCATAGGATGAAGGTGAAAGGGGATAGATTCAGAAGTAACCCAAGGAAATACTTCTTCATGGAAATCAAATCAAACTAGGGCTTATATACTGCTAAGATCTCCCACAGGGTTCAGTGTGGTTTACAACAATTAAATGCTAGCTTGCAACTAGTGCAATTTACATCAAGATGCTAATATGAAACATGTAAAAAGATAAGCCTATGGTCAGTGAGGGAAAAACGGGGAAAGGATGGTGAATTTGTGAAACGGCCTTCTGGTGGAGGTGATGGAGACGAATACAGTATCTGAGTTCAAGAAAGCTTAAGGCAAGTACATAGGATCTCTAAGAGAGTGATAGGGAGATGGCATGGATAGGCTCTATGGTCTTTATCTGCCTTCATTTTTCTATGGTGTAGATCCCATTGAAATACAGGCAACTCAAAACTGAAATCTATTTCGCTCTGGATTTCAAGTAATTATGTGATACTGAATCCAGCAAAATCCAAGACTCTTACTTCAGAAGACACTCAAGTAACTGTTTTATCACTTGTTCTCATGCTAGATACTATCGTCTCCATGATCTCCTCGCTAAGTCACATTGGACAGTATGCTCGGTTTTCAGCCACATATCTCTCCTGTAATCAAAAGATGCATTATAGACTGAAACAACTTTAATTTTCTAAACAATGTTTCTATATAAACATATTTCATCAGCCTGTCCTTCACGTACTAGTCCATGCCTTAGTTATCAGTAGCTTGGACTACTGTAATGCCCTTTATCAAGAAATCAGGGTTTCTGATATTTGTCACCGTCAGCTAATTCAGAATGCCGCTATCAAATTTATTAATGGTGCCAAAAAATGTGATCATGTGACCCCATTACTTCAAAAAGCCCATTGGCTGCCTATATCACATTATCACATTGCATCACCCACAAAATAATACTACAAGTCTACAAGATACTTCAATCTGGATCTATTTTCTTATCATGCCAACTAATCCCTTACACACCAGTCTATACGCTCAGATAAAATCAGCAACAGCTACTGATAGTACCTAATTTTAAGTATATTAAAATATCACATTGAGACTACAATTTCAGTGTAGGGGGTCCAAAATTATGGAATACTTTCTCAACCTATTTACAATTTGAAAACTCTACCTAAATTCAAGAGCAGCCTATAAACCTTTCTTTTTGAGGATGTCTTTGCATAACCATTCCCTTTTTCTTTCCCCAGTAAGATCAGAGAATGCATCACTGAGTGGGTGAGATATCTGGAATGCACAGCAGGGGCGTATCTGCGTGGGGCCTCAGGGGCCTGGGCCCCCGCAGATTTCGCCCTGGACCCCCCTACCGCTGCCAACCCTCCCCCTCCGTTGCTCGCCTACCTTCGCTGGCGGGGGACCCCAACCCCCGCCAGCCGAGGTCCGCGTCCTCCTGCCGCTGCCGGCTGCCTTTGGTCCTTTAATTCTTCCATTGAAGCTGGCGCCGACGAAAGTTTCTTTTGAGTCTGACGTCGCTGCACGTTGTACGTGCAGGACGTCAGACTCAGAAATTGTTTCTGAGTCTGACGTCCTGCACGTACAACGTGCAACGTGCAGCGACGTCAGATTCAAAAGAAACTTTTTCGTCGGCGCCAGCTTCAATGGAAGAATGAAAGGACCAAAGGCAGCCGGCAGCGGCAGGAGGACGCGGACCTCGGCTGGCGGGGGTTGGGGTCCCCCGCCAGCGAAGGTAGGCGAGCAACGGAGGGGGAGGGTTAGCAATGGCAGCGGCTGGGGGGAGGGGGATCGGCAATGGCGGCGGCGGCGGCGGCGGCGGGGGGGGGGGGCCTATAATGTGCCCCCCCTCTCTGGCCCTGGCCCCCCCTACCGCCGCAGTTCAGATACGCCCCTGATGCACAGCAACTCCTTTTCTCTGTCTCCCACTATCCCTTTTCTACACACAGAATGGAGTTCTTGCTTTCAATTTTTTTTCCTCCTCTATCAAATTGATTGTATAATATTTTTGTTTTCTGTTATATTGCTACTTTGTAAACCGATAAGATAGTGTCTGATGGACGACGGTATAACAAGTCTGTGTTGGGATGAGAGTTCTGAATCCCATCCAAATGTTTTAGCATCTCTGGCTGTGCTCTTCTCCCATTACCTTCCAGGACAGCTCTCTAAACAGCTCCTGCTGACATTCACATCAGAACCATAACAGAAGGGTGATAAACGTATTATGCTTTGCTTTATGGGATGCTTTACTAGCTCAGCTTGTCCTCCTTCACATGGAGCTACATTGTTACTGTACATAAAAGACTAATGCTTTGTTCTAAGATCAGGCAGCTTAAAGACTTGTTATCAAGAAGTGAAGTGTAACCCCAAATGTTGGGTTTTCACATCGCCTAACCCCAGAAGGTACTCACCGATTCTCGAAAGCCATCATATTTATAAACGTGTCCATTTTTGGTCATCAATTTAATGCCATGGCCCAACGCCACTCTGCGCCAAATGCCCTCAGAGAGATCTGAGCCTTGAATATTGTCCACCTTTCCTGTCTTGCTGTTCTTGAAGATTACACCCTGGTGATTAAAGCGAAGGCGGCCATCATTCTGTGATGGGGAGACAAGTGGGAAACCGTGTAAACAGAGAGCAAATCTTCCCCCAATCCCCCACCACCACTACAGCACAGTAACTTATCCCTTCTACTACTGGAAATCATTGCTGCCTCTATCTTCCTGGAGCAGCTAATCCCTACCCTTCCATCTGGTGGCATCTATGCCCTGTGATTTAAGCAGGAGAGAGGAGTTATCTAGAAGAGGCTCAATCCTTGAAACACACCCAGTCAGTCAAGTTTTCAGATATCCACAATGAATATGCATGAGGTAGATCTGCATGCCCTCTCTCCATTGTATGCAAATCTACTGCATGCATATTCATTGTACATATCCTGAAAAACTGACTAGCTAGGTGTGTCCCGAGGATTGGGTTTAGAACCAGTGATCTAGAAGGTAAAAACTCCATTCTACGTATTCAACATCAGTGGAATTAGCAACCTGAGCATCAGAAAGGGGGAGGAGTCAGACAAGAATATATAAGGACAGAAAGTACAAAAGAATAAATGAAGCACTCTTTACATAAACATGGCTTTAGCCATATTTGATGTATACTACAAGAGGAAAGAAAGGAAGGAACCAGAGGTGGGAAGGGTCCTCTCTGTATGGAATCTTTCTTCCCCATGTCTGCCACTGAGACCTGCTGTCTACCCTCCATGATCCTAACTGGGAACAAAAGAGAGACCCAGTTTCTTACCATGGATCCCTTCACCTCTTGGTATATATCATTGTACTCCAGCGTGTCTGACATTTTGTGGCTGGTTCGACCCCCACTGGGGTCTGTGGCTCTCCTCCGTTAAGGTACTCAGATTCTGCCTCCTCTCTCTGTGTAACTCTTTGGCACTCTCCACCCAAGCGTAACCTCTAGCCACAGGGTGTTTTCTCTCTTCCCTAGTCTGCAAACCAAAAAGCCCAGAGAAACATCACAGACCTTCCTTCAGAGGAGATGACAAGCATCATTGAAAGCATGTGAAAATGAAATCTCTAGGAAGAAATCCCCCTAGTAATCAGTACACGGTAAGCACTCTGAAATCTACTAAAACCCTCCTTTCAAGGAAAGAGGGTTCCTATGAGTCGCAGAAAAAAAAAAGGACCGACTAAAAAAGAGGCCAGATGATTCCCTAGTAACGAGTGTTGGACATGACGAGTCAACCTTGTTTTCATACTGTGGTGGCTAAAGTAAATCCTCCTGACATGTTTCCCAACTCCAAGTTATGCTTGGTAGGACTGTTTTTAAAATGCACAAAAAGATTAAGCTTTAGAACTTGTTGCCAGATAATGTGGTTACAGTGGTTAGCATAAATGGATTTAAAAAAAGGTGTGGACAAGTTTCTGGAGAAAAAGTCCATAGTCTGCTATTGAGATAGATGGGGGGGGGGGGGGGGGGGGGGGGGGGGGGGGGGGGGGGGGGGCGGCCCACGCTTGCCCTGGGATTGATAGCATGGAATCTTGCTACTATTTGGTATTCTGCCGGGTACTTGTAACCTGAATTAGCCACTGTTAGAAGCAGGATACTGGGCTAGATGCACCATTGGTCTGACCCAGTATGGCTATTTTTATGTTCTTATGTAATACTAGTAAAAAAGGCCCGTTTCCGAAACTGATGAAACGGGCGCTAGCAAGGTAATCTCCCCTCCCTCCCTCTTGAGTTCCAGAGCCCCCCCCTCGGCGCATCACCGAAGCCCCTCCCCCCGGCACATCACCAAAGCCCCTACCCCCCCCTCAGTGCATCAGCAAGCCCCTCCTCCCCGGCACATCACCCAAGCCCATACACCTCCCCCCCCCGGCCACACCAACCCCCTCGCCACCTGCAGCCGCCAATACTAGCACTGTCCAGCCGCCGCTGCTTCTCCTGTTGAGCAGCAGCGGCCTGGACAAAAAGAAAAAAGCAAGAAATCATTTTAAACCTGAAACAGTGCTCCGTAGACAGCCAGCTGGCATTGGCTGTCGTCTCTGCAGCCACTCCTCCTCTCCCCCGTGACGTCGCTGCGCTCCTCCGGGGTCTTCCTCCAGGGGCAGTGACGTTCAGGGGAGAGGAGGAGCGGCTGCAGAGACGACAGCCAATGCCAGCTGGCTGTCTACAGAGCACAGTTTCTGCTTTCAAATGTTTTTTTTTTTTTCTTTTTGTCCAGGCCGCTGCTGCTCAACAGGAGAAGCAGGATCCTGCTGGACAGTGTTAGTATTGGCGGCTGCAGGTGGCGAGGCGGTTGGTGTAGCCGGGGGGGGGGGGGGGGTGTATGGGCTTGGGTGATGTGCCGTGGGGGAGGGGCTTGCTGATGCGCCGAGGGGGGGGCACTGAGAGCTGTTTCGTAGGCAGGGAGAGGAGTAGGGACACAAGCCTCATGTGTTTCCCTACTTCTCCCCCTGCCTGGCCGGGGTGTTGATGTTCATCGGGGGGGGGGGGGGGGAGGGGTGGTTTGGTGATGCGGCGAGGGGGGGGGGTGTCTGTGTTGCCCCGCTCCCTGCCACTTGCTCCAAAGTGGCAGGGAGCGGCACGGCTGACAGCTGATTCCCAGGCAGGGGGAGGAAGTAGGGAAACACGTGCCTTGGAATCAGCTGTCACTAACGTCTCTGACGTCAGTGCGTTCTAGTCTGCTTAGAAGACCACCTCCGAGGGAGCCACAGTCCCAGGCAGGTTAGAACGTTGGAGGTGTGTATTATTATACAGGATGCACATTTAAATAACTGACAGACCAGCCCACTGAATACCACTCACAAGTTAACAAAATGCAGCCATCCCCACCTTCCTCTGTTTACCCTGTGCACTGGCCTCCAAGGGTGCTACTCTCCAGACTAGAACTCTGGAGTAGAGAATGACACAGGAACAAAGTTTGTCCCCATCCCTGCAGGTTCTGTCTCTATCCCCGCAGGCCCTGTCTCTGTCCCCGTCCCATCCCATCAGGCCCCATCTTCATCCCCATCCTGTCCACGCATGCCCTGCCTCCATCCCCATCGGCCCTGTCTCCATCCATGCAGACCCAGTCTCCTTCCCCACCCCATTAACGTAGGCTCTGTCCTTGTCTGAAGAAGCCTCAAACACTTATGATTTTATATTTAAATCTTTTTGTTAAAGTATAAAATGGAACAATATGCTGTGCAACTGTTTATAAATCATAAATAGAAAATAATAATGTGCAACTATAATAACCCCCAAAATGGCTGTTAATAATATAAGATTGTTGGAAAACATACAATCCTAGATGTTAGCTTCAGTATATCCAACTATCAGCACTTCATGAATAGATAGCATAAATCATTTAGATCTTTTAGATAATTCTCAAATCTCAAATGACCTCAGCGATGTCCGTTGCCATCATATTTATTGTAATGGCAACGATACAACATCAGACATCTTCATCGGTCCTCTAATCAATAGTTCAAAACTTCTATTTTTAGTTTTTAATTTTTAATTCAACTTAGCTTTCAATTTATCGTTTAAAGTCCATCTGTCTTCAGACACCGGGGGATCAAAGGCCCGACATATGTTTCGCCCGAGACCGAGCTGTCTCAAGGGTCTACCCCTGCATATATAGAAACAAAACATGTTACTCCCATGCAGATAAACCCCGCAATCTTCTAAGGGAAAACCACAGGGAGAATATTATTATAGCACTTACCCTATAAAGTATTTTAGCGTCAGCTCTGCCCTACAAATTACGAACAAAGATGGCGCCGGCGTTTTTGCTACAGATTTAAATATCCCTTCCTAGTGACGTGCACAGCTCCTCCCCCTCCATTCTTATTGGATGGAAACTACACAAGCGATGCCCAATCGAGCTCGCTATTCAAACCATTAGGGTGTACTGTCTCTAAAGAAAAATATACCACTGTTCACGAAAGTTTAAGATCTTAGCAACAGATCCTCCTTCCCTTTATCAACAATTTGTTCAATAATCCTCCACCTTAAATCCTCTACCCGATGTTTCATTAAAAGCCAGTGTTCAACCAAGGGAGCTTGGAGATTCTGGGTATGTATACGGGATTTATGCTCTGTAAGACGGATCTTAACAGGTCTTGAACTCCTCCCTATATAAATCAAATCACAGGGGCACATAATAGCATATATCGAATTTTTAGTCTCGCAGGTAGTAGATACAGTAGATTTCAAAATTTTATTCTTGCCTGGAACCACCCACGAACCACCTGAAATCGTCAAAGGGCACCACTGACAATGCCCACACATTCCATGATTTCCTCCCATTCGACCTGTTTCCATATCGAAAAACTTATTAGATCCTAATCGCTCCCCAATAGATCTACCTCTGGTATATGATATTATTGGTCTTTCTACAAAGCAAGGGTATAATTGAAGAATGTGCCAGTGTGTTTTAATAATCTGAGCTATTCTTTGACTAGTGTCCGTGAAAGGTAGTACACAAGTCAAACTATCAACCTCCTCACTATCATTCTTTTCCATCAAAAGCCATGGTCTATAAGCATATCTAGCTCTAATATATGCTTTTTTAACAGCAGCGTGGGGATACCCCCGCGCAAGAAATCTAGATTTTAAATCTTGCGATTGAATTTTAAAATCTTCAACAGAAGAGCAAACCCTCCTGATCCGCAAAAATTGGCTTACTGGAAGATTGAACTTTAAATGATAGGGATGAAAGCTCCCAAATTGCAAAAATGTATTTCTACTAACCGGTTTACGATACAGAGATGTTAGAAGTTTATTGTCTTTCTTGTATACCCACAAATCTAAAAATTCAATAGCTGTTTTACTAGATGACATAGTGAAAGAAATATTAGCATCCAATGTATTTAACCATTCTACAAATTCCCGCAAAGTTGTTTCTGACCCAGTCCATAGAAAAAAGATATCATCTAAAAAACGTTTCCACATAGGTACTGATTCAAAAAAATGAGAGTCATAGATTTTCTTCGATTCTAGCTGAGCAATATATAAAGTGGCCACGGATGGGGCTAAAGTAGCCCCCATCGCTACTCCCTCAGTTTGTAAATAAAAATTCTTATCAAACCAAAAATAATTGCTCGAGATTACTAATTCTGCCAGCATAAGAATAAACTCTGATGATATCCGTTGGGGTCCAGATCGTGCTTCCACCACGTCTTTAATAATCTGTAAAGCTCCTAGTTGAGGAATCTTCGTATAAAGGGACACTATATCCAATGTCACCAATATAGTATCAGCAGATATTTCATCAATTTCTTCAAGTACTCTCAGAAAATGTGAAGAATCTTTCAAAAAAGATTTCATTTCAGATACTTCCTTCTTCATAAATACATCGATGAAAATAGACAGCGGTTCCAAAACTGATGACTTGGTGGAGACTATCGGACGACCCGGTGGTGAGACCACACATTTATGTATTTTTGGTAAGAAATATATTTTGGGAGTTTGAGGATATTCCTCAATCAAAAATTTCCCTTCTTTGGAGGTAAGCATATTGATCTTCAAAGCATCTGTTACTAACCCTTTAATACGGGTTTGTAAAGCCTCCATAGGATCTTCGGATAATTTCCTATATGCCACCTGATCACTCAGTTGTCTATTAGCTTCAGTCAAATATTGCTGCTTATCCCAGATTACCGTTGCACCCCCTTTATCTGCTCTTAAGACCACAATAGATGATTCATTCATAAGGCTTTTCAAGGCCTGCCATTGTCTCTGATTCAAATTATTTATATTATAATGATAGTGAGGAGGTTGATAGTTTGACTTGTGTACTACCTTTCACGGACACTAGTCAAATAATAGCTCAGATTATTAAAACACACTGGCACATTCTTCAATTATACCCTTGCTTTGTAGAAAGACCAATAATATCATATACCAGAGGTAGATCTATTGGGGAGCGATTAGGATCTAATAAGTTTTTCGATATGGAAACAGGTCGAATGGGAGGAAATCATGGAATGTGTGGGCATTGTCAGTGGTGCCCTTTGACGATTTCAGGTGGTTCGTGGGTGGTTCCAGGCAAGAATAAAATTTTGAAATCTACTGTATCTACTACCTGCGAGACTAAAAATTCGATATATGCTATTATGTGCCCCTGTGATTTGATTTATATAGGGAGGAGTTCAAGACCTGTTAAGATCCGTCTTACAGAGCATAAATCCCGTATACATACCCAGAATCTCCAAGCTCCCTTGGTTGAACACTGGCTTTTAATGAAACATCGGGTAGAGGATTTAAGGTGGAGGATTATTGAACAAATTGTTGATAAAAGGGAAGGAGGATCTGTTGCTAAGATCTTAAACTTTCGTGAACAGTGGTATATTTTTTCTTTAGAGACAGTACACCCTAATGGTTTGAATAGCGAGCTCGATTGGGCATCGCTTGTGTAGTTTCCATCCAATAAGAATGGAGGGGGAGGAGCTGTGCACGTCACTAGGAAGGGATATTTAAATCTGTAGCAAAAACGCCGGCGCCATCTTTGTTCGTAATTTGTAGGGCAGAGCTGACGCTAAAATACTTTATAGGGTAAGTGCTATAATAATATTCTCCCTGTGGTTTTCCCTTAGAAGATTGCGGGGTTTATCTGCATGGGAGTAACATGTTTTGTTTCTATATATGCAGGGGTAGACCCTTGAGACAGCTCGGTCTCGGGCGAAACATATGTCGGGCCTTTGATCCCCCGGTGTCTGAAGACAGATGGACTTTAAACGATAAATTGAAAGCTAAGTTGAATTAAAAATTAAAAACTAAAAATAGAAGTTTTGAACTATTGATTAGAGGACCGATGAAGATGTCTGATGTTGTATCGTTGCCATTACAATAAATATGATGGCAACGGACATCGCTGAGGTCATTTGAGATTTGAGAATTATCTAAAAGATCTAAATGATTTATGCTATCTATTCATGAAGTGCTGATAGTTGGATATACTGAAGCTAACAACTATAATAACCCCACCATCACCACTCTCTACCCTTCCAAGCCCAACAATAGCTGACTTCTACTACCCCAAGGAATCCTAATCTACCCTATTAAATTGTCCAGGGGTACAAAATACAACCCGTTCTGTATGCCCTAGCGGGGGTCAAATATGTCCTATGAAGCACTGATATTTTTTAATCTGTTGATGAATAAATCATCAATAACCTCAAGATTCAATCTAGCTCTCCTGTCTTCCACAGTCCTTCCTGCAATAGAAAATGTCTTCTTAGATGCGCTGGTAGCAGGAATGTACAGGATCCTCTATGCAAATTTTGCTAGTTGTAGCCAGCACATTTGTTTTTCCCCTCCAAAAATCTAAATATCATCATCTACATCAAACGAACACTCCAGTTCATTAACAGGCTTCAAAGTAGAAAATGACATGGGGACAAAATCTGTCTCAGTCCCCATGTTATTCTGTACTCTGGAAGGTAGATACCGAGGTTTCTGCTGCTGCCAGTCCTTTAGAACAACACTCTCAAGATTTTTTCTGGATTTTCATAAGGATTGTAAGTAAACAAACAACAAAAAAAGTTATAACCAAAAGCTCATATTTAAAACAGTTGCATGCTTGTGCTATAAGTCGATTATTGTTTACTACAGGACTAAGCTCAAATGTGGGTCACTCAAGATATACTGGTGCATTAACCACAGAATGAAGCCCTATTAGAAATTTAATTATAAGTCATAGGACTACAACAGTTCTCACTTTGAGGGGGAAGGGGAGAAAGAACAGTGAAGGTCTGCTATTTTGTTTTGAACAGATCATCTTGATACCGGTTCGGGCAAACCAGTTAAGCTAACCTAGTCTCTAAGCAATAATCTTTCAAAAATCAAACACAACTTCAGCTGCAAAACTGACGGGTCTAAGTTTTGTCACGGGGGGGGGGGGGGGGACGACGACGACAGTATTCCCATTTATCTCAAGCAGTGTTATCAGCTATTGATTACTTTGCAATCAGTAAGATAACGGCTCCACCAAAGCGATGAGGAGAGTCTCTTTCTGATGCACTGTTTTGTCACTGCTACCATTCTGACATTTGCAACTCCCCACTCCTGCAGATGCCAAGTCAGTCACACGCATTTGAGGCCCTCACACTCACACACCGAGAACTCCTCGTCATACGCGACCAAGGACCGATTCGCTTCCCTCCTCCACAGTACACCATCTCTCCCTTGGCCAGAATTTCTTCTCCCCATCCACAACCCAGCACCTTTCTCGCACTCATTTTGAAACTCCTCACCCCCAGGTCCTACCTTCCAACTTCAGGTCACCTGTAACCGGCCCTTTTCCCTTCTCCAGCGTCCCGCCACCTTGCACACAACAACGTCTTTCGCTCCGAGACGAGTCCCGCGCTAACTTACTGCCGGAAACAGGAAATCGCATCAAAAGGGGCGGGTCCCGACCTGCAAAGGTAAATTGGACCAAGCACGTTGAAGAAGGAATGACGTCAAAATGTTGAAGCCGACCAGGTTAGCCTTTGTTTTCTCTTCCCCGCGCAGCCGTCATCTAGTGCACTCAAACATGCTGGCTTGTGCAGCATACGAACGTATACAGAGGAAGCATTGGTTTCATCGGTTAGAGTACTAATTTATTCTACATTTTAAATCATTGTGTCATTTGGATGGGCTGGCTATAGGTACTTCCTGTATTCGTGCAGAGATGTTTTCACCTATAAGGGCCACCAAAACAGACATCATATTATGAGAATCAGGTACTTAACAATCAGACTTACTATTTATAAGTACAATTTTTTAAAAAACGTTAATTAGGTTCAAACTGGGAGCATTTAACGTGTTCTTTTTTTTCTGTGCCTGCATCAAAAGAAAAAGATGGCACGTGGAAACTTATATTACCATACTAGGACAGACCGAAGGTCCATCAAGCCCAGCATCCTGTATCCAACAGTGGCCAATAAAGGTCACAGGTACCTGGCAAGATCCCAAAAAAGTACAATTCATCTTATGCTGCTTATCCTAGAAATAAGTCAAAAAACAAGAAAAGTAGAGTGCTATGGGAGAATCTAATGGTGGAGATTATAGGCAAAGTCTCATACTTGAGCAGCAGTTATTTTCAAACTTCTTAATTGCTGCTATCATTATAATCATAGGCTCATGCCCACCCTCCTACCATAATCTGAGCTATCAAACACGCTAATTTCCACTTTTTTCTTTTTGTAATTTTGTAATTTTTGTGAAGCGTGCTTTAAGCTTTTTTTTATTGCATACTTGCTAAAGGTGGCTTAAATTATTCATGACATCTAGAAATAAGCAGTGGATTATCCCCAAGTCCATTTTAATAATGGTGTATGGACTTTTCCTTTAGGAAGCCATCCAAACCTTTTTAAAACCCTAACTGCATTTACTACATTCTCTGGCAGCAAATTCCACAGTTTAATTACACATTGAGTGAAGAAAAATTTTCTTTGGGTGCCCCCTAGTCAGTGGCGTAGCTACATGGGGCCTGAGGGGGCCTGGGCCCCCGTAGATTTCATCCTGGACCCCCCTCCCGACGACCCTCTCGACCCCCCCCCCCACGAACCCTCCCCCGCTGCCGCCTACCTTCGCTTTTGCTGGCGGGGGACCCCAATTCCCGCCAGCTGACGTCCTCTTCATCCTGCAGTCAAAAAAGTCTTTGTTCTGTTGCATGCTGACGTCCTGCACGTTGTACGTGCAGGACGTCAGACTCAGAGAACAGAACGAAGCTTGTTCTGTTCTCTGAGTCTGACGTCCTGCATGTACAACGTGCAGGACATCAGCGTGCAACAGAACAAAGACTTTTTTGACTGCAGGATGAAGAGTCAGCTGGCGGGGGATTGGGGTCCCCCGCCAGCAAAACCGAAGGTAGGCGATGGTGGGGGAGGGTCCATGGTGAGGGGGGGGTCGAGAGGGCGGGAGGTTGTGAAAAGTGGCGGCGGGTCAGCAATGGCGGGGGGGGTCAGCGGCGCCGGGGGGGGCTAAAATGTGCCCCCTCACCTCGGGCTCTGGACCCCCCTCACACCGAAGTCTGGCTACGTCCCTGACCCTAGTCCTAGCATTTTTGGGAACAGTAAACAAGCGATTCATGTCTACCCATTCCACTCCACTCATTATTTTATAGACCTCTTTCATATCTGCCCCTCAGCCGTCTTTTCTCCAAGCTGAAGAGCCCTAGCCACTTTAGCCTTTCCTCATAGGGAAGTAGTCCCATTGTCACCCTTCTCAGTTCCTTTTCTAATTCCACTATATCTTTTTTGAGATGCGGTGACCAGAATTGAACACAATATTCGAGGTGCAGTTGCACAATGGAGCGATACAAAGGAATTATAACGTCCTCAATTTTGTTTTTCATTCCTTTTCTAATAATACCTAACATTCTATTTGCTTTATTTATTTATTTATTTGCTGCATTTGTACCCCACATTTTCCCACCTATTTGCAGGCTCAATGCAGCTTACATTATATTGCAAAAGGTACAACGTGCAGACATCAGCGTGCAACAGAACGAAGACTTTTGTGACTAAGAAAAATGGCTAGAAATGTAAGGAGGGGTGACAAAAATTTCTTCAGGTATATTTGTGAGAATGACTAAAAAGGGAATTGTGAGACTAAAAGATACTGCGAACCGCTATGTGGATAATGATGAAGAAAAAGCAAATTTGCTAAATAGATACTTTTGTTCTATTTTCACAGAAGAAAATCCTGGAGAAGGACCGCGATGGACTGGAAATAGTACAAATGAGAATGAAGTGGATAGAGCACAGTTCACGGAAGAAAGTGTGTATCAACAACTTGAAAAGCTAAAGGTGGACAAAGCCATGGGACCGGACGGGATCCACACCAGGATATTGAGGGAGCTCAGAGAGGTTTTGGCGGGTCCTCTTAAAGATTTGTTTAATATATCCTTGCAGACGGGAGAGGTTCAGAGGGATTGGAGAACGGCGGAGGTGGTCCCTCTTCACAAGAGTGGTGATAGGGAAGAAGCTGGAAACTATAGGCCGGTAAGCCTCACTTCGGTTATTGGAAAAGTAATGGAAGCAATGCTGAAGGAAAGGATAGTGAATTTCCTGGAAGCCAATAAGTTGCAAGATCCGAGACAACATGGTTTTTCCAAAGGGAAATCGTGCCAAATGAATCTCATTGAGTTCTTTGATTGGGTGACAGGAGAATTGAATCAGGGACGAGCTATGGACGTAATCTACTTAGATTTCAGCAAAGCTTTTGACACGGTTCCCCACAGGAGGCTCTTAAATAAACTGGATGGGCTGAAGATAGGACCCGAAGTGGTGAACTGGATTAGGAACTGGTTGACGGACAGACGCCAGAGGATGGTGGTGAATGGAATTCACTCGGAAGAGGGAAAGGTGAGTAGTGGAGTGCCACAGGGATCGGTGCTGGGGCCGATTTTATTCAATATATTTGTGAGTGACATTGCCAAAGAGTTAGAAGGTAAAGTTTGCCTATTTGCGGATGATACTAAGATCTGTAACAGAGTGGACACCCGGGAGGGAGTGGAAAACATGAAAAAGGATCTGAGGAAGCTAGAAGAATGGTCTAAGGTTTGGCAATTAAAATTCAATGCGAAGAAATCCAAAGTGATGCACTTAGGGATTAGAAATCCATGGGAGACGTATGTTTTAGGCGGGGAGAGTCTGATAGGTATGGACGGAGAGAGGGATCTTGGGGTGATAGTATCTGAGGATTTGAAGGCGACGAAACAGTGTGACAAGGCGGTGGCCGTAGCTAGAAGGTTGTTAGGCTGTATAGAGAGAGGCTGTCTCCCACCTAACCCACCCTCATCCTGTTAGACTGTCACTGAAATACTTTGATGTTTCACTTATATATACTGTCATCTACCAACATTTGCTTATTTCTGATCTGACGAAGGGCTACCTTTGAAAGCTAATAAAAAATGTACTAAGTTATGTCCAATAAAAAGGTATCATCTTACTTTCTTTTCCATGTTTTATTTCTATTGATTACCTTTAAAAGCGAACTAACACAGCTACCACATCTCGCTATTGTTTTCGGTGAGCTAAAGCTCCACCTACTGCTGCAACTCAGCCCGTATAATGGACTAGATAGGAACACCCAATCTCCTGTTTTCTTCAACCTCCTTGAGTTGGACTAAGGAGGTTTGATTGAGAACAGGATGGCATGACTTCAAAAAGTTGAAGCCACTTAGGTTAATCTCTGTTTCTCAGCTGTTGTTCTGCATACACTCAAAACAAAGCAAATAAACCTATGAGCTGCTGTATCCACATTGTCGTCTTTATTGATGGTAACATTTATTATTTAATCTCACATATCTGCAAACATGCCAGCTTGTGCAACACTTTGGATATACAGAGAGGAAGTATAATAACGGAATAATCTTTCATATGTAATTTGTTATAAATTATAATCAGTGTGTCATTTGGAGGGGCTGGTTATAGGGACTCCCTAGCATGTGTTGTATTCGTGCAGACATTTTTTTCTCCTGGTAAAGGGCCACTAAAAATTAGGTGCTGAACATTTAGAGTTTCTATCTATTTATTTATTTATGACATTTATATCCCATATCAAACATGAAGTAGGTTGAAACCTGGGAGCATTTCAAATCTTTTTTTTCCTGTGCCTAGATCAAAAGAGAAAGATGGGAACTTGCTCCTTTTCCTTTGTGGAATGCAGTGGTATATTATAAAAATGCACTTAATATTGTTTATTATTACTACTATTTATTAGAGAGATATTGAATAATGTATATAGATGCATCCTGGGAATAATGATGGATAAGGGAAATCAGCAGTAAAAGAGTTGGAGCTGAATGACAGGAACAAATCTGGTGGAGGGGAAATGAATCAGCATGAGTTCAGTAAAAGTTTTTATTGTGCCATGTGGGATGGTTCACTGTTTTTGTTTTCTTGTTCTGTATGAAATTTATCAACATGTGCTTTGAATAAAGATGATTAAAACAAAAAATACATTTTGGCTGTTACTGAATTTTATTCTGTCTCACTGTATTTCCAGTTTTGGCACTGTATATGTCATCACAAGGACAAAATATTAGAAAGCCAATGGACTGCATTAGGGCTTATAGCCTATTTAGTTATGCAAATGAGAGATCTGCATGAAAGAAAATATTTATTTTTATTTTGACTTATGAAAACCACTTGTCCATGAAACATGCTCAAAACAGAATAATCCATTTACAAAAGAGATGAGGTCAAGGTGTGATTCCATGTGCTCCAATGAAAGGAGAATTTAATTTTACTTCCAATGTTTGTAATACCAGGCTTCCCAAGGCAGATTACAACAACAGTTAAGATGATCTCATCAGTAAATAGGATATCCTCACTGAAATTTGGCCAGGTATTACTGTATTGTATAGAACAGTGTAGAAAAACGAGCACAAAATACATCCTTTATTAGTGCTGTTTCCACCAGCTACAATAATTTTTGAAACTGTTTTAGTGATATTCAGTTTTTATTTCATGATATTTATAACTACATATGGGAAGCTTTCAAATATAATAAAAATCTGTCAAATAAGTTAAAAATATTTTTGTCCTCCACCTTTTAAGGCACTGCCTATCCAACTGGAACAGCTTTTGACTTTTTACAGATGGACTTCGCATAGGCAGTCTGTTATTTCTAATGATCTTTTACTATTGTTTTCAACAGCATTTGCTATTGTTTTGGGTAAACCAGTATGATGGCAATCTTCGCCTACTGGCTTCAACCCATATAATGGACTAGAAAGCCTCGTACCATCTCCTGTTCTCAATGTAACCTCCTTGAAATGCCAGGCTGAGGCAGGGAATTTGAGTTTGAGAAAGAGGGAGAGATACCATGTATATATCAAAAATAAACAGAAACTGAGTTGCATAAGTACATAAGTGTTGCCATACTGGGACAGACCGAAGGTCCATCAAGCCCAGCATATTGCTTCCACAGTGGCCAATCCAGATTACTAGTACCTGGCAAGATCCCAAAACAGTCCAATACATTTTATACTGCTTATCCTAGAAATAAGCAGTGGATTTGTGTGCCCCCTAGTCCTAGTATTTTTGGAAAGAGTAAACAAGCAATTCACGTCTACCTGTTCCACTCCACTCATTATTTTATTGACCTCTATCATATCTCCCCTCAGCAGTCTTTTCTCCAAGCTGAAGAGCCCTAGCCACTTTAGCCTTTCCTCATAAGGAAGCCGTCCCATCCCCTTTATCATTTTTGTCGCCCTTCTATGTACCTTTTCTAATTCTAGTATAATCTTTTTTGAGATGCAGTGACCAGAACTGCACACAATATTCGAGGTGCAGTCGCACCATGGAGCGATACAAAGGCATTATAATGTCCTCATTTTTGTTTTCCTTTCCTTTCCTAATAATACCTAACATTCTATTTGCTTTCTTAGCCGCCACCACACATTGATCAGAGGGTTTCAACGTATCATCAACGATGATACCTAGATCCCTTTCCTGGTCGGTGACTACTAACGTGGAACATTACATTACGTAGCTATAATTCGGGTTCCTCTTTCACTTTGCACTTGCTCACAACACCATGATACCCAGGGGGTTATGTATGAGTTTTTCAGTGTCTGCTTCTTCCTCTCAGCACATGACATTCATAGGGGCAACATCGACCTGGTTGAGCACTATGTTGAGGTTGTCTGGGAGCAGAACCTGTTCTTGGCAATCCCTAAGGAGAGAACTCCCATCCTGTAAAATCTAGAGCCGCAGTTTGAGATTGGCCTTGTCCCTCTCTTGTAGAGGGCATCATGTTTGGCAATTAAAATTCAATGCAAAGTGATGCACTTAGGGAGTAGAAATCCACGGGAGATGTATGTGTTAGACAGTGAGAGTCTGATATGTACAGACAGGAAGAGAGATCTCGGGGTGATAGTATCTGAGGATCTGAAGGTGATAAAACAGTGTGACCGTAGCCAGAAGGTTGCTAGGCTGCATAGAGAGAGGTGTGACCAGCAGAAGAAAGGAGGTGATTCCCCTGTACAAGTCGTTGGTGAGGCCCCACCTGGAGTATTGTGTTCAGTTTTGGAGGCCGTATTTTGCTAAGGATGCAAAAAGAATTGAAGCGGAAATGGTATGGGATTTGCATTACAAGACTATGAGGAGAGACTTGCTGACCTGAACATGTATACCCTGGAGGAAATGAGAAACAGGGGTGATATGATACAGACAGTGGTGTGCTAGAGCCAGCTCACACCGGCTCGCATGAGCCGGTTATTAAATTTTACTGATTTTTGTGAGCCGGTTGTTGATGAAGTCAGGCAATGAGCACACAAACATCTTTTTTTTTCTCGTCTTCTCTCCCTCCTCTCCCAGCCCCCACCTGCCCGTGAGCCCCCAGCATACCTCAGCTTCCTACCTCATCATATCGTCCCTTAGGTTCATCATCCCCCCCCTCACCACCTGACCAACCCAGAGCCTTTTCTCTGCCAGATCCCACCCATTTGTAAGCAGGAAGTTTCATCAGCGGGGCAGTACTCGGCAGATACAAGTCTCCGGTTCGACCAGAGCTGCTGGAAGAGTAAGGTTTGAAAAATGAGCAGAGAGGGAATGGAAGCTCGAGGTAGGACTCGCAGATGAGTGGGAGGGAGATGATGCTGGGTTTGGATGAGGATGGAGACAGCATGAAGTAAAAAAAAAAGTTGAAGCTATTTAGGTTATTCTGTTTCCCCTTCCAGCACAGCTGTCTTCGCCAATAAACCCAAAACAAAATCAAGCAAACTTATGAGCTGCTGCATCCACGTTGTCGTTCTTTATTGTTGGTAGCATTTTAATTTAATCTCACTTATAAATCGTACTCGGTGTATCATTTGGAGGGGCTGGTTATAGGGTCACCCTCTTGCATGTGTTATATTTGTGCAGAGATTTTTTTCTCTTGGTAAAGGGCCACTAAAACAGATATCATGTTATAAGAATCAGGTGCTGCATCCATGTTGTCGTTCTTTATTGTTGGTAGCATTTTAATTCAATCTTGCTTATATTTTCAAACATGCCAGCTTTTGCAGCATGCAGATGTACACAGAGGTCAGAGGAAGTATAGTAATGGAATAACTTTTCAAAGAGTAGTAATTTGTTATAAGTCATAATCAGTGTGTCATTTAGAGGGGCTGGTTATAGGGACACCCTAGCATGTATGATATTTGTGCAGAGATCTTTTTTCTCCTGGTAAAGGACCATTAAAACAGATGTCATATTATAAGGATCAGGTGCTCAACATTCAGAGTTTCTATCTATCTATTTATTTAGTTATTTATGACATTTAACTCTGTTATTGGTGCAGAGATTTTTTTCTCCTGGTAATGGGCTTCTAAAACAAACATCATGTTATGGGAATCAGGTTCTCAACGTTCAGATTTTCTGTCTATTTATTTACTTATTTATGGCATTTTATCCCACATTAAACATGAATTAGATTGGAACCTGGGAGCATAAAAAAAAAATTCCCGGAGAGAGTAATGCATGACCCCCCCCCCCCCCCCCCCCCCCCGGCTCTCTCCCTGGGTATAGCCAGCTCTGCAATTTGGGGAGGCACAGAGGTGGAGGGGAGCGCAGATGTGGATGGGGGGTGCAGAGGTGGACCGGGGAGAGAGTCTTGTTACAAATTTACCAGCACACCACTGGATACAGATGTTCAAATATTTGAAAGGTATTAATCCGCAAACGAACCTTTTCTGGAGACGGGAAGGTGGTAGAACTAGAGGACATGAAATGAGGTTGAAGGGGGGCAGATTCAAGAAAAATGTCAGGAAGTATATTTTCACGGAGAGAGTGGTGGATACTTGGAATGCCCTCCCGCAAGGAGTGGTGGAGATGAAAATAATAACGGAATTAAAAAATGCTTGGGATAAACATAAAGAAATCCTGTTCAGAAGGAATGGATCCTCAGATGCTTAGCAGAGATTGGGTGGCAGTGCTGGTGGTTGGGAGGCGGGACTAGTGCTGGGCCGACTTCTACAGTCTGTACCCTGAAAATGACAGATATAAATCAAGGTCAGGTATACATATAAAGTAGCACATGAGTTTATCTTGTTGGGCAGACTGGATGGATAGTACAGGTCTTTCTCTGCCGTCATCTACTATGTTACTATGAGCCTACAAAGTGTCTTCTACACTTCTGCATTACACTTGTTTATGCATGTGCTTCCCACACTTACTGCATTTAATTGTGTAAATGCAAGCTCTTTCTATACCTTGTGGCCTTATTTTACCTTTGTTGCTGTTTTGAAACAGTGGTGTAGCCAGACATTCAATGGGGAGGGGGGGGCACAACATTTTTCCCCAACCCTCTCTCCATGCCCCCCCTTGCAATTCCCAACTTAACCATTAAATGCCTGAGCTGGCGGGGATCCCCAAGCCCCGCCAACTGAAGTGGTCCTCATCCAGCGGCCAGAATCTCCTGGGTTGCTGCTGGACCACTCCCCTCCTTGGGTTGCTGCTGGACCACTCCCTCCCCCTGCATATACTTAGTTTTTACACATGTTCAAAAACCAAGCATGTGGGAGGGAAAGGCAGTGTATGGAAAATACCCCCAGCCATGAGCAGTACAGAGTTTCCAGCCACTGGAGGAGGACCTGTTCTGCTGGTAGAGCTTGGAGATCCCCACCAACCATAGCAACAGTGCTGCAGTTGGGGGAGCCCTAGCCCCGAGCCTGAAGTGGGGGAGATACAGAGGGGCATAATTGAATGAAAACGTCTATCTCCATGGACGTTTATCTCCGAGAACGGGTCCGTGAAGGGGCGGACCGAACCGTATTTTCGAAAAAAATAGACGTCCATGTTTTATTCAACAATTTGTGAGCTGGGCGTTTTTGTTTTTCAGTGATAATGGAAAATGAAAGCGCCCAGCTCAAAAACGAATAAATCCAAGGCATTTGTTCGTGGGAGGGGCCAGGATTCGTAGTGCACTGGTCCCCCTCACATGCCAGGACACCAACCGGGCACCCTAGGGGGCACTTTTACAAAAACAAAAAAAAAGGTAAAAGAGCTCCCAGGTGCATAGCACCCTTCCCTTGTGTGTTGAGCCCCCCAAATCCCCCTCAAAACCCACTGCCCACAAGTCTACACCATTACTATAGCCCTAAGGGGTGAAGGGGGGCACCTACAAGTGGGTACAGTGGTTTGGGGGGGTTGGACGACTAAGCATTAAGCAGCACAATTGTAACAGGTAGGGGGGGATGGGCCTGGGTCCACCTGCCTGAAGTCCATTGCACCCCCTAACAACTGCTCCAGGGACCTGCATACTGCTGCCAGGGAGGTGGGTATGACATTTGAGGGTGAAAATAAAAAGTTGTGAAACATCATTTTTTGTGGTGGGAGGGGGTTAGTGACCACTGAGGGAGTCAGGGGAGGTCATCCCCGATTCCCTCTGGGGGTAATCTGGTCATTTAGGGCACTTTTTGGGGCCTTATTCGTGAAAAAACAGGGTCCAGGAAAAGTGCCCTAAATTCTAGCTACAAACGCATACTTTTTTTCCATTATCGGCGAAAGGCGCCCATCTCTCCTCGGCCGATAACCACGCCCCAGTTCCACCTTCGCCACGCCTCCGACACGCCCCCGTCAACTTTGCACGCTTCCGCGATGGAGTGCAGTTGAAAACGTCCAAAATCGGCTTTCCATTATACCGATTTATTCGTTTTTGTGAGATAAACGTCTATCTCCCGATTTGGGTCGAAATCTAGGCGTTTTTCTCTTTCAATTATAAGGTGGACAGTCTTCCAGGACTGCCAACCCCTGTGGCCATGTCACTGATCAGTCCAACTTTTGAAACTCTTTATCATAGAAGCCTCGTGAATAAACTGAGCAGCATGGAGATGGGTTCCAGGCAGTGGTGTAGCTACAGGTGGTCCTCAGTGGGCACAGGCCTACCCAGCGTCAGCCACTGTGCCTCACACCCCTCTCTTCCTCTGGTGGCCCGGTATCTGTCCCCTCTTTGAAGCCCCTCATCCCTCTCCAGTTTACCTCAGAGGCATCCTGGCGGCTGCAGCAATTCATTTTCACTGCCTGTGCCAGCCCCTGCACTTCAGGATTCCCTCTGCCACAAGCTGCCCTTGCTGACGTCACTTCCTGTTTCCTCACTGGTGGCACTGATAGTGCCACAGAATACCTGGGTAGGGCTGAGGCTCTCTGGGACCAGAGTCTGGATGAAGCTGGGAATTACACAGTTAGTGGTGATATTCAGGGGGTTAATTATGAAGATGCAGTAAAAGTTGGGCTTTTCTTGTATCTTAATTTTCTGTGGGATGACTAGCCTGTGGTATCTTGGTACTGCAGATTAGCTACTCCCACGGTACAAGAATAACATGAGCTGCAATTAACCTTGAAGTTTCAGCATTTTTCTGTCTCATGACTATCAGGCTGCAAAGCTGTGGCCCAATGCTCCTGAGCTGCTTTGGGGCTGGGGTGAAATCTTTTCTGTCCTTGGAGCCAGTTGAAGGAAATGGATGGATTGTCCTCTGTCTTTCTTAGGACGCACTAATATGATTAAAATGGTTTCTTGGGTCCAACTACTAGAGGTGTACTGGCCAAAAAAATTCATTTTGTTTGGTTTCCTGTGTCATTTATGTGATTTTTAATTTTATTTGGGATTTTTTTTGTTTTTGTTTTTGTTTTGTTTCAGGGGCATCATCAGTAGTGTGGGCACTACTGTGCACTGTTATCCAATAGTGTTCCTATTGAAAAGCAGTGCGCTCTATTGAACAATAAGGCATGCTACTGAGCAATCGTGTGCACTATTTTAGAAATAAGGCACATTATTCTGGCAATAGTGCACATTGTTGATGATGCAGGACAGGGGCATAGCCAGACTTCGGTGGGAGGGGGGTCCAGAGCCCGAGGGGAGAGGGCACATTTTAGCCCCCCCCCCCCCCCGCTGCCACCAACAACTTTGACCCCCCCCCCCCCCCGCCTACCTTTGCTGGTGAGGGACCCCAACCCCCGCCAGCTGAGGTCCTCTTCTTCCGGCGCAAGGCTTCGTTCTGTTTCTGTGAGTCTGACGTCCTGCACGTTGTACGGTGGTGGAGGAGGGTTGGAGGCAGGAGGGGGGGGGGTCGAGAGGGTCATCAGCAGGGGGGGTCCAAGGCCAATTCTACAGGGGCCCCATGTAGCAACGCCACTGATGCAGGAAAACCATATAATATGGGAGGTTTCCCATCCTTTTGAGTTAAAATTGGCATGAAAAAAATTCACATGCCTACCAATCTATATTATGGGCTAATTATATAAAGGATTTTTTCCCATGTCAAGGCCTTTCTATACATGTAAAAAGGCTCTTATAAAATGGCCCCGGGGGCACATGTGTAAAAGTACACACATATTGTACGTGATGCACATGTAGGCATGTTCTAGGATGCAGCATGGGCACAGTCACAAAGCATATATGCTTTTTATAAGATATGTGTAATTGCACATATTGGGGGCAATGCTATAAAGGGTGCTAAAAATTAGGAACCAAAATTCAGTGCACTGAGCATGAATTCTATAACGGCATCTTGAGTACTGTCATTACAAAATTATGGAGACAAGGCCTGGCCATCTTTCACTATATTTTGAGATTCTGCTCCTTTAAATTTGGATGAATAATGTCTTGTTTAACTGAAGAATTATCATGGGGTCAACAGACCCTTAAGACCACTGATATCAAAATCTAAGTGGGGAATGTTATACATGGAAGGGCATAATAGAAAGGGGAGCCCAAGTTTTCCTGAGGACGTCCTCGCAGGATGGCCCGGCGAAGGGGCGGGGAAACCCATATTATTGAAACAATAACATTTTTGTTTTGATAACACAGTCGGGGACGCCCAAATTGCAAAATTTAGGTCGACCTTAGAGATAGTCATCCTTAGAGATGGTCATCCCCAATTTTCGGCAATAATGGAAACCGAGGACGCCCATATCAGAAACGACCAAATCCAAGCCATTTGGTCATGGGAGGAGCCAGCATTCATAGTGCACTGGTCCCCCTGACATGCCAGGACACCAACCGGGCACTCTAGGGGGCACTGCAGTCGACTTCACAAATTGCTCCCAGGTGCATAGCTCCCTTACCTTGTGTGCTGAGCCCCCCCCCCCCCCAAATCCACTCCCCACAACTGTACACTACTACCATAGCCCTAAGGGGTGAAGGGGGCACCAACATGTGGGTACAGTGGGTTTCTGGTGGGTTTTGAAGGGCTCATATTTACCACCACAAGTGTAACAGGTGGGGGGGGGATGGGCCTGGGTCCGCGTGCTTGAAGGGCACTGCACCCACTAAAACTGCTCCAGGGACCTGCATACTGCTGTCATGGAGCTGGGTATGACACTTGAGGCTGGCAAAAAATATTTAAAAAGTTTTTTTTTTAGGGTGGGAGGGGGTTGGTGACCTCTGGGGGAGTAAGGGGAGGTCATCCCCGATTCCCTTCGGTGGTCATCTGGTCAGTTCGGGCACCTTTTTGAGGCTTGGTTGTAACAAAAAATGGACCAAGTAAAGTTGGCCAAGTGCTTGTCAGGGGCGCCCTTCTTTTTTCCATTATCGGTCGAGGATGTCCATGTGTTAGGCACGCCCCAGTCCTACCTTCGCCATGCTTCTGACATGCTCCCGTGAACTTTGGTCATCCCCGCGACGGAAAGCAATTGAGGACGCCCAAAATCAACTTTCAGTTATGCCGATTTGGGCAACCCTGTGAGAAGGACACCCATCTTGCGATTTGTGTCGAAAGATGGGCGCCCTTCTCTTTCGAAAATAAGCCTGATAGTTGATATTGTAATTTTCACATTTCTTAAGAAAAGTCCTGAGCCCTTAATAAGCCTCCAAAATGTTTAAATATAAGAAATATAAAACTGATTAAGTCCTGAATGACACCATATGTGTAAGCAAATCCTTTGTGCCCCATCTTGTATTATTTGAGGCTGGAGATACTGGTCCACTAGTGTAAGGCAGCATTTATGTCTACATTTAGGAGTGCCCACTTACACCATGTCTATAGCAAGCGTATATGTGTTTGCTTTAGTGTGCAAATGACAGTATTCTATAACCTAAGCGTGTAATTCTGCCTCCCCTTGTGAAAGCCTCCTTGTAGTTATGAGCCATTAGAGGTCTTTAGACAAACAAAACAAAAAGTTGAAGTCACCAAAACCCCAATGTTCAAGACTTTAAATAAAAAGACAATAGACCAATACAAATGATGTCCATCAAATTTATTCATCCATAAAAGGTTAAACCTAACATTTGCAAGACGTGTCTGATTTTTTGACAAGAGTAAAGGCTTTCTTATTTGAACAAGTGAGGAAAGAATGCCGAGCTTGGCCCATGAAATTCTTCCAACCCCTCTTCTTTTTGTGTGTATGTGTGTCTGTGTGTCATGTCTGTTCTATTTGCGTTTATGTGTATGTTTCTTTTTGTGTGTGTGTGTATATCTTTGTAGGTGTGTGTGTCTGTCTCATGTCTGTTCTGTTTGTGTGTATGTCTCTGCTGTTTTGTATGTATCTATGTGTATGTGCGTGTGTGTTTATCTTTGTAGGCTATGTCTATGTGTGTATAAAATGTATCTGTGTTTCATTTGTGTATATTTATATGTGTGTACACGCTTTCATGTGTGTATGTCTGTATGAGTTGGTGTGTGTGTGCATTTATGTCTGTGTATGTATGAGTAGTTTGTTAGGATCTATTTTGTATATTTCATGCTATATTTATTATTGTATCTTGTTCATTTGATTAACTTGTATACTTCATTGTTATTTGCCAAGAATGTCAGATTGGTGGTTTATAAGTGTATTCTAAATAAATATAATAAGAGACAATAATTTAAAAAAAAGTGAGCAGCCAAGCCAGAAAATAAAGCCAGATCTAACAAAGATGTGAAAATTGTTTTACTGAGTGAAAAACAATATCTGTGACCTTATCAACATAAAACCTCCTGATTCAGTGTTTTATGGCTTATATATCTCTTGCTGTCAAGCCTCTTAAGACTTGTTAACTGTAAAGCTCAATATCTTGAAGTATAACCTTCGCACACCAGCACACACCTGAAGTCTCTTTATTTTCTGAAGTTTCCTTTATTGAATAAACACAGATAATTTACTCACAGTCAGATGTTCAGAAGTGTTGCCCCAGGGCACAGAGACTCCGTAATTCTGAGAGCTGTATCAGTGGTTGGAGGTAGAAATCTGAAGAGAGGCAACTTTATTGCAGAGGTGAGAAAATAGTTGAACTGGTAGAAGTAGCTCAGAGCTGGGTGACTATCTCATTAGGAAGATATATTCAAGGTAAAAAAAAAACAAGTTCATTCCAAGGAGTTTAGCAGGACAAGTGCTGTCTGAAGCAAGATGGAGAATGCCTCATAAAGGAAGAGGCAGAGAGGCCAAGAAGGCTCACACTGGCCCAGGGAGGAAGGGGTAAAGAGACCAATGGGGACAGAGCCTGCCATCAGGTAGCAAGGGTGGTCCTAGAGGACAGCCCTCGATTGGAGGCAAAGGTCATACCTGGCTGATGTCTCAGGACAGAGATAGTAAGAATCAGTGCTTTTTTTGTAGAAAAAAAGGTGCCGGTACTCATTATGGGCGGGGTCACCACATATGGCCCCACCCCTATGATAGCCACACCCACATTAACCACACCCCCTATACCAGCCATGGCGCATATAAACAGACATCATTGAAAATATTATAGTACTATAGGAGAAAAAAATAACGTGATTTTTTTTCATGATAAATAATCTCTGTAAGCTCTTACAGCTCCAGTATACCCAGTGCAAAATAAGACAGCTAATGTAAATTCTCAAATTGGACATATTACAAACACTAAAATGAAAATAAAAATGATTTTTTTCTACCTTTGTTGTCTGGTGACTGTTTTTCTTTCCATATTGGTCCCAGTCTGTGATTCTGTTTTCCTTTGTTTTCGCTTAACTCTTCTGTGCCATTTGTCATTTTTGTCTCCTTCTTCTTTGCTTTCTTCAATATTTTTCAGGCTCTCTCTCTGTCCAGATTTAATTCATTCTTACTATGCATTCTTTAATTTCCTTCATCTACCTGTGGATTTTCATCTTTTCCTCACCCTTGTTCTCCCCATGCCCCTTCCTCTTATTCTCCAGTCTTTCTCTATTCCCCTTTTCCATCCAGCAGCTCTGCTTTCTCTCCCCATCCTTCCAGTGTCTCCCCTATTTCTTTCTGCATTCTTCCATCCAGCGTCTTCCCTCTTTCTCTCCCCATCCTTCCGTTTTCCCTCTCTTTCTCCCCATCCTTCCATCTGTTTTTCCCCGTCTCTCTCCCCATCCTTCCATCTGTTTTTCCCCCTCTCTCTCCCCATCCTTCCATCTGTTTTCCCCCTCTCTCCCCATCCTTCCATCTGTTTTTCCCCTCTCTCCCCAATCCTTCCATCTGTTTTTCCCTCTCTCTCCCCATCCTTCCCTCTGTTGGTTTCCCTCTCTCTCCCCAATCCTTCCCTCTGTTGGTTTCCCTCTCTCCCCAATCCTTCCCTCTGTTGGTTTCCCTCTTTCTCTCTCTCCCCAATCCTTCCCTCTGTTGGTTTCCCTCTTTCCCTCTCTCCCCAATCCTTCCCTCTCTCCCCAATCCTTCCCTCTGTTGGTTTCCCTCTTTCCCTCTCTCCCCAATCCTTCCCTCTCTCCCCAATCCTTCCCTCTGTTGGTTTCCCTCTTTCCCCAATCCTTCCCTCTGTTGTTTTCCCTCTTTCTCTCTCTCCCCAATCCTTCCCTCTGTTGGTTTCCCTCTTTCTCTCTCTCCCCAATCCTTCCCTCTGTTGGTTTCCCTCTCTCTCTCTCTCCCCAATCCTTCCCTCTGTTGGTTTCCCTCTTTCCCTGTCTCCCCAATCCTTCCCTCTGTTGGTTTCCCTCTCTCCCCAATCCTTCCCTCTGTGGGTTTCCCTCTTTCCCCAATCCTACCCTCTGTTGGTTTCCCTCTTTCCCTCCCTCCCCAATCCTTCCCTCTGTTGGTTTCCCTCTTTCCCTCTTTCCCTCTTTCCCTCTCTCCCCAATCCTTCCCTCTGTGGGTTTCCCTCTTTCCCCAATCCTACCCTCTGTTGGTTTCCCTCTTTCCCTCCCTCCCCAATCCTTCCCTCTGTTGGTTTCCCTCTTTCCCTCTCTCCCCAATCCTTCCCTCTGTTGGTTTCCCTCTTTCCCTCTCTCCCCAATCCTTCCCTCTGTTGGTTTCCCTCTTTCCCTCTCTCCTCAATCCTTCCCTCTGTTGGTTTCCCTCTTTCCCTCTCTCCCCAATCCTTCCCTCTGTTGGTTTCCCTCTTTCTCTCCCCAATCCTCCCCCCCCCCCCCCCCCGCGACACTCCGGGCGAGTCCTGCACTTAGTTTTTTTTTTAAGACTCAGAACGTGCGAACGATGCAGCCGGCAGCGATTGAAAGAGGCTGTCTGGGCTGGCGTCTGCGTCAGAGCTTCCCTCACCCTCTGCGAGTCCCGCCTTCGTTGTTACAACTTCCCTTTTCGCGGGACTCGCAGAGGGTGAGGCCATGAGGGAAGCTCCGATGCAGACGCCAGCCCAGACAGCCTCTTTCAATCGCTGCCGGCTGCATCGTTCGCGCGTTCTGAGTTAAAAAATAAAAAACTAAGTGCAGGACTCGCCCGGAATGTCGCGGGGGGGGGGGGGGGCAAAAAAAGGTGCCGGTACGCCGTACCGTTGCGTACCGGCACAAAAAAAGCACTGGTAAGAATGACCAGGAAATGATAGCAGGTAGACAAAGGAGTCAAGCTTGGCTGAGAAAGAGAGGAGGTCTAGGCAGCAGCACAAACCAATAGTAACAGTTCTTATACAGACAGGCAAGTTTGGCTGCATTGCCTGTGAACTACATTACACACAATGCATTGCTCACGTATCTTTGCAGTGAGAACTGCAGCAATGAAAATCCTTAGAAGTGAGAATAACAGTAAAAGCATTAAACACATTTTAGGGTCACATTATAAACTAGTGCAAGGCTGTCAGAGGACAGAACACTTGCATAGAGAGAATTTGCATGCTGGTAAAAATGGACATTGATTGACCGATATATTAGCTTTCCCTGTGTGAAACTCTTTTTTGCAAGACATACAGTATATGTTGGCCCTGGTAATTTGCACGTGGACTGTTAGGCACAATCCCCAGTGTTAAGGGCAGATTCTGTGTCAAGTATAAAATTCTAAAGCAATGTTTCTGAAGGTTCTTTGGCAATTATATGGCATATTTGCATATTCGGTAGCACAAATTCCAAAGTTGCATGTTAATCAGACCTTGAAGAAATTAAAGAAAGAAAAGCAGGAAAGGGCACTTTTATTGCCAGGAAATGCTGGATGAGGCTCAGCAACAAAATGTTTACATACAAACCAATATAAAAAGATCATTCAGTTTAGCACACCTTGTTACTCAGGTGTAGTGGTGCTTTCTGTGACATAAACTTTACTCACCATTTCACAAGGTTTTTAACGCACAGAAAAGAGTGCATTAAAAGTAAACGTGAGTAAAAATGTGGGTTAAATGGAATATATCCAAGCAAATCCATTTAAAAAAAGGATTACCTATTACTTCTCAACTGAGGGAAGTGTGTTAAAGCTCTGAAGACTTAGACTTTTTTACTGCCTGGAATTTAACTCCTTGCTCAAAAGTGAAGTAAAATTAACTTATATTTCTTGGGTTGGTTCTTTGCCAGCAGGATCTCAGACTTGAAGATCTTTGGTGTGAGGATGCTAGATTCAAATCTCAGGTCTGGGGCACACCACCTCACCTGGGAGCCCTGGGTCTGGGGAACATACCTGACAACACTATAGACCAGGGATGGGCAACTACGGTCCTCAGGTGCCACAACCCAGTCAGACTTACAGGCTTTCTACATTGAATATGCATGAGGTATATTTGTATACAAAGGAAGCAATATATGCAAATTAAGCTTATGTATATTCATTGTGGAAATCTTGAAAATCCAACTGGGTTATGGCCCTCAAGGCCCATGGTTGCCCTCCCCTGTCAAAGACCCTTGGTGTTCACTCCCGGACCTTGACAACTGCCAAACAGGTCAGGTTTTCAGGAAAGCCCTAATTAATATGCATGAGAGAGATTTGCATGCCTGATACCACCATTGTATGCAATCTCTTTTATGCATATTCATTAGAGATATTCTGGAAAACTGATCTGTTGATGGCTGTCAGGGACTGGGAGTGAATACCACTTCCACAGACTAACACCCAGTCCCACAAATGTAAGTTAACTGTAGTCTGTAATTTCTTCAAGGTCTGATTAACATGCAAGTTTGGAATTTGTGCTACCAAATATGCAAATATGCCATAGAATTGCCACAGAACCTTCACCCCCACCCACCTACTCCTCTATCCATCTCTATTTCTCTCACACACTAACCCTACCCTATCTATCCCTACATAACCACTAACTCACCCCTAACCCATTCACTTAACTCACTTTCTCCACCTACTCGGTAACTATGCCCACCTAATTCCTGTACCCATTACTTGGGAGTCAGCACCCAAGAAAAAAATCTAGGTGTCATTGTATACAATACACTGAAATCTTCTGCCCACTGTTTGGCGGTGGCCAAAAAAGCAAACAGGATGATAGGAATTAATAGGAAAGGGATGGTAAATAAGACAAGAATATTATAATGCCTCTGTAATGCTCCAAGGTGCATCCTCACCTCAGTATTGGAATTCAATTCTGGTCACCATATCTCAAAAAAGATATAGCGGAATTAGAAATGGTTCAAAGAAGAGCGACCAAAATGATATAGGCTTTCCTCTCATATGAGGAAAGGCTAAAGAGGTTAGGGCTCTTCACCTTGGAGAAGAGTTAACTGAGGGGAGATATGACTGAGGTCTACAAAATCCTGCGTGGTGTAGAATGGGTAAAAGTGAATTGATTTTTCACTCTTTCAAAAAGGACAAAATCCAGGGGACACTCAATGAAATTACATGGAAATACGTTTAAAACAAATAGGAGGAAATATTTTTTTTCAAAGAATAGTTAAACTCTGGAACTCGTTCCCAGAGGATGTAGTAACAGCGGTTAGCGTATATGGGTTTAAAAAAAGGTTTGGACGAGTTCCTGGAGGAAATGTCCATAGTCTGCTATCCAGCTAGAGTGGAGGAGTGGCCTAATGGTTAGTGCAGCAGGCTTTGATCCTGGCAACCTCGGTTCAGTTCCCACTGCAGCTCCTTGTGACCTTGGGCAAGTCACTTAACCCTCCATTGCCCCAAGTACAAAAAAAAACTTAGATGGTGAGCCCTCTAGGGACAGAGAAAGTTCCTGCATATGGCTAGTAGTGTTATAAAAATGAGTAGTAGTAGCAGTAGCAGATAGACATGGGGGAAGCCACTGCTTGCCTTGGGATTGGTAACTTGGAATGTTGCTACTATTTGGGTTTGGTCTGACCCAGTATGGCTAGTCTTATGTACCCCACCCACTCTCCAACCCACCCCTATCTACTAACCACTCCCCTAACCCATTCACCACCTCCATCCACCTAACTACCCCACCTATCCATTGTCCCTTCCCTTCCCCTCCCTTCCACATTCACAGTGAAGAGATCTCTGGTCTTCAAAAGCTCATGTCTCTAAAAAAAAATTAGTCTATAACGTGTCACTTGCCTCTGTCACTTTTTTCACCCAATCACTGTATACCCATTTACATAACTACTTCTCTATCCACTCAATGGATTAGTGAATGAGCAAGACTAGTAAGGCAGGCAAGAGACAGGTGACTGCGAAGGGGCATAGCCAGACTTCGGCGGGAGGGGGCACATTTTAGCCCCTCCCCGTGCCGCCGACCCCCCCACCACCACTTTTGACCCCCCCCCCCCCCGGCAGCGCCACCCCTCCCCCTGCTGCCAATCCTCCCCGGCCACCGCCAGGTACCTTTGCTGGCGGAGGTCCCCAACCCCTGCCAGGAGAAGTCCCCTTCAGCGCTGGTCTCCAAGTCCAGCGCGTTCACTGATCTGGATTCTGTTTCTGTGAGTCCTGACATCCTGCACGTTCCTACTCTCTGAGCCAGCTCCTTTCTCTTTTGTCCTATAGTCAAAATGCAGCAGCTGAAGATGGGAGCAAAAAGGAGTTGAAGGGTTACAGCAGAGAGCAGAAGGCTCTTCTTTGCGCTGATGTGCCAACTCCATCCCTTCTTCTCTCCAGGAACTGACTGTTGCCATCAGGGACAAGAGGAGAGGGAGGGAGGGCCAGAACAGAAATATCCCCCAGCCATATCTGTGACTACTTTGAATAAATTGGTAGGGAGGGAGAAGTGGAGGCAAAGAATGAATTAAGATGAATGTTGTCTCCTCCCTGAAGCTGACTTGGACCGTTTAACAACTTTTTCTTCTTCAAGGTCCATTTTGTCATGTGGTTTACAGCAGGTGTGAAATGACCAGGAATAGAGTTTCAGTAATGGAGGGTGGAAGGTGCACGAGAACCATGTTGAGGAGGGGGCTGTGTGAAATATGAGGCAGGGAAATACAGGGCATGAGCAGGTGGTTACAAAAGCCAGACAGTATGAGGGCTAGAGGAGAAAGGAGCGTATGAAAGAAAGCCTCAGATAATATTGGGTGGAGCAGAGTTGTTGATGGAAAGTGTCTCTATGCTAGAACCAGAAATGGTGAAGGTGGGATGGGTGACAGAGACAGAGTTGATGAGGAAAGGGTGAAGGTCTAAAAGAGAGACAGAGGTAGTTATTGATAGGGGACAAGGTTTGAGAGACACACACAGGGGATTGATGGGGATGGAATGGGTGTATGAAAGCCAGAAGGAGTGATGGAAAAGGTATATGACAGAGAATATGGAAGAAGGGGAAACTATACAAAGGGTTGACTAAGAGTGAAAATTAAATTTGAGTGTGGATAACTGGGAAACTTGTGAAAGGAGAATTGGGAGCAAGGGAGTCAATCCAGAAAGAATTGGAAGAATATAATAATTAAGTAAAATGAAATGGTTGAGATGAGGTGATGACAGGGGATGACAGAAAGAAGGGATGATGATAGGGAGAGAATCAATATGGGGATGATGAGGAGTGGTGAGAGGGCTACAAAGGAGAAAAAAGAAGCTCGAAAGTAAGAGATTGATGGAGAAAGCAACCCAATTAGGCAGAGATGGAGAGCTGAGAGGAACAAATGTTGTGACATGGGTAAAAGATAAATAAAGCAACGTACTCTTCAATCTTCATTAAAAACTCGGGCACAGTTGAACTCATTGTGCTACTATCAACACCTTGGCTCAGGTTACCCTAAATTAACCACCCTGATCACCTTTATTATTACCTTATTGTTTCCCTGGACTTTAACTATGCAGTCCGTAAATTATCACTCCAGGTATAATGGATGCTCTCCTATTCTGTTATATTGTTAACTGTATGTTGTGATCATTTAAGAAAAAAATACAATAAAAATATTTTAAAAAAATAAAGTTAAAGCGAGGCTAGATTAGGTCTAGTTATGACTGTATATAGTTAGAAGAGATAATGCTGTAAAGGTAGAGATTTAGTGGTATAGAAGACAGAAAAAGAGGAAAATGAGATAAAAAGGAAAATATTGGTGTCAGAAGGGAAAAAAGATGAAGGGAAGAAAGGTAAAATGGAAAGGAGAACCTGGAGGAGGGGTTAGGAGAAAGACAAGGAAAAAAAAAAAAGAAAGAGAGAGACTGAGACTGCAATGAACATGATTAGGAAAAAATAGTACCCAGGCAGCAAAAGTAGAAAAACGCATTTTATTTTCAGTTTAATAATTAGAACTTGTACAGTGATCAAGTAGTGGTATGTCTTCTGGAGTAAACTGGATGTATGGGAGCCCAATTCAAAACCTCTAGCCTGGGTGTAACGCCCACATAGAATCTACTTTTGGAAATAATTGGATTGCGTTGGCTAATTAGATTTTTTTTCCCTGGTGCATATTTAATTCTGTTATATGCAGAATGTACTCACCAGCCCTGAGTCTTATATAGCTCAAAACTACATTCTGGTAAGCAACAAAAGTTAAGGAATGTGGTTTTAAATATAATTGAGAGTAGATTCTGTAAGTTTTCATAAAGAAAGTCCACTGGATTTCCTTCATTCTCCACAGTGAACTTGCTTACTACAGGGAGCGAGTCTTGGATTCACCCACCAGAAATCGGGTACCCTTACCCCCTCTTTCCTTCTCACCGACAGGAGACAGCAGTGCTTTCAAGGGATCGGCACCCAGAAATTGTTCACTTTATGTTTTTTTTCCCTATTTAGAAATAAATGTTGTTAAGAGTGCACACTTTTCTGATGTTATGCACATACATGAACCAGTACTCTTGTGCAAACTATCGCTCACTGCGTAGTATTGGGGAAAGAGTGTGCAAATAGCACACACTCTGTAAGAAAAGTACAGACTATGTGCCAGATTCTATATATGGTGCCTGAAAAATCCACATGGAAATTATTTCGGCTTAAGCATATTCAATAAGCAGCGCCTAGATTTAAGCATGATATATAGAATACACTTAGTTGATATCCTAGTGCTTAAAATTATGCACATCCATTTATACCACGGAAATGTGGCGTAAATCCTGGCATGTAGATTTAGGTGCAAAGGATTATGTTCTATAAACAGTGCATGTAAAATTTGGAACACCCATGAAATGCCCATTCCCCCACCCATAGCTATGCCCCTTTTTGCCTGCATGCATTAAAATTTAGGTGCAGTGCATTACAGAATACCCTTAGCGATTTATGCGCATAAATTCTAATTATTGCCAATTAGTGTTTGTTCAGTACTGTTAACAACGCTGATTGGCTTAAGCCAACTAAGTTACATGCGTTGTTATAGAATATGCCTGGATTTCAGCGCGGAACACTAGGCGGGCTATATATAATCCAGCCATATGGGGGGGATTCTATAAATAGTGCTCAAAAATCAGTGAGGGAAAACATCAATGCTAAGCGCTATTTATAAAGGAAACATGCTTAGTGCTTAGCACCGATTCCTTCGCCCAACTCCGGCCACTAGACTCGCACCTGCTGAAACCTGGTGTAAATCCCAGTACCCAAGTAGGGCACGGAAACCCATTATTCTGTAACACTGCGTGCAACTTTTCAAAATGCCTCGAGCCACCCATGGCCACGCTCCCTTTTGGGTTGTGCGCAGATTTAGATGCCCAGCGTTATAGAATAGCACATAGCCAGATCTGCCAATTAACATCAATAATTAGTAGTTAGCATCCAATTATTGATGGATAACAGCTTGTTAGCTAATTCAGGTGTGCATCCCCAGATTCTATATATGGTGCCCAAATTTGCGTATCTCCAAAATTCTGTAAATGCTGCCTAAAGCTGGGTGCACAATTGTGTGCCCAGTTACAGAAGAGGGTCAGTTATGCATGTAACATAATTAGCTGGTTGATGCTAAATTGGCACTTTGTTGGAGATAAGTACCAATAATTGACTTTAACAAGCGCTCATTGGCACTAATTAACCGTTGCGCATGTAACTATCTTACACCCCTATTCTGTAAGCTGAGCACCTAACTTCTCTCATGCACAACTCCAAAGGGGGTGTGGCAAAGGGAGGGGCATGAGCGGGTCATGGGCATTCCCAGGATTTAGGCGTGGTGTTATAGAATATTTCAATTTCCATGCTTGGCAGCGGTTAGCACGAACATTTATACCAGCCTTTGGTAGGCATAAATGCTTGTGCCCAAAGTTAGGTGTCAAAATGACAAGCTAGTATTCGATGAAACCAGTTCTGCACAGAACTGTTCTTTATAGTATTTGTGCTCAGCTCACATCATCCTGGTGCCTAACTGTGGGTGCCATTTACTGAATTTACTCCTATTAGCAAACAAGATTTGTTTGAAACAATTGCCCATTCCTAGTGCTTTCTACATGGGTTCATTCATTCATTTAATTATTTCTATACTGCTTAGACCTAAGCAGTTTACAGTTTCATTTTACAGTACTGGGTCTGTCCCTAGTGGGCTCACAATCTAAGTGGTACATTGTACTACTGTTGTACCTGGGGCAATGGAGGGTTGAGTAACTTGCCCAGGGTCACATGGAGTCACAGAAGGAACTGAACCTGGTTCCCCAGGTCCGCAACCTTCTACACTAAGCATCAGGTCATTCCTCCACTCCATGTGTGCTTCCTTGTGACTCTGGGCAAGTCACTTAAACCTCCACTGCCCCAGGTACAAATAAGTACCTACATATACTAAGTAAACTGCCTTGAATTAGTTGCAAGAACCACAGAAAGGCAGTATATCAAGTCCCATTTCCCCCCTTCCTCACCTGGAATGTAATCTTCTAGAACTTCCTGGCTTCATAAAGCTCTGGCATCAGACTGAAGACAACAGAATGAGGCACACAGGCAAAAAAAAAAAAAAAATGTTGTGCCCATCTATTGATGGAAGGGATTGAGGTCACAAAATATTTGGTTTGATGTGCTGTGAGACTTAAATAAAAGTAGAGAAGTAGGATGCTAGGAAGGTAAAGTTCCTGGTGAGCAAATTTGAGTTAATAACTGGAGTGAAGACACAGAGGAAATCTATTGCACCAACATTTTAACTTTAAAAAGAGTGACTGATAAAATGAGTAAAGTGGTAACAAAAAATACATTTAAAAAATTAAAGAAAATAAAAATTAAAGTTAGCAGCTGCAAAAATTAAGGGGCTCATTTTCTAAAGAGAAAAACGTCTCAAAAACACCATAAAGTGGCATTTGGACATTTTTCTACAAAACAACGTCCAAATTATGATTTTCAAAACTTGGATTTGAGAAGTTTTTCTCTGCAATTTGTGCAAACCACAAGAGGGCATGTTAGGAGTGGGATTTGAGCATGCCCAAAACGTGGGATGATTTTCTGCCATAATGGAACAAAACAAAAAACATCCAGCTAAAAGTTAGATGTTTTGGTCTAGACCTGTTTCAATCACATCTAAGGGTCCTGTTTACTAAGCTGCATTATAGGCGTCATAGCGTTTTTAACGCATGTTAACCATCTATGCGCATTAACTGTATTCGTGCCTACAATATCCCTATAGGAGCCTACACAGTTAGCACGCACGCTAATTGTAGGTGCGTTAAAAATGCCAACGCACCTTAGTAAACAAGGTGCTCAGTCACACAAAGGTGCCCTAAATGACCAAATGACCACTGAAAGGATTAAGGCATGGCCTCCTTTATTCCTCCAGTGGTCACTGACCCCCCTCCCACCCCCCAAAGATATGAAAGAAACAGTACATACCAGCTTCTATGACAGCGTCAGATGTAATGTCTGTTTCTATTAGAGCATCAAGCAGGTCCCTAGAGTAGCCTAGTGGTCAGTGCAGTGAACTGTAGAAAAGAGGGCCCAGGCCCATATCCCATTCTAATTGGTACACTTGTGGTGGAAAGTGTGAGCCCTCCAAAACCCACCAAAAACCTATATATAAATGACACCTGCAAGCATAAGGGCTAGTGTAGTGGTATACAGTTAGGTACAGTAGGTTTTTGGTGGGTCTTGGAGGGCTGACTGTACAATATAAGGGGGTAATGTTGAGATATGTGCCTGGGACTTTTTATGTGAAGTCCATTGCTGTGTCCCCTAGGGTGCCCCAGTGCTCTGCTGGGATGTCGGTGTGGGCCAGTTTACTAAGAATGCTGCCCCCCCCCCCCCCATATATATCCCAGTGGCTTGCTTTTGTGCATTTTTCCCTTTGATTTTTTTTTTCTCAAAACTGGTCCAAAAAGATAGATGCACTGAGCATAGAAACATCTAGCAAATTGCCATTTTCAAAACAAAAAGTTGGATGGTTTTTTTTGTTTGAAAATGGCCATTTCCCAAAACGTGCAAAATTGAATTTCGATGTTATATCAACAAATCATGGGTATTGTCTAAAAATACCACTTTGGAGTCCCAGAGCAGCTGTATTCCACATGCTAAAAAGGGTGGAAGGAAGGTAAATGACAACTGACATGGCTAAATGGTAAGGTGAAGGAGACTATTATAGTTAAAAGAACATTTTTCAAAAATGGGAAAAGGAACTGAATGAAGAAAATAGGAAAAAAAACATCAGCATTGGCAAGTTAAATGCAACATAATAAGGAAGGCAAAAGAGAATATAAAAAGAAGCTTGGCACAGAGCCAAGAACTCATAAAACTTTTTCAAGTATATTCAAAGCAAAAACCTGTGAGGGCAGCCGTCTTACAGTGCAAACGCTGATATTGTCCCAACTGGACTACTGCAATGCAGCATACATAGGGTGTAAAGAAAACACACTAAAATCGCTGCAGACTGAAAGATACTGTCAAGATTCTTGGTGTTATAATTGATAATTATCTTTTTCTTACTCAGCATCTCTCATCTGTCATGCAAAATTCATTTTTTATTTTGAGACAAATTAGAGGCTGCCCGTCCATTTTTTTTTACTTAGAATCTCAGCGTTTACTTACACATGCATTGGTCCTCTTCCGCTTAGACTATTGTAACTCCTTACCTCATGGCCTTCCACAATAGCAATTACATCATCTTCAGTTAATTCATGGTTCCAAAGAATGATAGCATCTCTCCTCTGCTGAAATCAGAACACTGGCTCCCAATTTATTTTTGCATCATTTTAAAGATTCTAGTATTAACACATCTGACTCTACTCTGACATCCCATAAGTACATCCTCCCTATCTCAGACAGCCTGAAAATCTTTGGCATTACAATGGACCATAACTTCACACTAGACAGCCAAGTGAAATCCACAACAAAGAAAATGTTCCACTCAATGTGGAAACTCAAACGCTTGAAACCATTCTTCCCAAGGGAAACATTTCGCAACTTGATACAATCAATGGTACTAAGCCACGTAGACTACTGCAATGGAATTTATGCAGGATGCAAAGAACAAACCTTAAAGAAACTTCAGACCGTTCAAAACACAGCAGCCAGGCTTATATTTGGAAAAACGCAAAACCCCTCCTTGAAAAACTACACTGGCTCCCAATTAAAGAACGTATTGCTTTCAAAATCTGCACCTTGGTTCATAAAATTATCTTCCGCGAAGCCCCGGGATACATAACAAGCCTCATAGACCTACCAACCAGAAACACATCCGGATCAACACGAACATATCTAAATCTCCACTACCCAAGCTGCAAAGGACATAAATATAAAATCAACATATGCATCCAGTTTTTCCTACATAAGCACACAACTGTGGAACGCACTACCAAAAGCCATGAAAACAACGTATGACCACCTAAACTTCCGGAAATCTCTAAAAACTAACCTGTTTAAAAGGGTATACCCTACCGATCCAACTTAAATGTCTGAACTCTGCAACACAACGAAACCAAAGCACGTAATGAACATAACATAACTTTTCCGCTCTACAATTCCCTCATGTGTCTGTTCCACATGAACCTTATTTTATCACAACATCACTTTGTATTTGGTGAACGCCTCTCCGGTACTATGTAAGCCACATTGAGCCTTCAAATAGGTGGGAAAATGTGGGATACAAATGTAACAAATAAATAAATAAGTATTGCCATACTGGGACAGACCAAAGGTCCATCAAGCACAGCATCCTGTTTCCAACAGTGGCCAATCCAGATCCCAAAAAAGTACAAAACATTTTATGCTGTTTACCTCAGAAATAAGCAGAGGATTTTAATAATGATCTATGGACTTTTCCTTTAGGAAGCCATCCAAACCTTTTATAAATCCCACTAAGCTAACCACCTTTACCACATTCTCTGGCAACGAATTCCAGAGTTTAATTACATGTTGAGTGAAGAAATATTTTCTCCGATTCGTTTTAAATGTACTACTTTGTAGCTTCATTCCATGCCCCCTAGTCCTAGTATTTTTGGAAACAGTAAACAAATGATTCACCTCTGCCCGTTTCACTCCACTCATTATTTTATAGACCTCTATCATATCTCCCCTCAGCCGCCTTTTCGCCAAGCTGAAGAGTCCTAGCTGCTTCAACCTTTCCTCATAGGGAAGTCGTCCCATCCCCTTTATCATTTTTATTGCCCTTCTCTGTACCCTTTCTAATTCCCCTATATCTTTTTTGAGATGCGGTGACCAGAATTGAACACAATATCTGAGGTGCGGTTGCACCATGAAGTGATACAAGCGCATTATAACGTCCTCATTTTTGTTTTCCATTCCTTTCCTAATAATACCTAACATTCTATTTACTTTCTTAGCTGCAGCAGCACACTGAGCAGAAGGTTTCAACGCATCATCAACAACGACGCCAAGATCCCTTTCTTGGTCGGTGACTCCTAACGTGGAACCTTGCATTACGTAGCTATAATTCAGGTTCCTCTTTCCCACATGCATCACTTTGCACTTGCTCACATTAAGTGTCATCTGCCATTTAGACACCCAGTCTTGTAAGGTCCTCTTATAATTTTTCACATTCCTCTTGCGATTTAACAACTTTGAATAACTTTGTGTCATCAGCAAATTTAATTACCTAACTAGTTACTTCCACCTCTAGATCATTTATAACTATGTTAAAAAGCAGCAGTCCTAGCACATACCCCTGGGGAACCCCACTATCTATCCTTCTCCATTGAGAATACTGACCATTCAACCCTACTGTCTGTTTTCTCTCTTTTAACCAGTTTTTAATCCACAATAGGACACTACTACCTATCCCATGACTGTCCAATTTCCTCTGGAGTCTTTCATTAGGTACTTTGTCAAACGCCTTTTCACAATCCAGATACACCATATTAACCATCTCACTTTTATCCACGTTTGTTCACCCCTTCAAAAAAATGTAATAGATTGGTGAAGCAATTTGTGTTCAAGTTCCTTATTCTTTATTCACCAATAAGTTCCTCGTGCCCTTCTAATCAGCATTTGCTCATCATTCCTAGTCATTCACAGGTCCATTCTCATCGTACTAGATCCGCCTGTTTTTCTGTTGTTGCACCTACCCACTAGGAATTCTGGACCCTGTGATTTTTGAGCCGAACTCTCACTAACAAATGTCCAGGTAGCCTTAAAAACACACTTTTTTTTTTTTAATAAGGCCTTTATAGCCATGTAAAATGAATTTAATGATTCCATGCTATTATTCACTTTACCCCCGTTTGTGAGCCTTGGGATGTGTAATAGTTATGCTTTATTTATTTAGATTTTAATTAAACCTTTTTCAGTAGTAGCTCAAGGTGAGTTATATTCAGGTGCAGTGGGTATTTCCCTTTCCCTGGAGGACTTACAATCTAAGTTTGTACCTGAGGCAATAGAGGGTTATGTGATTTGCCCAAAATCACAAGAGCAGCAGTGGGATTTGAACCAGGCACCGCTGGATATCAAGACCAGTTCTCTAACCACTGGGCCACGCCTCCACTCCTTTTTGCCTTTCTTTCCTCACTCCTTCCACCCCTCTTACTTGCTGTTTTAGGGATAATTATATTCTCTTGTTGGGTTGGAAGTAAAGGTTTACCTTTTTGCGGATGACACGAAGATAGCCAATAGAGTGGATACTCTGGAGGGAGTAGAAACAATGAGAAGGGATCTCCAAACGTTAGAAGGATGGTCAAGGGTCTGGCGGTTAAAAGTTAATCATATCTAATCTTTTTATCCCTTATTATAAAGTAAACTAAATAAAATAAAATGTAGTGAAATAAAACATACTCAGTTCTATCAAATTCTTACCATTACATCTCCAGGGGAACATTTGGTAGAATCAGAGGAACCATTATCGCACCAGACAGTATGTACATACTCATCAGCCCCCTACTGCGAGGAAGAATGGTTCTATTACGTGTGCGGTCTGACCTTCTGTTTGATAGATGGCAGTTAACTGTGCTTAATCAACCAAGAGTACAATGCCTTACCTAAACAGGAGGTCAAATCTGCACACAATTAAATTTAACTGGTAAATACCCATTTATCACTGCTCTTGTATATTCATATATAACAACAGTGGTATTTGTACTCTACTGCCTTCTATCATGTACTAAGCACAAGATATCATTTGTAATAGACTATTGATTACTTCAACAAGAAAATACATACGATGACATGTATAATGAATCAAAATCACTCCCCATATCACGTCTAAATTGTGCTGAATTTCCTATAAGGGATCATTGTTCATATTACATTTGTTAGTCAATATTTTTACCATCACAAAGTCCCCTATGAAGTGTTACCACACTTTTATTTCTGCTGGTTCCATCCCCTGTGGATATATGATATCCTGTGACTCAGTGAAAGAACCCCCACTGGGCTTCAATGGTAGTGGTTCTCCTAACTACATGCCAATACTTATGGAAGATATATTCCCTTCCGGAGGCTTTGTGCTTAATAGCCACCGTCTGTCTGCGTGAATGGCCCTTTTAAATGCCCTTTTCACTGTGTGTTTCATGGCTCATAAATTGATCCTTAGTTGAGCATAACCTCTTCATGTGTGAAAATTGGCTGATAGGAATGTTATCCCGTAAATGCCTCAGATGGTAGCTAGGGTAATGGAGCAACATGTTCCGATCCGTTTTCTTCCTATACACTGTAGTAGTAATTTCCTGGTTCACAAAGCTGATAGAAATATCCAGGAAATTACTATGTGCATAGTCCCATTGTGTTGTAAATTTAATGTTGATGTCCACCTGATTAATGTCATCCACATATAACAAAAATTCATACACCGGCCCTTGCCAGTCACAAGAATGTCATCAATAAACCGTTTCCACCCAATATATTGTTCATAAACTGACTTTTGTACACATACTTGTTCTCAAAATTAGACATATAAAGGCATGCCACAGAGGGGGCTACAGTCACCCCAATGGCCACTCCTTTCATTTGTAAATAATACTGATTTTCAAATACAAAATAGTTATTCTCAATAATCATACAAGTCATGTCATTCAACAACCTTAATTTATCCCCAGATACACAAGCTTGAGATAGATATTGATCCATTATGGACAGTGCCTCCTGCTGAGGTATATTTGTGTACAGCGCTATTACATCTAAAGTTGCCAACAAAATAGGGCTGGCATCTGGGAACTTGATTTCTGCAAGAAACTGCACTAAATGTGTCGAATCCCAAATATATAGTGGTGCTAATTCCACAAAATGTTTTAAATAATAATCCACATACTGTGAAAGTGACTCCAACACAGCCATGTCCCGACACTAAGGGGCGTCCCGGAGGATTTGTGACTGATTAGTGTATTTTGGGGACAAAGTAAATGTAAGGAATGACTGGATGTGGCCAGTACAGAAATTAGTATTCTTTAATCAACAGTCTGCCTGCCCTATTAGCTTCTACTAACAAGTCTGAAACTTTCACTTGCATATCTGGAGTAGGGTCTCCCAGTAAATGGGTATAAAAGTTAGAATACGCCTCCTGTTTAGGTAAGGCATTGTACTCTTGGTTGATTAAGCACAGTTAACTGCCATCTATCAAACAGGTCAGACAGCACACGTAATAGAACCGTTCTTCCTCGCAGTAGGAGGCTGATGTGTATATACATACTGTCTTGGTGCGAAGTGGGAACATCTAAATGTGTGATGATGGTTTCTCTGATTCTACCAAATGTTCACCTGGAGATGTAATGGTAAGAATGTGATAGAACTGAGCACGTTTTATTTCACTAAATTTTATTTTATTTAGTTTACTTTATAATAAGGGATAAAAATACTGAGCTTGGGTATATGTGATTTATTCAAAGGGCACACTAGTATTGAGTTTAATAATCTTCCTAGGTATATAGTAGTTAGTTAAAATTTAATGCCAAGAAGTGCAGAGTGATGCACTTGGGGTGCACAAACTCAAAATAGAGATACCAGATAGGAGGGGAGAGATTAGTAAGCTTGACTCATGAGAGAGACCTTGGGGTGTTGGTGTCTGAGGATCTAAAGTTTAAGAAACAATGCGACAAGGCGGCAGCCGTGGCCAGAAGGATGCTAGGCTGCATAGAGAGGGGTATAACCAGCAGAAGAAAAGAGATGTTGATGCCCCTCTTCAAGTCATTGGTGAGACCCCACTTGGAGGATTGTGTTCAGTTTTGGAGGCCGTATCTTACTAAAGATGTAAAAAGACTGGAAGCAGTGCAAAGAAAAGCTACAAAAATGGTATGGGATTTACGTTGCAAACCGTACGAGGAGAGACTTGTCGATCTGAACATGTATACCTTGAAGAAAAGGAGAAATAGGGGTGACGTGATACAGACGTTCAAATATTTTAAAGGTATTAATCCGTAAACAAACCTTTTCCGGAGACGGGAAGGCAGTAGAACTAGAGGATATGAATTGAGGAAAAAGGGGGGGCAGACTCAGGAGTAATGTCAGGAAGTATCTTTTCACAGAAAGGGTGGTGGATACATGGAATGCCCTCCCACGGGAGGTGGTGGAGATGAAAACTGTAATGGAATTCAAACATGCGTGGGATAGATACAAAGGAATCCTGTTTAGAAGGAATGGATCCACAGAATTTTAGCGGAGATTGGGTGGCAACACTGGTAATCGGGAAGCAAAACCAGTGCTGGGCAGATGTTAATCTGCTCGTGAACCCTTGTGCCTAGCCCGAGGCTTAGGAAGGACCTTGGCCAAGGCCTAGGGTAGACCAAACAGGCACTAAACAATACCACAGGCCACAAAGACCCACACACTCAGGGCAATCAACAAGCACCACCAGAAAAAGGAGAGAGACCACTCAGGCGGGCCGCAAGGCCGATCCGGAACCCACTCGTACAGAGTCCAAGGCCGAACTGGATCCAAATCATACACTAGGGAAGGAAAAAGAATAACAAGAGGTCCCTAAAGGGACTGGAGCTCAAGCAACGCACACAGTGCCAGCCAGTGACACAAAGGGAAGGGCGATAGACAAAACTGGTGGATACAGCCTACAACCAGAGGGAGAGAATACACACAAAGGCTTGACAGAAACCCAGGTAGTGAAGGGCAAAGCCCACAGGGAAAAGGGAAAGCCGGGGACAGAATGGGACACTATAGACACGGAATCTACAAGAGCAAAGCTCCACAGGAATGGCTAAACAGGTAAAAACAGACTGAAGGAAAAGAATGCTTCCAAATAAGGACAGGAAAGAAGCAGGAACACAAGAGTACAGAAAGGGATAAGGCAGATACCAGAGAAAGGCTGCCTAACAGAGGCAGTGCTCACAGAAGGCAAATACCAAGCACTGCACATAAAGGGTTAACACTGAGTAAAGGGAACCTAAACAAAGCAGGAACAAGCTTACCACAAACAGAAAGGCTGCCTAACAGAGGCAGGGCTCACAGAAGGCAAATACCAAGCTCTGCACATAAGGGTTAACACTGAAGGGAACCTAAACAAACAAAGCAGGAACGAACTTACCACGGACAGAAAGGCTGCCTAACAGAAGCAGGACTCACAGAAGGCAAATATCAAGCTCTGCACATAAAAGGTTAACACTGAATAAAGGGAAACTTAAACAAACAAAGCAGGAACCAGCTTACTACAGACAGAAAGGCTGCCTAACAGAGGTAGGGAGAAACAAGACAGAAGACAGACCCAGCTGCACTGCAGAGAAGCAATCAAGGAGAGGCTGGTTACAACCAGCACACACACACACACACGGAGACCACAAACAAAAGGAGAGCAAGCAAAACTCCTCAACATACACACTGTGCCACGAGCACAGACAGAGTAAGAGAACCAGAGCTCAGCTGACAGGAATTAATGCTAGAGCATCTGCTGTAGGGAGAGGTAAGTTTAAATAGGTCTGACTTCTGATGTCTGCTGTTTCAGATGTCAGCTCAATCCCTGACAGGCCAATCAGAAGCGAGTCCTAGTCATTCCCCTGCCTGTCTCAGTAGAATCATAACAGCAGACTTCTACGGTCTGTGCCCTGATTGTGACTGAATAGGATGGACTGGAGTGTAAATTTTAAGGGGCTTCGACATTAGTTTCAGAACTTTTAGTACAAGAAGGGTGCTGGGCAGACTTCTACGGTCTGTGACTCAAGAATGGCAAGGACAAATCAAACTCGGGTATACATATAAAGTATCGCATACCATGTAAAATGAGTTTATCTTGTTGGGCAGACTGAATGGACTGTACAGGTCTTTATCTGCCATCATTTACTATGTTACTTATTACGTTGAATTATAACCTAGCTTCCTATTCTGTTCTTCCCTTTTCTTTTTTTTCTTATGCCCCTTTATATTCGTATTGCTGTAAAGTTGTAAACTGCTTAGATTGTTTTGATATGCAGTATATTAAAGTTGAACCTTGAATTTCTACCTGTCTGCATCAGAATGCCTCCTAATCCATCTAGAACAGGGGTTCTCAGTCCAGTCCTCAGTAGACACCCAGCCAGTTAGGTTTTTAGGATACACACAATGGATATGCATGAGGTAGATTTGCAGTGGCGTACCTGGAGGGGGGGGGCTGTCCGCCCCGGGTGTCAACGGGTGGGGGGGTGCTCTGCTGGCAAGTCCAGCTCCATCCACCCGGCAGCTATGTGGTGCGGCGCCTCACGTCTGTGCTGCTGTAAAAGAAGAAAATCGCCTCGTCGGCCCTTCCCTTACTCTCTCTGTCCTGCCCTCGAGGAAATAGGATGTTACATCAGAGGGCAGGACAGAGAGAGTAAGGGAAGGGCCAACGAAGCAATTTTCTTCTTTCACAGTAGCGCAGAGGCGCCGGGTGGACAGAGCTGGTAAGACAGGTGGGGACTGGGACTGGGGGGGGGGGGTTCACACAGTAGCAATCCGCCCCGGGTGGAAGTGAACCACGGAACGCCACTGTAGATTTGCATACAATGGAGACAGTGCATGCAAATTTTTCTCATGCATATTCATTGTGGATATCTTGTAAAAAAAACTGGCTTGGTGTGTCCCTGAGGACTGGGTTGAGAACCCCTGATCTAGGAGATGAGAAACCAGCTCCTTGTGACTCTGGGCAAGTCACTTAACCCTCCATTGGCCCATGTAAGCCGCATTGAGCCTGCCATGAGTGGGAAAGTGCGGGGTACAAATGTAACAAAAAGAAAAAAAAATTTGACAACTCAGTCTACTGAGCACCTCACAATATGCCATCTGTACAGGAACTCCTAGATCTGTTATGGAGATAACCCTGGTTTTCCCTAAGTTAGTGTCTGAAACTCCAGACAACAGCAACGCTATTTTCTTCGACACAGTGACAATACTGGGATTCACACAGGTGATCAAATCTCCAACCCAAGAACAGTAACATACTAGACTTGGTGTTCTGTAAAGCAGCAGACCTCCTTGAACACAATGCTATAATGCTGAGATTACACCCCCTATCATGGATAGGTCATTTTCTAATAACATTTTCTATAAGACCAACCTAAAACAGAAGGGCCCTACCAGAGTTTGGAAAGAAACTAGAGACATGAGAAATCTGACTACTGAGATTTCCTGGAGGTCTTGTCCTACCCTTAAGTGGATGAAAAGATGACCACAGATCCAAAGCAGGTTGACATCTGGAATTCACAATTGGCTAAGTCCTTCAAAAAATGGCCCCCAAAAGAAGGTCCTGTGCCTTATACACAAATTCTCTCCTTGGTTCTCTCCAGAACAATGAGTGGACCGTTAGGCACCAAGGACATAAACTAGAAAGGAAATGACATATATCCCACCGAGAGAAGGGCAGGATAAATTGTAGGAAACACATGGCAAATGTACCACCATCCCTGTAAGGTCATAACTCATAAGAGCATAATTGCCAAGGTTCATTTTGCCCATTATTTTGCTTTCAACAATGGCCTATACAGTTCGGCTGTTGTCTGCAACACTATGCGAAATAACAACAGAGGCCATGATAACCAATGAAAACCAGCAGGAAAAACACACATTTTGTGTTTAATTTAATTTTTTGTCCACAGCTGACTTGGGATTTGAAGCACCAAAGAGGGGATGCACTTCAAACTTCAGCAAGGAAAAAGAACTAATGGGGTAAGAGAAACACCAATTCCACTTTCAAACAGACATTAATTAATATTACTGCAGTAGATGCATGGATATTTATATCACCGCATGACAACATAAGATGCTGGAATTCATGTGCATAAGCTTTTTCCATATGTCTCCAAAGAAAACAAGAGCAGGCTATCACATGACAACGAAAATACGGATCTTCCTGCTATCACAAGGCCAAGGACATGGAATTTATGTTATCATCTGATAATATGAATACTCAAAGGAATGCACGCCATTGATGTTAATGTATGCTAATAAAAAAAGTAACTATTTATGTTAATTCGTCCAAACGCCCCCATCCTTTTCCTAAATGCTAATCCGCTCATGAATAGTCATAAAGAGAAAACAGAATTTTTCGCACTCGCCTGGATGATCCCCACCCCACGTCGTATGCTAACCAACTTCGCCTTTTGGCTGGGATCTAAGCAACGTGGTTAAGGGCTCGGGAGTCTGGAGCTTGGCTCCCTGTCATGGGCTATGCATATTCATGAGCTGTAGGCGTGGCTGGGCGTGGCTTCCGGGCTCCTGCTCCTGGCGCTCCGCTGGCTTTCAGCTCCGTGGATGGTCTCAATATTTTTTTTCCTCCCGGATCATAAAGTGAAAATAATGAAAACGAACGTTCCAGAGTGAAGATCTACGTCTTTCCTCGGATTCTTGGAGTCTGTGGCTGAGAGAGAGAGGAAGCCCTACTTACTGCAGGAGGTTAGACGGGTAAGTTAAAGTTTGTACGGAAGTTGTGTTGACAGCTTTCTTGGGGAGGGAGGGAGGGTGGGTGGGTTACCGATCCTTGCAGTGCACATTTGACCGATGGCTCGTCACTTTCCTCTGCCGTAACATATGGCTCCCTGCCTTATTTAGTCAAACGTCCTAAGAGCTGAGGTGCGACTTTGAAGTACGTGACTGATTTTGTGCCTCCTTTCTCTTGGGTGGGGTCCCGAACTCCCGATCATCTGCAGCTGGTTCGTAGGATCCCTGAGGCGGGTAAGCAGTTGTGACACGATCTATTTTGCAGCGGGTCTTTCTCTCTTCCCCCCACTATGTACGTTTGTCTCTAAATCTGACCGCACACGCACGCACAGCCACCCACACACATTCCATATTTATTTTCACAGCATTAATATGATTATTTATTGAGCGCTGTTATAAAGCATTGGGGAGCCCGTGATACAGGAGAAACGAATACAGAGCACAAAATCCTCCTACCAGAGTTAAAGGAACAAGTTCCTGCTCCGATAAGTTTACAGGCTTATTGAATAGGGATGCCACTCGCACCTCAGACACGGTACCGGACTTCTGGACTTGCCTATATCGGGTGCAAGATTGTGGGGCGACGTCTCCGGTTCATTAGAAGGAAGCTCACCTTTAAATTTACCTGTCTCTCTTAAGTGACCATATGATCGCAGTGTCTCTTTCATCATTGTTCCTCCAATAATTGCAGTCATTCGCTTAATTGAAAGGTGGTGCTGGTGAGGGGGTCGGCCTTAGAACTACTCCCCTCCCCCTCTGTTCAGGTTAGATATGTGCAGGGTGCAGAAAGCAGATTGGTGGTGTGGTTTTTTTTTAGAAGAGCCTAATATGGAAATATGAGGACAGAAAGGAAGGGGCAAATTACACCCTGTGTTTGAATTTACATGGGTGGTGGATGGGAAGGCATTTTCTTCTTGTGTCCGTGACACCTAGGTGTGACAAGAGTTGGTTCCCTGCTGGTAGATCAAAATGTGGTAGTGACTCCTAGGTATGGCAAGGGTTAATATCGTGCCTCGTGTCTGTATTTACATGAGCAGTGGAAGGAAGCGCATTTTTTTGCCATGACATGCAGGTTCCTGAGGGTGTTGGTGGTGTCCTAAGCAAATGGGTGGATTATGACTGTTCTCCTTGCTTAAGCTCCAAAGGTCAGTCATGCTGTCTGGGACACACAGACTGAGAGCAGCACTATGGGGCCCAAATGAGAAGGGACTTTGAAGACTGAGGGTCATGCTACCAGAATAAAGTGAGCAGGGGTGTAAAGGCTAGAGGATAGGGTGTACCATGAGACCCAGGTATGGGTGTTGGTACCCTAATGCTTTTCAAACAAAGCTTGATACTAATTTTCCCTTTCTGGACACACAGTGAAGGAGCTTGCTCAATATTGGGATACTCAAGCCCCCGCAGAGCTGGCACTTATGGAGACAGGTGAATACAGAATGTGACGAGCGGAAGGTGGCATTTACCATCTGGAGCAGGTGAACAGTGTATGAAGATTAGGCAGCATGCCATGAGGGACAACCGAGCAGCTGTGGTGAACTGCCATGTGCTTTGTTTTAAAATTCAAATTAAACTGGATTTAGCAAATTGATTTGAATTGGAAACTCTCAAGGCTAAGAGATCACTTTTGAGTTTTACACCTGATCTCTGTTGTCTTGTGAAAGTCTACAGCAGTGAGTGGGCCTTGGGGGTAATCAGAAAAGTCATCTGGGCAGAGGGTTCTGGGTAACGAGCACATGGCAATAAGAGAAGGGTTGCTTGGATTTTAAAAAGCTGCTGTGAAGTCATTAGGGGAGGTCATTATGGGGGGGGGGGGGGGGTGTCCTAGATTTAAGAAAAGCATGTTGGGGAACAGTTCAAATGCAAAAGCTGCCAAGTTACCCGTTCCAGGAGGGAGACTTTTTTGGCCATTCCTGGATTTCTGCCAAACCTCCATCCTGGTGCATTATGGGACCTGCAGCACTGATTTTAATGGATAGAATCATGGACTACACTGCTTTGGGATGTAAGTTTAAAACCAGGAGTAGACAGTCTCCCTCCTGCAATGGGTAACTTGGCAGCTCTGCAGATGTAGGCAATAGCACCTGCAAAGAAACCCTAAGAATTGGGGGTGGGGGGTGGTGAATAGAGAGACCTGTAAGAGCGTGTGGATACTAGAACTGAACCAAAGAGCATATTTTACTATTTAGCCGAATACGAAGAATGAAAAGTTTTTGGCCTAACACAAATAATGGGCATTGAGCTCTAACATAAGAAATAAAAAAAAAAAAAAAGCAGTGTGAAAGAGATCAAGTGTTTATTTCAGTAGTATTTAGCACAGTACAGCCCCAGATTATTCGTGATCAAATTTAAACCACTTTTCAGCTGAATAGAAATAATGTATTTGGGGCCCAATCAAATTGGATATGAATATTCAGTAGAGCCAGGTAAACTTGCAATATGGCATGGGAATGAGAAGACTGTGGATAAGGTGACCTCGGAAGATGAATAATGGTTGTATGATTAGTGCAATTCTTGAGAAGTAAGAGGCAGGGAGCAAGAAAAACAGCTGGAAAAGTCACATGTGCAAACACTTGTTCGTTAAAAAAAACCCCAACTTGACCTAAAAGCTGCTATGGTGGAAAAATATGTTTTTGTGGTAATGATTGATTGCTAATCAGGAATGTAGGGGGGGGGGGGGGTTACATATACTGAGAGAGACCCTTCAGAAAGGACAGGATCAGGATGAATTGGGGGAATCCTGAAAACTTGAGTTGCTATGGACCCTCTTGAAGGGGTCTGGTATCAACTAAGTGTAAGTTATTGCAATGCATCTCAACCCTCTCCTGGAGGCGCATCAAGCCAGGTGGCTTTTCAGAATTACCACTACGCAGGAGACACATTTACATGTAATGGGTCTCTGTTATGTGCGCATTTATCTCTTGCATATTCATGGTGGTAATCCAGAAAATCCGCCTGGCTTGTTATGCCTCCAGGAGAGAGTTGTGATAGCAGGCCTATATAGATTAGTGCTGTGCTTCTGAAAGAGAAGCAGTAGATAGGGACTTAAAAGAAACCAAGTGAAGCATAGCAAACAAAGGTGAGGTGCTGTTAAACAGAGCCCTAAATCTACTAAACAGTACCAGCTACAGGGTCAAATAGAAGTCGGAGCTACTGGAGTCCTTGCAAGCAACCTCGCTCAGGCAACGAGGTGAAGAGCCAGTAGGCCTGGTTCTGATAAATGGTGAGTGTCACTAAGATTATAATTGGGTCAGTGAGGTGTCTGGTACTCACTGTACTAAAACCTGTGTCCTAGACTCCAGAAAGCCTGACTTTAATGACTGATTTTATTGGGGGAGGGGGTGGCGCTGCTCGGGAATAGGTAGAGGGGAACTATGAATAGCGATAGAAAAGAGCACTGATATGTCAGCAAATCATTGTATCAGGCATGTTAGCAAGGAAGGGGAATCAATTGTATTTAAATCAGGTACTGTCTCTATCATAACCTACTCTGTAAGCCACATTGAGCCTGCAAAAAGGTGGGATAATGTGGGGTACAAGTGCAATAAATAAATAAAAATAAAGAGGGCACTTTAGTACGAAAAGGAAGTAGGCACAGAGCCAGTGTCTAACGCAGAAATTTGCAAGGGGGCCCCAAAGCTGCCAGTAGGCTGTGCTGACAGTCTTGGGGCCCCTTCTGATGGGGGCCCAGGGCAAGTGCCCTGTTTGCACTTCTCTACTGCTGGTCCTAAATAGGAGACAACATAGGAGAAGCAATAGCATTCATGGAGTACAAGGACAGAAAAACAGCTGGGGGTAGGACCCAAGTGGGTACTGGGGATAAAACTAAGTGGGAGGTAGTGAGAAGTAAAGATGAAGCCAGAGTTAATGAGGAAGACCAGAAAAAGCACATTACCCCCCTCCCCCACCAGTGTCAAAGAGTGCTTCTTTCTCTCTTTCTGCTTTTTCAGGAAGCGTAGAATAATTGATTCTTGGGCCATCAGGGACAAGGTGAGGTAGTTTCGCTTTTGTCCCCATTTCATACAAGATCTGTTTCCAGTTTCTTTAAGATAATAATAGGGTAAGTCTCTGTCAGTGGTTCCCAAAAACTGTCCTTGGGGCTGCCCAGCCAGTGTGGTTTTCAAGATACCTACAATGAATATTCGAGAGAGAAATTTTCATGCACTGCCTTCACTGCATTCAACTCGCTCTCTCTCATGAATATTCATTATGGATATCCTGAAAACCTGACTGGCAGGGAGTTCCCAGAACAGGTTTGGGAACCACTGCCCTACAAGGCCGCTGAGAGGGGGAGCAGGGGGGACAAAATTCCCTGGGCCCAGGCCTCCAAGGGGGACCCGGCACCATAGTCCCCTCCACCCGCCCTCCTCCATCCACCACCGGGCTGGGCCCCCCTGAGTTCAAATCATAGCACCTCACCTCAGCCTCGTTCCGTGTGAAAGAAGTGCAGCAGCGGCAGTCTGCAGATCGCCTCCTTTCGGGCCTTCCCTCCCTGTGCCCCGCCCACGCGCAAGTTACGTCAGATGAGGGCGGGACACAGGGAGGGAAGGCCCGAAAGGAGGCGATCTGCAGACTGCCGCTGCTGCGCTTCTTTCACACGGAACGAGGTCGAGGTGAGGCGCTATGATTTGCATTCAGGGGGGACTGACCCAGTGGTGGACAGAGGGTGGAGGGGCAGCGGCGACGAGCTCGGGGGGGGGGGGGGGCGCCCTGGCCCAGTCTCTCGGCGGCCCTGCTGCCCTGTATGCAAAGTGATGACATGCCTGTATTTTATCAGTGTGCCATAGTGTGTGTTGTGGCACTGTGTATACAAAGAAGCACCAGGATTTTGTCAGAGCTGCCAAGTTACTGAGTTCCAAGAGGAAGATTTTGAGCCATTCTTGGATTTCTGGCAACCCAGTCTAATGCATTCTAGTACACTGGTTCTCAAACCTAGGGGACCACCAGCCAATGAGGTTTTCAGGATATCCCTAATGAATGTGCATGAGAGAATTTTGCATTCCTGCTACCTCCATTATAGGCAAATCTGCCTCTTGCATGTTCGTTTTACAAGGTACTCACTGTGGTGGATTGGGAATGTTTGAATAAATGATTGAAATTAGTAAATAAAAAAAAGAATGAAAGTGTTTATAATAAGGAGTAATTAGTGTAATTTGTGGGCAGTTGATACATTGTGACTAATTACAAATTGGATTGTAACCCTTTTAGTACGGATAATTGCATGTTTGTTAGGGATATCCTGAAAACCCGACTGGCTGGTGGTCACCCAGGACAGGTTGGAGAACCGCAGCTCTAGAACATGTAGTTCTCTCTTCTGCTGAATGATCTGCCCTGCAACTAGCACCGTGTCTTGAGATGCATTGTAAAGCTCACACACAAGTTTGGATGTTCTGCTATGGTAGATATGGTAACAGCAAACCCGACTATTGCAACAGATCATTCTATAAGTTACCAAAGCATCAGCTGCAGTGCCTACAGTTCTACATGTCTGCTTTTAGGAAAGAAAGAACATGATCTTGTTACCCCCATTGAGATGCTCCATCTGTGCCTGAGTATAAAGGATCTTGGTTTAGCGAAGGGGTTCTTAACCCAGTCAGGTTTTCAGAATACCCACAATGAATATACATGAGATAAATTTGCATCCAGATCTCCCACATGCATATTCACTGGGCCGCTGAGAGACTGAGCCGGGCCTGGGGTAAGGCTGCCGCCGCCCCCCCTCCCCAGGATCGTAGCCGCTGTTGCCCCCTCCAGGATCACAAGCCCCCCCCCCCAGAATTATTGCAGCTGCTGCCCCCCCAATCACTACAGCTTGCGCTGCCTGGTGCCCCCTCCCCGATCACTGCTGCCGCCGCTGCCGTACCACCCTCCATGATCGCTGCTGCCACTCGCCCGCCGTAACTGTTAAGTATCTTGGCTGGTGGGGATCCCAAGGCCCTGCCAACAGAAGAGTTCGTCCTCCAGCACTGCTCTTCTTCCTTCTGCCGTGTGGCCTTCCCTTGCAGATGCTTTTTCTCTCAGGTCGCGCATGTGCAGGCTGAGGGGAAAAGCAGCCACAGAGGAATGCGGCAGACTGTGAAGAAGAGAATCCTGCCGTGTCTGTTCCCCCAGGTCCTCCCCAGCCTCCAAGGGGGGCCCAACGCCGGAGTTTTCTCTCTCCTGCTCTTGTTGGGACTCGATCACCTGGGTCCCGTCAGGAGCTGGAGAGAGAGGGAGACCCCAGAGCCAGGGAATTTTGCCCCCCTCCCGCCCCCTTCTCTTGGCGGCCCTGCATATTCATTGTGGGTATCTTGGAAACCTGACTGGTTGGGTGTGTCCCACAGACTGGGCTAAGAACCACTGCTTTAGAGGGTCCTGGATATGTGGGAAAAACTGGTTCTTTACATATCACCACAAGGAATTTGTGGTCTTCACAGCAGTCCCTGGTGCAGGTGCCTGCTATGTTTTGGTTGGAAAGTTCCCATCACCATGTTGTTGCTTTTGTAGGTCCCTCTCTGTGGAATTGTATTGCCCTGGAATGTTGCCAGCAGTAAACTGCAGAAAGGTAAAGGCTTAGTTGTTGAAGCAATGCCTTTTTTATCTACCTGGGAGTGTCTTGATTTATTGTTGCTCCTGTGAGTTAGGGCAGTGTTTCTCAACACAGTCCTCAAGACACACCCACCCGGTTGGGTTTTCAGGATAACCACAATGAGTATGCATGGTAGAGATGTGCAGGAATGTGTGTAAAGAGGCCGTGTGTATGCAGGTCTCTCTTGATTTTCATTGCAGGTCACCTGAAAACCTGACTGACTGTGCCTCAAAGTTAGGGTGTTCAGATTTAATAGTTCAAGACTCATGGATCCAGGGCCAGGGTGGTTTGTCATTGGTTTGGTTGGGATGGAGATGGCTATGTTATTATTAGAATATTGTTTGGACTTTTTGAGTAGATATGGAATAAATACAATTAGGACCGGTTGGGGGGGGGGGGGTGATTGTTCCTGGAAACTGAGTCCTGCTCATAGTGTGATCCAGTCATCATTCTTTCCAAGCCTCCCAGAACCATCTCCTTTCTGTCTGCTTCTTGGCCTTACAGTGAAGATTGGGGGGGGGGGGGGGGGGGGGAGAGTGGAACAGCTGTAGCAGCTGGCCACTGAGATAGTTCCCTCGACATATGTAGTAGGCCTTGCCAGTGTACCCATCGCTCTTTTATAAAATTTTACACCACACCCCCTCAGCTTCATTCTGGTCTCTCAGTTCCAGCAGACAGTGCTTCTTTTTCCAGGTTTGGGCCTTGCAGTGGGGAAGGAATAGAATCAATTTCCTCTTGGTTCTTCCTTTTTAAAGCCCAGAAGGGTGTGAGCTGCTTGAGGAGCCCGGGCCCTCCCTTTTGTGTGCTTCTCTCCAAGAGTCACAACTCTCTCTAACACTCTTTTTTTTTCTTCATCTTTTTCTCTTGTGGAGCAGCTCTTTGGACTGGCTGGAGTTACTTGTCTCTCCAGTTATGTTTCCTCTCTAGAGCGCACAAAATCCATCACAGACTTACAGAGCAGTGTTCAGTGGATATTGCTAAATTCTGCTTTTATTGTTGCATTTTGTATGTTTGCATTGTGAGCATGTTGCACTACCACAGCACACACAATACTGTATGTTATGGAGGCAACGTAGCAGATAGAACCCAACTATTCTGATCCTCATATTTAACAATATATACCTGTTGTTGGCTGTAGAAGCTTGGGTGCTCATAGGATACCACTCCTTTAATCCAAGTCACATTTTGTTGTCTTGCCATTCTGGGTGGATGAACATATAAATTCCCCATACTTAGGCCCAGATGCACAAAACTTTAACGACCCTTTAACAAAGAAATTTTCAACCGTAGCATGCATTAAAGGCCATTTTCCGACGATGCTAGCAGCTAACGAAAACGGAATGCAAACGAGTCACTTCCAATTGAAATGTGAACAATTCACAATGCACTAACCATACCAACGATTGCAACGAATCAATTACCGTGATATATTTAACGTGAGGTCAGAGCTGTCATTAAGGCCTGAGCTGTCATAGAGACACTGCTCCCCGCTTCTCCCTGCAGCATAAAAATCCAAGCTGGCATGTTTGAAAATAAAAAAAACCCACACAAACACATGGCTCCCCGCTTCCCCCTGCATAAAATTGGAAAAAAAAACCCCAAAAAGCAAAAAAGGATCGGGAGGGGGCAAAGGTGCTCGTCAAGAGCGTCCTGTATGGATGCCCTTGCCCCCCCTGCCCGAGGTCGACGCTGCTCCCCGCTTCCCCCTGTATTAAATAAAAAATCAAAACAAAACTCCAAACTGTAGCAGCCACGGACCCCCTCCCTTCCTCTCTCTCTATTTCTCCTTCTCCCACACAGCTCCGCCTCCCGCCATCCTTCGCCTCCGTGCCCCGCCCCCCGAGGTCGTCGCCGCCGCTACTCCCCCCTCCACCAGACCCCCCTCCGCCTTACCAGGCCCACACAGCGCCTCTCACCTCTGTGTGAAGGTGCTGCATGGGCAAGAACAGCTGATCGGCAATCAGTGATGCCTCCTCCGACGTCCCTCCGTAGGTTACTTACGTCAGAGGAGGGTGGGCCCAGGAAGAACAGAGGGACGTTGGAGGAGGCATCACTGATTGCCGATCAACTGTTCTTGCCTGTGCTGCGCCTTCACACAGAGGTGAGAGGCGCTGCGCGGGCCCGGTAAGGCGGGGGGGGGAGTCCGGTGGAGGGGGAGCGGCATCGACGACCTCAGGGGGCGGGGCAGAGGATGGCGGGAGGCAGAGCTGTGGGAGAAGGAGAAATAGAGAGAGAGAGGAAGGGAGGGGGGCCGTGGCTGCTACAGTTTGGAGTTTTGTTTTGATTTTTTATTTAATACAGGGGGAAGCGGGGAGCAGCGTCGACCTCGGACGGGGGGGGGGGGGGGGCAAGGGCATCCATACAGGATGCTCCTGATGAGCGCCTTTGCCCCTTCCCGATCCTCAGCTTCTTTGATGTTTTTTGGCATGCGCAGAGCAGCCAGCATAACGCTTGGCTGCTCTGCGCATGTTTTACGGGCATATTAACGATGGGGATTACACTTCTTTAATGCATTCGACTTTCGTTTACTGAACCGAACATGTGGGACTTGTTGTTTTATTTTTTTACTGCATTCTTCGTTTTTTCAACTTCGGTAAGGACTTTTACGTTTTTGATTTTTTTTTTACGTATGGTTGATGCATCTGGGCCTTAATCCAGTCCCAACACCTCCCAACCCTCCCACCTCACTTTGTAATAGTGATTTGTGTAAACAGCAAAACTGAGGTTGTTGCCTGAACATCTGCTACCTTTGTCACTGTGGCAGTGGCGTTCTGACCCTAGCTGACACCCGGGGCGGATCACCGATGTGCCCCCCCCTCGGGTGCAGCGCGACCCCCCCCCCCCAAGCGAAATGACACCTCTTCCCCCCTCCCCCGGCGAAATGACACCCCACCGGGTGCACGCCACTGGGGGGGGGGTGCCGTGGCGCGTGCCTGTTGCCCTGTCTCAGTCCAAGTTCACAATTCGCATGTGTTCACTGCTCCTTCTGAGTCCCAGGGCAGACTCAGAGGGAGCAGTGAACACATGCGAATTGCGAACTCGGACTGAGACAGGGCAACAGGCGCACGTCACAGCACCCGGGGCGGACTGCCCCCACCGCCCCCCCCCCTTGGTAAGCCACTGCACTGTGGCCTTGCTGAATGGTACCCAGACACCAAGACTTTAAGAGAATTCAGACTTCATGGTAGGATCTAGATTTGGGAGGGAGGAGGGGACAGTGTCCCTTCTGAATTCCAGCTCTGCTTCCCTTCAAATCCTCACCCCTTTCTCCTCTCCTGCACAAGTCTTCTTCCTCTCTCATCCAGTCACCATCCCCAGGTGCCCTCTCAGATAGATGTACACCAACTCTTGGCAGTTATCCTGCCCATGGTCACCCCACCAGACACAGTCGGTCTTCTCTCACTTTCCAGCCAATATTCTTTCATGCCGTTCACCATAGCCAGGTAAGTGTTGAATATCACACTTAACCGGCTATGTTTTCACTGGCTGCATAAGCCCGGAAAATTCAATGCTAGAGCTTGAACATGGCCCAACATTGAATTTCAGGGGACAACGTCAGTGGTGGTCAGGAAATTCTGATCAATATTGGCCGAATATCAAGCCTGTAGCATTACATTGTGTAAATCAATGTAACACTCTTGTTTTAGATGCAGAATGTGAAAAATGTATGATAGTGTGAAAACCTTTACAGGGCACTGTATATTCAAAAATTAGCCACCAAGTGCCATGGAATTTTAAAGAAAGGGGATGGGATTTGATATACTGCCTTTCTGTGCTTTCAGTCAAAGTGGTTTCTATATTATGAACAGGTACTTATTGTGTACCTGGGGCAATAGAGGGTTAAGTGACTTGTCCAGAGTCACAAGGAGCTGCAGTGGGAATCAAATTTTTGTTCCCCTGGTTCTCATTCCACTGTTCAGAAGGAATGGATTCTCAGGAGCTTAGCCGAGATTGGGTGGCAGAGCCGGTGGTTGGGAGGTGGGGATAGTGCTGGGCAGACTTATACGGTCTGTGCCAGAGCCAGTGGTGGGAGGCGGGGATAGTGCTGGGCAGACCTATACGGACTGTGCCCTGAAGAGGACTGGTACAAATCAAGGTAGGGTATACACAAAAAGTAGCACATATGAGTTTATCTTGTTGGGCAGACTGGATGGACCGTGCAGGTCTTTTTTCTGCCGTCATCTACTATGTTACTATGTCACTAACCATTAGGCTACTCTTCCAACCATGTGGTTGGCTCTGCTGCCAACCAAACAAATGCTTTTGATCATTGGCCTCGTGGGGTCCATAGCACTCACTGAAATGAGAATTGGGCCTCCCGCTGTTCCTTCTGAAGCTTTACCCCTTTTCACCAGAAGGAAACTGCAAAAAGTCCTTGTATCCCTCTTCAAATACAAAATATCAGTTTAGTACCTCTTGACCTACCTTTACAAAAAATTCTATAGCTAAAGACATAAGCCAAAGATGGCCTACACCACTCTCAAACTGAAAATTTCACCCAACTTTCTAACTGAAAAACACAACTGTAACTTTGCCTAAATGTAAATTGTAAGCCACTTTGAACCAAAACTTGTTTTTGGAAAATAGTGGGATACAAGAATGCATAAATAAATAAATAAACTATGCCCAGGCTGGGCTCCTTCCCCTCTGACATAAAGATATTTACCCTCCCAAACTGCTGCTCCCGTGAGTCTCCTCGTGTTTCATGCCAAAAGACACACATAGGAGAGAAGAAAAACTGATACAACAGGCATCTGTAGATTTTGTACAAAAGAGCTGGAAATGGTTACTTATCTTGTAGCTGGCTGCAAAGTGCTGATGGCAGAACATTTCTGTATGGAAAGATACAACAAGGTTGCATGACTCGTTCATTAGAAACATTTGTTAAACACATACGTCACTGTACCAGAAAAGTATTGGGATCACGATCCCAAGAGAGTTTATGGAGAATGAAGAAGTTACGATAACTTGGGACATCCCTATCCCAACCACTAAAAAAACAAAACAAAAAAACAATCTAGATGCAAGGAAGCTAGAGGTAGTGGTGAAAGAGGAAAATGCCAGAAGGGTATTAAACTGTACAGGGTGAGGTGAAAAAAAGTAACCCCCTAAGAAAGTTTTTTTTTTTTTTTTGCTGTTCTCAGCAACTGCTTTGAATTTCAACATGAAATTTTACAGCTTTATTTGCTGTTACTATCTATGTTTATGTGCTGAGTGGAATGAGATTATCTTTAAATACAGCGAAGTTACTGACTTTTTAACGTGACCACCCAACAAGTTTTCACGCATTCAAAAATGTTTGCAGTGTTCCTAAAATCCATAAAATTCTTATTACACCAGAAGCTCTGGACATACTCTGAGAAGAATTGAAATCCCATCCTCATCCTTGGATGGTTCCCACCAATTTCTTAATACAGTTGACTTCCGTGGCCGTTAAGAACAAATCTTTGTTCAACGGAGAGTTTTATAGTTGAAAGGAGTTTCCATGGGGCGTCTTCAGCCACAGAAGGTACAAATCTCTTCATGGCCCATTTGGAAAGCAATAAGATATATATATATATATATCTTCCTCCTTACAATTCCCTAATGTGTCACCTCGGTGGTGTGCTAGTGGCATTTTCATTGATGTATTTTCTGATCTGGGGGATTTTGTTAAGGAGTTGAACAGTATACACCCCACTGTTAGGTTTCAGTCTGTGATTACATTTTTGGATGTCTGTATGGAGTTTTATCAAGAGACATTTAGAACTACAGTGTATTCCAAGCCCACGGACCATAACTCCTCTTGACCTCTGACAGCATGCATCCCATCCATATTAACAGCTTACCATCTCTCAGTGTTTGAGATATGTATGTATTTGTGATTCAGAATGTACTTATAAAACAGCTGTCACTAGTTTAAAGGACAAATGCATTACTAGAGGTTATCCTCAGAAGATTGTAAATAATGCTTTTAAAAGATTTCTCTATAATAAAAATAGGGGTTTACATCCACAAAAATATGTCCCCGATGAATTTTTTTTATGTGTATTTTAAAATATACAAATTTGTCTTCCAAAATAGCTAGGATTATAAAACATCACTGGGACGTGCTATCAGTTCATGAGATTTTTCGTCATTCTCACTACATGGTATCCTTTGCTCAAAATAAAACTTTGGCAGATGCCCTGTCAGTTTCTGATGTATGGTCGAAGCATGTTATGAATGCATGCAGGCATCAAAAGTGTGGGTGGTGGTCTCTATGTGGGATCATGGGAAGAGGGTCAGGAGTTTTGGTGGCCGAAGGGCTGCAGGACAGTTCAGATTCGGTGCTTCGAAGAGGAGATATTTCTAAGTTATTACAACAATGTGAACAGTGCTGGATTTACCAATTGCATAATATCCCCTGCAGGATTGAATGATCCAATAGAATGGGATGCATTATTTTAGATGAGTTTTGAAGGCTCTGTCTCTTTTTTTTTTTTTTTTTCTACTAAATGCTGATTTGGAGGTATTTAGTTTTAGCGTTTTAAACCGCTCCTCACCATCGTGAATCAGTCGTTCTTGTTTGGAGTTCCTCCTCCTGAAGCAGCTCAAACTAAACATATGCTTAAAACCAGATTAACTGAACATAAACATTGTTTAACTACTAGAAAATTGGAGGCCCCTATGGTCAAACATTGTGTAGAAATGGAACATTAATTCACAGAATTGAATGTAGGGGATTGATCATATGCCTTTAATATTCCTAACAATAAGAAAAGAGGAGATATTTCTAAGTTATTACGGAAACAGAAACAGCACTGGGTTTACCAATTGCATACAGTATCCCCCTGCAGGATTGAATGGTCCAATAGAATGGGATGCATTCTTTTAGATGAGTTTTGAAGGCTCTGTCTCTATTTTATTTATTTAATTTTTTTTCTACTAAATGCTGATTTGAGGTATTTAATTTTAGCGTTTTTAAACCACTCGTCACCATCATGAGTCAGTCGTTGTCGTTCTTGTTTGGAGTTCCTCCTCCTGAAGCAGTTCAGCAAAACAAAAAGGGGGGGGTCCTTGTCGGGGTCGCATATTTGAGTGATCGGCAGCAGACGTGAAATATGCCTCAAGGACTGCGTTGAGAACCACTGCTCTTGGCCTCCGCGATCCTTGGGACCTAAATCCTACACCCTTCAAATGCACTACCAGTACTCCAGGGCCACCAACAGGTCAGGTTTTTTGAGATATTCCTAAGAAACATTCCTACGAGAGATTTGCTTATAATGGAGGTAGCAGACATGCAGATCTCTCACGCATATTCATTAGGAATATCCTCAAAGCCCAACCCATTGGTGACCCTCAAGGGCTAGCAGTGAATACTTAGGAGTTCCCCTTGAGCCCCAGCTCTCTGCAGGAAGGGTAGTGAGGAAAGTACTCCAACTCCCCCTCCCCCCCCCCAGTGGATTTTATCCATCACCCTCCTCTAGTGTCATGAAAACATATACCTCCCACTGCGAATAAATTACTGCCAGAAACAGCGGGTCTTCAGAAGCACATTTATAGTAAGGGCAAATTTATTAACTCCCTTACATATACAGTATGCCAAAATATAGTGGAAGAGCCCTCGCCTTCCTCCAGCTACATAAAGAAGAACTTGTGAACACACTCTACAGTTACAGCACAAATAATGAAATTCTTATGTATATGCTTCATAAAAGAGGGCTAGAATTCTGCAGACATAAGTACATTACTGGGAAAGACCAAAGGTCCAACAAGCCCAGCATCCTGTTTCCAACAGTGGCCAATCCAGGTCACAAATACCTGGCAAGATCCCGAAAAAAGTACAAACATTTTATGCTGCTTATCCCAGAAATAGTGGATTTCCCCCAAAGCTAACCACCTTTACCACATTCTCTGGCAACGAATTCCAGAGTTTAATTACACGTTGAGTGAAGAAAAATTTTCTACAATTGAATTTTAAGTTTACTACTTTGCAGCTTCATTGCATGCCCCCTAGTCCTAGTATTTTTGGACAGAGTAAACAGATGCTTCACGTCTACCCGTTCCACTCCACTCCTCAAACTGAATAGGTTTCTATGAAATCCTAACTAGAACATCAGTCCTAGTTTGCTGGCCTTGTATGCAGTGGCGTACCAAGGGGGGGGGGGGGCGGTCCACTGCTGGGGGTGCCGCGGCGTGCGCCTGCTCCGAGTTCGCTAAACTTCGTTGCTCGTTTGCTGCAGCTCCCTCTGCCCTGGAACAGGTTACTTCCTGTTCCGGGGCAGAGGGAGCTGCAGCAAAGCAAAGTTTAGCGAACTCGGAGCAGGCATGCGCCGCGGCACCCCCCCAGCAGCGTGCACCTGGGGGGGGTGTCATTTCACCGGAGGGGGGGAAGGTGTAATATAGTGGGGGTGCGCTGCACCCAGGGGGAGAGGCGCATCGGCGCTCCGCCCCGGGTGCCATCCAGGCCAGGAACGCCACTGCTTGTATGCAGTGCTCCTTGCTTTGAGAAGGCTTCCCCTCTCCTGTTAAAACTTCAATGGCTTCCCATAAGCACAAGGATCACCTTTAAAATATGCATGACTGTTTACCAAGTCATATATAGTTTAGCATCCTCCTACATGCAACAACTAATTGATTTACCTTTATGTAATACGGTTAAAACATCTAGAGAATACCTCATGCTCCACTATCCAAACTGCAAAGGTCTTTCTTACAAATCAATCCTTGTTACAGGCTTCACATATCAGAGTACCAGACTTCTCTACGCAATCAATTAAGGTACTTAGAAGATTATGAGATTGCATAAATTACAAAAGGCTGTTCTATTAAGTACATATGTAATCAAAAGACAATAACTAATGTTGCCCTCTCTTATGTTTCAACATAGCCAATAATCTAGCCTAGCTTCATGACAAACACACAATCATTCCTAATATGTTAAATGCTACAATTATCTGACATATTTTTGATGTTCTTCTTGAATGTAAGCCACGTTGAACCTGAGCTTGTTCGGGATAATGTGGGATACAAATGTCATAAATAAAAAATAAATTCTAAAATACCAAATAGGTTTGAAATAATGGTATTGAAGGTGTATCACTTTGTAACTCCTAAAACCCACAATCAGGATCGTTTTTGATACATCAACAAGGAACCTCAAATCTCTTCATAGGGAATACATTGCAACATTTGCTTAATCCACTATTTTTAAGAAGAGTAAAATAATATCACTGGTTCCAGTGTGGAGACAGAAAAAAAACCAAACGCAAAAACTCATAACTACATGAGAAAAACGAATGGTATAAAAAAACTCTCCTTCTCCACACCAGCTACAAGAGTTAAACAAAATGAACACCTCCCTTGAGAACCCGGTGTACTTTGCATACCTCCCAATCACCCTACTTCAATTATAGCCTGGGCCCCTAATACAGGCAAATATTTAAATCAACTGAATGTTATTAATGTCTTTGAGGAAAACGCAGGCTTCTCGCCCCCACTTACTCTTACAACTAATCAAATCTCAAAGACTTATCTTATTTGTTGGAAGCTCCAGGTTCAATTTGTATGTCCTTTTTGAAAGTATAGTGAAATTGGAAAAAAACACCCGTCTGCTCAGTTTCAGTCTTTGACACCGTCCCGTGTCTCCCTTCAACAAGTGCGGCCTTGTTTCGCCAATATACAAGCTGCTTCAGGAAGGGTACTGCCTCGGATCCACGAACGGACCTCTCAATATCTCCAAACAGACTGCTGATCGTTGATCCACACACTAACAAATGGCGTAAGTGAAAAAAAGCCGCCGGCAGAGAATTTAAACTTGACTGCATCACACCCTTTGTCAGACCTAGCTCCGCCCTAGGGCAAGGCTGCTCCAATGTATGCATTCCAGCCCTGTCCCTGGGCGTGGTTTAAATTAGATTAGTAATAAGCCATCCATTCAATCCTACCGATTTAAACATTTCGGTTCCACTGTTTGTAATAATTAATCCAATATTGCTCTTTTCTCCAAAGAAGGCTTTTAATGTCCCCCCTCTCTACCCAATGTCACTTGGTCTATACCATACAGGTCAGTTGATCAAAATGATGTTGAGAATGGACACAATGTCGTGTCATAGGTGCCTCCATTTTTAACTTCGTCCTATGTTCTTTTGTTTTTGAGTCCAAACATCTGCATAACTGAAATGATCCTTGTAAATTACGATTCCGTGAAAAGGGCAATCATAAATGATGATCCCGGAAAGCTGGTTGAGTTGACATTACCTTCCAATGTTTCCTCATGATGGTAGCAATTTGTGGAGACCTGATTTGTATATTTAACACACAAGCGATTACTTTGAATCTCCTTTTCTTTGTTCCTGCTCAGTCGGATGTATAGGAATTCTCTATGATTGACCACGACAATTAAAACCGAGTTATAGAACATCGGCACTGTATCACGAAGTTAAAATGGAGGCACCTATGACACGACAATTGGTGTCCATTCTCAACATCATTTTGATCACTGACTGTATGGTTATAGACCAAGTGACATTGGGTAAGAGAGGGGGGGACATTAAAAGCATTCTTTGGAGAAAAGAGCAATATTGGATTCATTTATTACAAGCAGTGGAACCGAAATGTTTAAATCGTAGTATTGAATGGAATGCTTATTACTAATCTAATTTAAACCATGCCCAGGGACAGGGCTGGAGTGCATACATTGGAGCAGCCTTGCCCTAGGGCGGAGCTAGTTCTGATGAAGGGTGTGATGCAGTCAAGTTTAAATTCTCTGCCGGCAGCTTTTTTTCACTTACGCCATTTTGTTAGTGTGTGGATCAACGATCAGCAGTCTGTTTGGAGATATTGAGAGGTCCGTTCGTGGATCCGAGGCAGTACCCTTCCTGAAGCAGCTTGTATATTGGCGAAACAAGGCGCACTTGTTGAAGGGAGACACGGGACTTTGTCAAAGACTGAAACTGAGCAGACGGGTGTTTTCCCCCAATTTCACTATACTTTCAAAAGGACATACAAATTGAACCTGGAGCTTCCAACAAATAAGATAAGTCTTTGAGATGTGATTAGTTGTAAGAGTAAGTGGGGGCAAGAGATTTGAGGTTCCTTGTTGATTTATCAAAAACGATCCTGATTGTGGGTTTTAGGAGTTACAAAGTGATACACCTTCAATACCATTATTTCAAACCTATTTGGTATTTTAGAATTTAAGTTTAGAGGGTTTGGAATTCCCAATTTTTTCTAGAATATTTTATAAATAAAAAATAAAATACACATAATTACCAATGAAATTGGAGGATTCCCATACCATGCATGATACAATATCTTCTTTAATTTGGCTTCAGAATCATTATCCTAGACCACCACCCAAGCAGATCTTGGTACCCCAAAGCCTTTGCAAAGACATAAAACACTTCTTGTAATGCTGTATAACCCGCAGTTGGAGATACTGCCGTATACCAGTGGCAGGCAGTTTTTTGGGAAGTACAAACGTCCCCTCAAATCACAAGTCAGGAACCTTGGAATACAGTTAGATTCAACACTTACTCTGATTCCCCAAATCCAAACAACCTTCAAGAGCTGCTTCTACTATTTGTGACAGCTACGCTGCCATCTCTCCATATGTCAAGAAGGTAAATCTTATCCAAGTTCTGCATGCCATGATAACATCAAGACTGGATTACTGTAATGCACTCTACAGTGATCTGACTACAAAAGGCCTGCACCAGCTCCAATTGATTCAGAATGCTGCAGCAAGACTAATAGAAGGTTGCAAGCGACGTGACCACATCACTCCATTTTTGCAAAAATTTCACTAACCGTACAATACAGGGCTAAATTTAAAACTCTATGTCTGATCTTGAAGGCCCTTAAAGGAAATTGCTCCGAGTACCTGAAGAGTAGGATGATCCTCTACATACCTCCAAGGACACTAAGGTCCTCTCAAGGACTATCACTAACCACACCCTCTCCAAAAGAAGTGAGCCTTCTCTACAGTAGCCCTCACACTCTGGAATGCACTCCCTGAAAAGCTCCACTTAACACAAGACTATCTCTACTTCAGGAAGCAGGTGAAAGCTTGACTCTTCAACCAGACCTTTTAATAGAAGAAGTAACTAACTTGTTAGTCTCACTCACACATACAGGCAGTGACACAGGCTGCCCATGCTGCAGCAGGACATGTTTATCCACTCCTACCGTAGTTGAGATATTTAATCATCTCTCCAACTTCATGTGCACCTCTCTTTAAATTTGTCACCTTACTTTCTAACTCCTCTTACTCTCCTACCTATCTCTATATTAACCATCTCTTTGACCTCATGTGCAACTCTCTTTAAATTAGTCACCTTATTTTCTAACTCCTCTTATTCTCTTACATATCTATATGTTCCATCTTTGCTTATACCTTACACTGTCAATTAAAATGTCTATTATGTATTGTGTTGACATTGTAAGTAGTATACCGTGCCATTCTTTGTATTATTTGAATATTTTAATGCTGTAATTGTCTATTACTCATATTGATTTATTCTTACTGTTTACCCGCCTTAATTGAATTCCTTCAAAAAGGCAGTAAATAAATCCTAATAAATAAAATAAATAAGCACAGGTCATAGGTTCCTAAATTGTACCCCAGCCCACATCACTATTATTTCCATTGAGTGCAGCCTGCTATTGCTCGAAGCTCTGATTGTTGGCGCATCGTAAAAGGTGGGCACTGAAAGATCAGAGCGATGTTTATAAAAGTGACTAACGCTCCTGCCTCAGCTTTACTTGTGACAATGGTAGCACTGGGTATTGTGCTGTTTTCTGACTAAAGTAGTAGAAAATGCATGAAAGATGACACCCTCTCAAAGTAGACATTACGATGATAAAATCAGCTGGGTAGCTACTTCTGGCAAACCTCATGCTCTTAGACCAGAGCCTCAAGGGGTGCAACCCAGTCAGGTTATCAACATTTCCACAATGACATTGACATCCTTTTGCATACAGTGGAAGTAGTACATGCAAATCAAGCTCATGCATATTCACTGTGGAAATCTTGAAATCCTGACTGTTGTGTTCCCTGAGGACCATGGTTGCCCACCCCTGCCCTAGACCACAGTGGAGGAGACAATTCAAACAGCATTTTACTGTAAAATATACGGGCTTTATTTTTCTTTTTAGAAAATACATTTTCTGATACGTGTAAACATACAGCTTAACTAGATGATTAGCAGAGTCATTGATACAGTAGATTGCGGCAGCTAGAAGTGAGGCAGCAGCAGCCACATGGAAAAAGAAATGAGAGTTTCATAGCCATAATAAACTGTCCATGTAAAGCAGACTTAAGAAAGATCTCTTTATATGGGAAAATCATGAAGATCTGAGTTTATGCTTAAAGCAGGAGAGGCAGAGTTACACAACCAGCAGAGAAGAACAGAACTGGCAAAAACAAAACCTCCTCTTCAAAAATACTGGGAGATTTGCAATATCCCTGCTGGGATCCAGACGGAAGGTGTCTTCCCCCCCCCCCCCCCCCCCCCCCCCCCCCTCAAACTGTGGACTGTACCGATCCCCAGACAAAAATGTTTGCCCACCTCTGCCATATGACGTCTAGTGTAATAATCCTTGGGTTAGGGAACATATAGAAAATCCAATCAAGAGTTTAAAAAAAAAAGGAGAAAAAAAGCCTCAGAAAGCCAGGGTGCTCAGATATAAGCTTAATGACAGGCAAAAAACCAACTTAAATAGTGCAGATATCACCAGTCAGACTCCAAGGTTGGAAGCCAGACAACAGCTTAAAATACTGTGAGGCTCATTTTCAAAGCACTTAGCCTCCCAAAGTTCCATAGAAACCTATGGAACTTAGCCTCCCAAAGTGCTTTGAAAATATGCCTCTGTATGGACTAGAGAAGAAATCACTGTTTTTCAGATGGGGCAGTTTGTTTAAAAAAAAACCAACAACAACAACAACCCTTCATATGAAAGCCAAGACCATCACTGAACAAAGTGACAGACACCCTGTTGGCCTCCACTATCCTGTCTCTACCCCCCCCCCCCTCCCCCAGCTTTTATTCTCCCTATGGAAGCTTTTTTTTGTGGTACCACCTTTTCAACAGCTGTTCTGTTTTCTTCCAGCACCACATACCTCATAGTAAGTCTGAACTGCTTGCTGCTTTCTGTCTTGTACAATAGAATGGGATTTGGGGCAGCACATAGCTCAGACTCCGAGAGCTGTGCGGCACATGTATTAAACAGAATAACTGTTTATGGAAGTATGCCAGCAGCAAGTCTGAGGAAGAGGTGGGGGAGACAGTGTTCTGAAGAAAGAGTCAGGGAGCCACACTTGGGAATGAGGAGAGCCACCACTGAACCCCAGTGAAGAACAGTAAGTTAGAGTGTACAGAATGCAAGAAACCACCAAATTACATAAGTACATAAGTATTTCCTCACTGGGGCAGACCAAAGGTCCATCAAGCCCAGCATCCTGTTTCCAACAGTGGCCAATCCAGGGCACAAATACCTGGCAAGATCCCAAAAACAAGTTCAATGCATTTTATGCTGCTTATCCCAGAAATAAGCAGTGGATTTTCCCAAGTCATTTTAATAATGGTCTGTGGACTTTTCCTTTAGGAAGCCGGCCAAACCTTTTTTTTAAACCCAGCTAGGCTAACTGCCTTTACCACATTCTCTAGCAACGAATTCCAGAGTTTAATTACACGTTGAGTGAAGAAACATTTTCTCTGATTTGTTTTAAATTTACTACTTTGTAGCTTCATCGTATGCCCCCTAGTCATAGTATTTTTGGAAAGAGTAAACAAATGAGTCATGTCTACCTCTTCAACTCCACTCGTTATTTATAGATTTCTATCTCCCCTCAGCCGCCTTTTCTCCAAACTGAAGACCCCTAGCCGCTTCAGCCTGTCCTCATAGGGAAGTCATCTCATCCCCTTTATCATTTTTGTTGCCCTTCTCTGTACCTTTTCTAATTCTAGTTTAATATTTTTTGAGATGCAGTGACCAGAATTGAACACAATATTCGAGGTGCTGCCGCACTATGTACCGATATAAAGGCATTATAACGTCCTTGTTTTTGTTTTCCATTCCTTTCCCAATTATCGCCCAGTAGCATCTATTCCGCTTATAGCCAAACTCATGGAGGGCATAGTGACGAAACAACTCACCGACTACCTAGATAAACACTCAATTATACACGAGTCTCAATCAGGATTTCGGTCAAATCACAGCACCGAAACTGTACTAGTGCCTGTAATGAACTCATTCAAAAAATCAATTGCAACTGGCAACAACATACTCCTCCTACAATTTGACATGTCCAGTGCCTTTGACATGGTCAATCATGGAATATTATTACACATACTAGAATACTTCAGAGTTGGAGGTAAAGTTCTTAGCTGGTTCAAAGGATTCCTGACCACAAGATCATACCAGGTAACAACGAACGCGGATATATCAGCCCCATGGAAACCCGAATGTGGAATACCCCAAGGATCCCCCCTCTCACCCACCCTCTTCAATCTGATGATGATACCCTTAGCCAAATTACTAGCTAATCAAAACCGCAACCCCTACATATATGCAGATGATGTCACGATCTATATCCTGTTTAAACATGATCTAAACGAAATCACCAACGAGATTAACCAAAGCCTCCAAATCATGCACTCTTGGGCAGATGCATTCCAATTAAAACTGAATGCAGAAAAAACACAATGTCTTGTACTCACCTCACAGCATAATACAAGCAACTTCACCACTATAACCACTCCAAACTTTTCTCTTCCTGTCTCAAACAATCTGAAAATTCTTGGAGTTACCATTGACCAAAACCTCACACTCGAAACCCACGTGAAGAACACTACGAAAAAGATGTTCCACTCCATGTGGAAACTCAAAAGAGTAAAACCTTTCTTCACGAGATCCATCTTTCGTATCCTGGTACAATCAATGGCAGGGCCGGTCTTAGGCAGAGGCGACAGAGGCGGCCGCATAGGGCCCCGCGCCTAAGGGGGCCCCGCGTGGTGCGCCTTAACTCTGCCTCGCTCATGCCTCCGCTCTGACCTCCGCCGCTGCTCGCCTTAGTTGCCTAAGATGATCCCCATTCCCGTGGCTCAGCTGCTCTGCTCCCGCCACCACCGGCGCGGCGCCCACCCCGGCTTGGGCCCGCTGAGTCCGCTGTCAGCTCCAGAGTCCCCGGACCCTGGCGACTAACTGAGCGATGCCAGCGAGCCAGCCCAGGCAGTGACGGCCCCGCCTCCGACGGCGACAACGACAGACAGTTGCAGCGCGACGGCTCACCTCCAGGCTCCAGCTTACCGCTCAATGTCCCGCCTTCTGATGTATTTTCTGTTTCCAGACGCGAGGGCGGGAGTCACTGAGTGGGAAAAGCTGGAGCCTGGTCGGAGGTGGTGAGGACGTGAGGTGAGCCATCATTGCTAACGCCAACAGTTGTGCACTTATGCCAAATCGAAATCTGATTCCATGAAGGCAGGAGATCAGAAGTGTCTCCCTCATCTAACGATGCTTGCGGATGGTGCAAGGGTTGGAAATTTGTGCCTCCCTGAGAGGAATTTGGCCCAACAACATTAGTTGCTGGAGAAGCTGAGCAAGTAAGATCTTCTGGCATGGAAGAGGCTGTTTCTAACATATCTGGGTTATTTTCACATAGATCTGCAGATATTTCTCCTGATAAAATTTGGATGGCAATAGCAGATTTAGCTAAAACACTGCTTCCAGTAATTAATGATATGAAACCTCGAATTAATCATTTGGAAGCTAGACTGCAGTCACAGGAAGCAAAGGTTACTAAGCTAAAATCTGAGAATGGAAATCATGAAGTAGCAAAATCTGATATAAAGTAGGTACAATAAGTTCAAACTATTTTAGTAACTGATGTGGCTACTTGCCTCTCTGGTTTGATGGGTTACAGAGTAATAGGGGAATTTGAAAGTACTGGATCTTTTCTTAATATTTTTCCTTTATTATCCTTTGTTATGAGAATTGGAACTACTAATTGTAGTGGACTTGAACTGAATAATTTCTGGGGAGGGGAGGTTTCATGATAGCATTGTGCTTATTATTTCAATCAGTTTTTTGTACAAGTTTAGCTTCATTTGTCTTTATTTGAAATTTCATAAATAAAAAAAAATTTCTAAAAATGGAATAATCTTATCAATGGGGCAGAGCTAGGGTGGGGGTGGGGCTAGGTGGGGCCCCACCAAATTGGTCTGCATAGGGCCCCGCACTTGCGAAGACCGGCCCTGATCAATGGTATTAAGTCATCTGGATTACTGCAACGCACTGTATGCTGGCTGCAAAGAACAGACCATCAAGAAACTCCAAACAGCCCAAAATACCGCCGCCAGACTCATATTTGGAAAACCAAAATATGAAAGTGCAAAACCCTTAAGAGAGAAACTCCACTGGCTCCTACTTAAGGAACGGACCACGTTTAAGATCTGCACGATCGTACACAAAATCATCCACGGAGATGCCCCGACCTACATGCTAAACCTCGTGGACCTGCCTCCCAGAAATGCCAAAAGATTATCCCGAAAATGTCTTAACCTACACTTCCCCAGCTGTAAAGGAAATACAAGCTTATACACGCGACCTCCTTCTCCTACATGAGTACGCAGTTGTGGAACGCACTACCAGCTGATCTGAAAACAATCGACAAAATATCCAACTTTCGAAAATCCCTGAAGACGTATCTCTTCAATAAAGCCTACAAAGAGGACCCATAGCTTAACTATACCACCTCATCAATCCATCCCAATCCGAAAGTCATCTTTCTATATCTACTTTCTTAGTACTTCTTTCCATCCTTAATCTCTTTGCAGCACCAATTGTATCTGACACCCTGGGATGGCAATGCCATAACAGACCTCTGTAAGCCACATTGAGCCTGCAAATAGGTGGGAAAATGTGGGATACAAATGTATCAACAACTACGCCAAGATCCCTTTCTTGGTGATTCCTAACGTGAAATCTTAATTTGTGTAGCTATAATTCGGGTTCCTCTTTCAAACATGCATCACTTTGCACTTGCTCACATTTAATGTCATCTGCCATTTAGACGCTCAGTCTCCCAGTCTCGTAAGGTCCTCTAGTAATTTTTCACAATTCTCTGGCGATTTAACAACTTTGAATAACTTTGTGTCGTCAGCAAATTTAATTACCTCACTAGTTGCTTCCATCTATAGATCATTTATAAATATGTTAAAAAGCAACGGTCCCATCACAGACCCCTGAGGAACCCCACTATCTACCCATCTCCATTGAGAATACTGACAATTTAACCCTACTCTCTATGTTCTATCTTTTAACCATTTTTAAATCCACAATAGGAACTACCTCCTATCCCATGATTCTCCAATTTCATCTGGAGTCTTCCATGAGGTACTTTGTCAAACCCCTTTTGAAAATCCAGATACACAATATTAACCGCCTCACCTTTATCCACATCATCATTGACCCCTTCAAAGAAATGTAATGAGTGGAGGAGTGGCCTAGTGGTTAGCATGGTGGATTCTGGTTCTGAGGAACTGAGTTCGATTCCCACTTGGGCACAGCTCCTTGTGACTCTGGGCAAGTCACTTAACCCTCCATTGCCCCAGGTACAAATAAGTATCTGTATATGTAAGCTGCATTGAGCCTGCCATGAGTGGGAAAGCGCGGGGTACAAATATAACTAAAAAAATAATAATAGATTGGTGAGGCAAGATGTCCCTTCACTAAATCCATGTTGGCTTTCTCTCATTAATCCATGCTTTTGAATATGCTCTGTAATTTTGCATATTACACAAAATCCTCTCTGGTAGCTGAAAAGGAACACAGAGAGCAAGCTGAATCCTCTCTTAACTAGAGGAACTTCCTCTAAAAAAAAACAGAAAAGCTGATTTTTATAAATTTAAAGAGATTACAAGCAGAAAAAATAAGGGATATATAAGAAATAACTCTACAACATAAAGGGAAATAACCAAACCATCTACGTAGCCCACATTACAGGAAAAATTGAGCAGTAATAACAAATAGCAAAAGTCTAAAGAAATTGTAGCATATTCCCATCATTTTGATACCTGTATTAGCTAACGCACCCCATCTGATATTCCTACCCCCCCCCCCAGTGCATCAGAAATCACCAGGATGTCTGTTTCCTGTTAAGAAAACACTCCAGCTGCAATGGATTCAGAAAAGCATAATGATTCCTCGGAAACATTCACAGGGGAAAATAAAAAATAGTACCTACTGCTAGCCCCCTAGCCTTCAGCAACAAAAAGGTCTTCTACACATTTGAGTGACCTGCCCCACATCCAGAGATACTTGAATCTTCTTTCCACAAAGTAAAGCGCCTCCTTTTTTTTAAATTATTTTTTAAAGCATGATTTAAAAAATAGTAACTTATCTGATTTGTAAGAAAAAGACTGAGTGAATCTCAAGGAAATATCATCTTCAATGATTCTTTGGCTGGGCCTCCCTGATTACCTCTCATCCCTTACTATCCCCTATGCTCCCTCACGTTCACTCCGCTCCATAAATGACCATCGCATTGCCCTTCCAAACCCTAAACAAGCAATCTTAGAAACTATTAGACACCGAGCATTCTATTTTGTCGCACCTGCTCTCTGGAAATCAATACCCCTACCTCTTTGTGCTGAATCCTCGTTAAAACAGTTTAAGATTGACGTTAAGACTTTGCTCTTCCATCTTGCTTTCACATCAGATTGAGAGTTTCTGTCCTAACTCACTGGGGTTTCTCTGTTTGTGTGTGTGTGCTCCATGGGGTTTTTTTCAATTACTCGTTATGATTGCACCTTTCCTTTCCTATTCGATATTGTAGTTCCTTTCGTTCTTTGTGTTTTGTTGTAATTTTTAGATTGTAAACCGCTTTGGTCTGCTAGTCAGCAAGGCGGTAGAGAAGGTTAATAAATGGAAATGGAAATTCTAAGAACTTGGTCAAATTAGAAGATGGGAGAAATCATACCCTACTCCACGCCATTAACAAAAATTTTAGTTCTACGCATATAAATACACATGAAAACCCAATTCTATCCACAATTAGGAATATTGAATACTTAAAGCAGTGGTTTCAAAACCTGGTCCAGAATATCAACAATGAATATGCATTAGAAATATTTGCCTGCAGTGGAGGTAGTGCATGTAGATAATATCTCTCATGAATATTCATTGTGGATATCCTAAAAATCCTTGACTGGCTTGAGATGCCTCCAGGACCAGGTTTAGGAACCACTGACAAAGTATTTTCTCAACAATATTATAGGTGAAAGCAATTGGGTAATAGAAGTACGTGGGGGATTTTTAAACTTTTTCCTAACAGAATTTTCCAGTGCCTCCAGTTTATAATGTTATATAAAATTAATCCATAAACAATTATTACTTTACTAAACTGTGTTTCCAAACAAAAACCTCTACAAGTGTCCAGTCTGTAAAGCAAAATCACTAATACTGGATGTATAGAAGGAAAAGCCTTAGAAGCTAGAAATGGCACTTTGATCTATGTTCAACATGCTTTCAATCTTCGGCATAAAAACTTTTCATTTTTTTCAACATCCTCTTAAGATCACTAAATTTACTTTATTTATTTGTGACATTATCCCAAACAAGTTTGAGTTCAGTGTGGCTTACAATAAACAGTATAGGATACATTATTATTATTATTTATTTTTATTTATTGCATTTGTATCCCACATTTTCCCACCTATTTGCGGGCTCAGTGTGGCTTACAATACATTGTGAGTGCTGGAAGTACAATATGTTACAGTACAATTATGGTTACATTGTGAAGAGTTATGAGAGACAGAGTCAAGTCAGAACATCTTTGGGGCGTAGAACAATGGAATGATACAATGGGGTGATAGAACAATAGCAGATAACCATAACAAATAATAATGCATAAGAAAGTAATTTGTTGTAAGAATCCAATTTTACAATACAATATCATAAACATACTGGGATAGCTACGGATGTTTAACATTTAGAAAATCTATTATGAATGTGAAATTGTACCTGAAGCAAAGAGAAAGTAAATGGTAGATAGAGTAATAACCAATTCAGGTAATAATTAATTGTTTGAGATATGGTTGTTCTTTGTAAGGGTTTGTTTGAATAGGAACCAGTGGCGTAGCCAGACTGCCAATTTTGGGTGGGCCTGAACCCAAAGTGGGTGGGCCCAAAATTTGTCTCTAAACCCCCCCCCCCCTCCCCCCCCCCCCCCCCCAGCAAAATTTAGTCACACTCAGATGCATTTGTCGCACAGGGTAAAGTGCTGCTTTTCAGTTCATCCGATTTCAGACAATTTATTTAATAGCCTAATCCTTTTCAGTGAGCTTTCAGAGGCCAAAACTTCCTGCCTCAGGGCAGTATAATGCTGTTACGGTATCCTCTCCTGACCTAAGGAAGGAAGTATTGGTCTCTGAAACTTTATTAACACCATATTACTTTATCCTAAATTAAAAATAAAATTATTTTCTTTACCTTTGTTGTATGGCCATTTACTTTTTCTCATTGTGTTGCTCCCAGTCTCAAGATTGTACTTTCCTTCGTTTTCGCTTAACTCTTCTGCCAGGGTTTCCTGGCCATTTGTCATTTTTCTCTCCTTTTTCTTTGCTTTCTTCAATATTTTTCTGCCTCTCTCTGTGTCCAGATTTAATTCATTCTTACTATCCATTCTTTAATTTCCTTCATCTACTTATGGCTTTTCATCTTTTTCTCACCCTTGTTCTCCCCATGCCCCTTCCTCTTATTATCCAATCTTTCACTACTCCCCCTTTCCATGCAGCAGCTCTCCTCTCTCTCCCCATCCTTCCAGTGTCTCCCCTCTCTCTCCCCATCCTTCCAATAGTCTCCCCTCTTTCTTTCTGCATCCTTCCATCGTGTCACCTCTTTCTCCCTACCGTTCCATCCAGCGTCTTCCCTCTTTCTCTCCCCATCCTTCTACCCATCTACCCTCTCTCCTGATCCTTCCATCTATTGTCTCTCTCCCTCCTTCTAACCAGTGTCTATCTCTCTACCCTTTTCTGTTCAGTGTCCCTTCTCTCTCCACATCCTTCCAGTCTCTCCCCTTTTTCTCTGCATCCTTTCATCCATCTCCCCTCTTTCTCTGCCATTCTTCCATCTGTTTTCCCTCTTTCTCTGCCATCCTCCCATCTGTTTTCCCTCTTTCTCTCCCCATCCTTCCGTTTTCCCTCTTTCTCTGCCATCCTTCCATCTGTTTTCCCTCTTTCTCTGCCATTCTTCCATCTGTTTTCCCTCTTTCTGTCCCCATCCTTCCATTTTCCCTCTTTCTCTGCCATCCTTCCATCTGTTTTCCCTCTTTCTCTGCCATTCTTCCATCTGTTTTCCCTCTTTCTGTCCCCATCCTTCCATTTTCCCTCTTTCTCTGCCATCCTCCCATCTGTTTTCCCTCTTTCTCTCTCCATCCTTCTATTTTCCCTCTTTCTCTGCCATCCTCCCATCTGTTTTCTCTCTTTCTCTCCCCATCCTTCCATTTTCCCTCTTTCTCTGCCATCCTCCCATCTGTTTTCCCTCTTTCTCTCCCCATCCTTCCGTTTTCCCTCTTTCTCTGCCATCCTCCCATCTGTTTTCCCTCTTTCTCTCCCCATCCTTCCGTTTTCCCTCTTTCTCTGCCATCCTCCCATCTGTTTTCCCTCTTTCTCTCCCCATCCTTCCGTTTTCCCTCTTTCTCTGCCATCTCCAGTGGAGCAAAACCAAATTGGGAGACCATAGACAGACTGCGTTTGAAGTGGGAGACACAGCCATCATGCAGAAGGTTTTAAAAACAAAAACACCATCTACCAACAAAGGGATGTTCGTGGCTCATTCAGCCTGCATGTCTAAGGCAGAAGACGGGCCCAGCTCGGGATGCTCTCCTGAGCAACTCCCAGGAAGTGGTTCTCACCGATTGAGAGTCAGGTTGGTCCACAGTATAGAAAGAACTTAGAGCCATGAAGTCTGAGACCGTAGATATGATGGTGGCAAGGATTGAGGAGAAGATGGAGGCCTTAGTGGCCCAAGTGGATGCAGCAGAAGGCTGCATAATGGACTTAAAGGAGGACCAGGCAGTGGCGGAACAAAAAGAACCAAACATTCCAATGACTGGAGGACTTGCAGGACAAAATGGAGAGCTATGAGAACGATAATAGGAGATCAAGCCTGCGGATCCTGGGCCTCTCCTGAGCAGAGAGGACAAAGCCTGTGGAGTTTGTGCAGAAACTGCTATTCATGTGCTTTCTTCATGATGTGGCCTCCTCTCTTTTTAGGGTTCATAGGGAGCTCAGACTCTGACTGGGCTCTTCCACCTCATGCCATGATTTTGAAATTGCTGTGTTTTTCAAGAAACTGAACTACTGCTGTGACAGGCAAGATCACAAAAGATTACTATGAAGGGATAGAACTGCGCGTATTTCCAGACCTTAGTCTGGAAACAGTGGGCTGGAGGCGAGAGCTAGGACACTTCAAAAAGGAACTGTAAGATAAAGGAGTCCAGATGAGCCTCTGGTACCCCACCAAATTGGTGGTAACAGTTCAGGGCAAAAGGAAGTTTCTGACAACGTCGAAATAGGTGAGGGCTTCACAGGGGTGTGCTGGTAAATTTTTTAACAACGGGCTCTCTCTCCGGGCATAGCTGGCCCTGAATTTTTTTTATTTTTTTTTAGGGGGGGGGGAAATACATGCCTCTCTCTTCCCTCCCTTGTGCGGGCACGCTAGGCATACCTTTGCTGAGCCCCACCAGCCAATAAATGGACTACCACCATTCTCTGCTGCTTGTTTCTGGCTCTGAGTAGCATGATGGAACCTTCTTGCGCTTGCATGAAATGTCCCAGCCTGATGCTCAGAATCAGAAACAAGGAGCAGGGAGCAGCAGCAGTCTATTTACTTGGTTGGTGGGGCCAGCATCACTGCCAGCAAAGTAAAAGAGAATTCAGAAGGGGGCCCAAGCCCACATTTTGGGAGTCAGTTGTGAAAGTAGCCATGGGGAAGCCTACTTTAACAACCGGCTCCCAAAATTCTTAAAAACTTAACAAATGGCTCTCGCGAGCCCGTGAGAGCCCACTCCAGCACACCACTGGGGCTTCAGAACCTCTCGTGTTTCTCCCAGTGGGAAAAGCACACAAACCAAGAGTTGAAAACTTTGATTGCAATGAGGGGCTCAGGCCGGACCTAAAGTTTTCCCAGAAGGATATGTCCAGGAGGCTGTAAACCACAATCGACTGACAGGGGGATCTCCACGAGTGATATGTTGAGTCCTCCCCCCCCCCCCCCCCCACCTTTAGATCGAAGCTGAATATGTGAAGGTATCTAGCGGTGAACAGAACTCTGAGGAGGAGACATCTGGTGAGGAGTTGGGGGACAGGACACATGAGGTCCAGGAAGACAGTCCAAATGTGCTTGAGCTGTGGGACAGACATCCTTTGTTATATTTTGATGCAGCACACCAGGCTAGCGGTAACTCATTTGACTGGAGAAGGAGCTGTTTTTGAATATTTTGATCCAGGCTCTTTCACAGTTATGGGCAAGAATTGGGGGGAGGGGATAGTGGGTTAAGAGTTTTGAATGTTGTATGACTGGTATTGTGTGAATAGAGGTAGAGGATAACTGTATGGGGAGGAGAGAATTCTTCTACGGTTTGCAAAGAAGGAGAGGGGCAAGGGGAATGCGGGAAGGGAGGGGAGGGGATAAAGGGAAGGACTGACGGTAAGGTGGTGGGGTTTTGGATCCATTAGATGGAAGTTAATTTTATCCTATAAACAGTGATTTAAGGGGAGTTGTGGCTTCTCTTGGGAAGTGGTAGATCCTCTCCCCCCCCCCCCCCCCAGAGTCTAGTCAGAGAGTGTGGGGGAGTCAGAGGCTGGATCGGACTGCTCACAACTTGCTACAGATTTATTTATAACATTTATACCCCACATTTTCCCACCCATTGGCAGGCTTAATGTGGCTAACTTCATTCCGTAAAGGCAATCGCCAATCCGGTAAACAAACAAATGAACTGTAGTAAGGTGAATAGGAAGGATAGTAATTACAAGGGACAAGGGAAAAGAGGGGAAGGGTAATAGAGTCCATCAGGTCCATAAATTAGTTGTATTCCAGGAATTATGGATTTAAGACAGGTCCATTAGGGTAACTCTTTCCAAAATAATTTACAAGTATATGATTTATTTTGATCATTGAATAGGCCGTAGTCTGCCCCTTAACTAGAGTGAGGAGCATAATATTGATTGAGTTGGAATTATAGTCGAATGGGTTCGATGTCCTGCTGCCCCCATTTTGTCAGCCCTTAGGGGAATTGGGGAAGGGAGGAAGCTGGGCGGGGGTTTCTTCTGGAATGGAAAGGGGGCAATGGGGGGGGGGGGGTGAAAAAGAGGTACTTTTGTTATTATGTTGGGAGTACAAAATTTTAATGAATTATGAGGCGTTAATTTGGTTTTATGAAAATTCTCTTTATTGAATAAATAAAATAACTTAGTAGAACACTTACAACAATCAATCAATTGAGGAATTTAACCCAGTGAGTTGCGTGGTGGAGTTTATATAACCAGTATTGTTCTCACTGTTGGAGTCATAGCATATTTTCAAAGAACTTAGCCTTCCTAAGTTCCATAGGTTTCTATGGAACTTTGGAAGGCTAAGTGCTTTGAAAATATGCAAGATAGCTGTCTATTTCCTCCTCTGGGACTAGCCAGAATGTGCTGTATTACAAAACCCCGCTTGGAGTATTGTGCTCAGTTTTGGAGGACATATCTTACTAAGGATGTAAGACTAAGAGGGGCATAATTGAACGGGACGCTCAAGTTTCGATAATACGGTCGGGGATGCCCAAATCTCCACATTTAGGTTCAGTGGTAATTGTCCTAGGTGGGAATTGTGCCACGCAGCTGCTCCCAGCAGCTAGGAATGCACCCGGGGGGGGGGGGGGTGTTGATGCGCCGGGGGTGTCATTGCGTCGGGGGGGGGGTGCCTCCCCCGTGTCCGTCGTCATTCGTTGGGAGAGCCTCCAACTTGTGAATGTTTAGTTTAAACCCTGAGGAATCCCCAAACTCTGCAAACCTCTCCATAAGAACTGGGGAGGGAGTCCCTTGGGTCGGCTACATGCACCAACAAATGGTCTGCATATGCGGCAAATTTAAATTCTTGGGACCCAGAATCCACTTCTTACACCTTCAGGACTATTTTTCTTAGCGAATTCACAAAGCTGGAATATAGAGCCCCTCAGCATAGTCTGTCCTGGTACGACCTTCCAACTATCTACCAAGGAAAACTAATCTTTAATACTTGATGGAAGACCCACTTTAGGTATAGAAGACCTGGGAGAAACTGATGTGCCTACTGGCTGAACAGGTGAGGTGTTCCAATCAACTGCAGTGCCTCCCCCAGTAGAACCAATATTACCTAGGACCTCCAAGGAGACCAGAGGAGGTGGGGATGGGGGCTTTACCACTGGAACTCAGGAAAATGACCTCCTCAGAAGATGAACTGTGTGCTTGTCTATGGCTCCAACAGGAGATCATAATACTAGTGGTTTAATATGAGCTTTATTCTTACTCATAGCATCGTAATCATGGTCTGACTGAGAGAGTACAAGTGTTTCCTCCAGGCTTCAAAGGAGTGTGCCCCTTTGGCCCCATGCCACAGGGAGCAGCCCTTAAATAGCTCTTCCTGGCATATGATGTCCACAGCCAATTAATTCAACTACCCCAAGCATGATGAAACTCAGACACCAGTCCCTGCAAGTACACAGTCATTCTCCTCTTCTAAAAAGCAGCCATTTAAATAATACATATAGAGTAAAGAAAAGAACTGAATGGATATCGACATATCTTTGTATATCATAAGTGGTTTCAGAATTTTATGCTTTCTAAGACATTTTCTAAAAAAAAAAACTGGTGTTCTTCAAGCATTTTCCAGAATTTCTTCCTATATTAAACTTTAATATTTCTTATTAAAAGCAGCATTGTTTTTTCCAAACCAGACTCACCCCAACATTGTTATATAAATCAATTTCATGCCAAGAAAGGCAAACAAACCTAACTAAGATCTTATTGTTGAAGGTCCTTGAAGACTTCAGGCCTTCTTGCTTGCTTGTTTCTGGCATCTCCGCTTCTGTTTAGTAAAATGTTCAAATGTTCATAATCACAGCTATTAATCATGGGCATATCTTCTGCCCTTGGCTGGATCTTTCCAGCACCTACAGTAAATTAAAGGAACTCACAAAGAAAACATAGGCACAACATGTAGAAAATGTCCTTTGACAGCAGGAGCTGCGCTTAATTATTTTGCAGCAAACAGAAAAACCAGTTTCACTTCACTCGTAACAGTTCAATTCATTGTTACCAGTCTTTCAGCAGTACTCAATGATTTTTTTTTTTTTTCAAGGACTGGGTTTTTAACAGTCTATCCTGGCAAGATATGGGTAACTGAGTAGTCCTCAGGTATTCCATCTGAGTTCACTATTATATGTGTTCTCTATCTGCTGTTGCTCAAATTGTGTTATGAATGGTGTCCTGTACCAAGGGACGGTCTCTGGAAAATGTGTGATCTTGGCAGATGCCTTGCTGGACCTCATCCCTGGCCCTGTCATCTCACTTTAATTCTGCCAATTTAACATAGGCATATGAAACTCTTCAAAGTTTCCCCAGAGAAGCTGTTGGATCAATCTGTCCTAGAGCTAGTAGGCAAGTTCTTCTTTCGTAGGTATCCTGATTCTATATAGTGCTCTTGGAGAACGTCAGCCGATATATTCATTGCAGCCAGATTTATTGTTCTATACCTATTCAAAACTTGGACTGTAAACTTGAGGCAATTCCAGTAGACTGTATCCATAATGGTTACTGCTGTATAAGCAAGTCCTCTCCAGTTCTGGGCTGAACATAGACCACCCTGAGAAAATGTTTGAAGTAGCCTCCATTAAAGTACCCAGAGCTAGGGTTTGTAATATTGGCAGTTCCACTTCTGGATCCATCTGGAACATCTCATACAGACACTAGTTACTGAAGCTACTTTAAAGCCAACCACAGTCTGGGCTTCCTAAATGTCATTCACTTTGCTTAAGTTTGACACAGTCTGCAGGAGCTCAGATCTAGGTACCCAATCATAGTATGACTCCCAAAATTTTCTCAGGATTTATTTACCACTTTTTTGAAAGGTCATTCAAGGTGTTGTATAGCGAGAATAAGTCAAACATAGGCAATTACAATTACAACAGTAAAAATATTCAAATAGTAGTACAAGATTCAGCATAGTTTGCTACTCCTACCCTAGCTGAGATAATATTTAACCATCTCTCTGACCTCGTGTGCAACTTTTTTTATCAGTCACCTTACTTTCTAACTCTTCTTACCTATATGTTACATCTTCGCTTTACCCTTCACTATCAGTTAAAATGTTCTATTACGTATTGTGTTGACATTGTAAGTAGTATACCGTGCCATACCTTATTTATTGTTATTTGAATATATTTACTGCTGTAATTGCCTGTACACTGCCTTGAGGGAATTCCTGCAAAAGGGCGGTAAATAAATCTTAATAAATAAATAAATTTCGACTCATTTTCGAAAGAGAAGGGCGCCCATCTTTCGACACAAATCGGGAGATGGGCGTCCTTCTCCCAGGGTCGCCCAAATTGGCATAATTGAAAGCAGATTTTGGGCGCCCTCAACTGCTTTCCATTGCGGGGACGACCAAACTTCCCGGGGGCATGTCGGAAACGTAGCAAAGGCGGGACTGGGGTGTGCTTAACACATGGGTGTTGTCGGCCAATAATGGAAAAAAAAAGGTCGTCGCTGACGAGCACTTGGCTGACTTTACTTGGTCCATTTTTTCTTGCGACCAAGCCTCAAAAAGGTGCCCCAACTGACCAGATTACCACTGGAGGGAATCGGGGATGACCTCCCCTTACTCCCCCAGTGGTCACTAACCCCCTCCCACCCTCAAAAAAAACTTTTAAAATATTTTTTGCCAGCCTCAAATGTCATACCCAGCTCCCTGACAGCAAGCAGTATGTAGGTCCCTGGAGCAGTTTTAGTGGGTGCAGTGCACTTCAGGCAGGCGGACCCAGGCCCATCCCCCCCCCCACCTGTTAAACTTGTGGTGGTAAATGTGAGCCCTCCAAAACCCACCACAAACCCACTGTACCCACATCTAGGTGCCCCCCTTCATCCCTAAGGGCTATGGTAGTGGTGTATAGTTTTGGGGATTGAGTTTTGGGGGGCTCAGCACACAAGGTAAGGGAGCTATGCACCTGGGAGCTTTTTCTGAAGTCTACTGCAGTGCCCCCTAGGGTGCCCGGTTGGTGTCCTGGCATGTCAGGGGGACCAGTGCACTACGAATGCTGGCTCGTCCCTTGACCCAAAGGGCTTGGATTTGGTTGTTTCTGAGATGGGCGTCCTCGGTTTCCATTATCGCCGAAAATCGGGGACTACCATCTCTAGGAACGACCGTCTCTAAGGTCGACCTAAATGTGGAGATTTGGGCGTCCCCGACCATATTATTGAAACAAAAGATGGCCGCCCATCTTGGGTTTCCCCGCCCCTTCACGGGGACGTCCTGTGAGGACGCCCTCAGGAAAACTTGGGCACTCTGTTCGATTATGCCCCTCCATGTTAACACGATATGCAGTAAAACATTATAGACGGCATAAACAAAGATGGAACATCTAGATAAGATAGATTAATGGAAGTTAGAAAATAAGGGAACTAATTTTAAAGAAAGTTGCACATGAAGTCAGAAAGGTGCATGCATATAATCTCAGCTAGGGAAAGAGTGGATAAGCGAGCCCTGCTGCAATATGTGCAGCCGGTATTAGTCCGTGTGTGACTAACAAGTTAGTTATTTCTTCCATTAAAGGCCTGGGTGAAGAGCCAAGCTTTCATGTGCTTTCTGAAGTTGAGGTGGTCTTGTATTAAGCAAAGCCTTTCAGGGAGTGCATTCCAGAGTGTGGGTGCTACTCCAAAGAAAGCTTGCTGGTGGGTACTGTATTGTGTGATGCCCTTTGGAGAGGGTGTTGTTTGAGATACTTATATAGCAAACATGAAAGTAGAGGAGGACCAATACAATTCCAACTTGAGAGTAATAAGCAGTTTTATTAGTCAGACTCAACACAAATTTGTATTTCAGCACGAGGGCGCCTTCCTCGGGAGTCAACAAATCAATCCAGATGGGTGTGGATATCGGTATATACAAACTCATGCAGACACTTTACAAGGTGTGTGGGGGGAAAAAAACTAAAAAACAGTGTCCTTGGTAATGCAAATACCAACAGAATAAAATATGGTGTGCTGCAACTAAATTACAGGTTTCAAAAAGGACACTTAGGTTTTTTTCACACGCCTTGTAAAGTGTCTTCATGAGTTTCTGTACATCGATATCCACACCCATCAGGATTGATTTGTTGATTCCTTAGGCAGGCAACCTCTGCACTGAAACACAGATCTGCATCAAGTCTGACTAATAAAATTGCTTTTTACCCTTGAGTTGGAATTGTATTGGTCTTCCCCTACTTTCATTTTTGCTCTGTGCCTTGATTCATAGGGTTTCTCTTCTTTTTTTTGTTAGAGATACTCGTATGTCACTGCATTATCATTGTCACAAAACTCCTAGCCACCCACCTGGGGCTACCCCGCTGTCACTTAAAGGCTGCATGTGCTCTACACTAGCATCCTCCTCCCACCAACTGAGTCACAACCGCCTCTGGGCGAGTCTCCCACTCTCAAATTATCCCCACTGATTTCTAGGGACCACACTTCCAGTGGTCCCACAGTTTCCATAAAGCACTCGCAGACCCAACCACCAGGATTCTTTCAGTCCAGACAAGCAGAGTCAACAAACTGAAAATGTTTATTGTCAGAACTTGAACAGTGAAACAGAAAAAGTGCAGTGAGCAAAACAATAACAGGTAACTGAAATATGGACCAATTATAACACTAACTAAACATTTGTATACTATCTAAGTAGTACCTGGGAAGATCAGGAGATATAACTGTTCACAGAGCCTCAGCAAAGAGATCTACTCTCTTTTCTTCCTGACTAAGACTGGAGCAAAAGCCTGTAGCTCCTGGGTAACTTCAAACTCCAGGCCAATTGGAACCCAGAAAAACAACATTTGAAAAATAGCTGGCTACATCACTGCAGGTTACTTCTCTATGTTAACTAAACAAGGAAAGGTCAGTTCTCTGTAATAGCTTTAAGCATAACATGCACCACCTGCTGGCCAAACTAGAGAAATACATTGCAGGAAAATATCAAAGCAATTGTCGCAGGCTTAAAACACACTGTTCTGTCACAATCATTGAGGGTTGCAGCTTCCAGGGCCTCCCTCTTTGAGTGTAGAGACCAGTTCTCATAGGTGTTTTGTATCACAGGATGATGGAGTTGAATGCCCCTGAGAAACACCTTCTTTAGCACTTAGCTCATTTAAACATTCAGGTAGGTCCTTGGTTAACAGTTCATGTCTTCAAGGACATGAACTTTCAGGAGGAGATGGGCCCACCTTTCTAGTACTTTCCCTATTGATTCCGAAAAAGGCACTTCATCTTGCTGAAGGGCTGTTGTCAGTTCCTAACAGGATATTAGCTCACACTGGATCCATCAGACCTCTAGAATTCCTATCTGGTGTGGTGGCAGTAATGCTGATGTAGGTCTGTAGCTCTGCTGAGGCAGTTGTTGAAGACTGTAAGGTAAATTAAGCTTCTCACTCATATAGGGCTTCTCTGCAAGGTGGTTCCCCATGTTTGGGCTGTGAAGGCACTAATGTCACTCACTAAGGTGTGAACCTTCTCTTTGTAGGACTGTGCTTCCTTATGCTACCTTTTTCGTCAAAAAGCCTGCCAGTTGGAACAGTGGCCAGTTTGAATTTTCCAAAACTGTAGAGAAATCACAAACTGGCCTAAAAAGACAAAACACAACTGTTTCACACAAAATCCACCATAGTCAGTGGTTCTCCCATAACTTATTTTTCATTATCTTTTGTGCTGTGGCTACCTTTAATATACTCCATAACTATACTCCAGCATTTTTGCACCAGGATGTCCAGAAGAGGTCAAATAACACAGCAATCACAAAACGTCTCAGGGAACAGATTCTTTATATCCAACCTGCCTTTCCTCTTCCACCCTCTCCCCAAACCAATTCCATCCTGTATGGGCTCTGGAGCTACCGAATTCCCTATTAGAGGCTGCAACAGAAATCACTGACTGAAGTGCCTGGGAACACTGGTTCTTGGGATTCTGCCAGCAATAGCTGGGAGGCTTTAGGCACAGGGAATTGCTCATTCCCTTGCCCTCCAGCTCAAAAATAGTTCACAGTCCATGTGTTTGTTCCAAACCAGAGACATTTACTAAGAAAAATCAAGGTTATACATTAGTACAGTAACTGTGTAGACGAACTCAAGGTCTGTAAAGTTCAGTTTTCAATCCTCATCAATTAAACACTTTGGCAGGAAAAACACATGGAAGGGAATTTTATATAACAGGGTGCAGGAGAAATGTAGATATGTTAAACCTCTTTTATAAAGGGAAATGTATGCACATATCTGTGTTTTGATAAAATAACCCCATTGAGTTAGACATGTTCAAATATCTGGAGGTTTTTTTTTAATGAACTCAAATGTATGAGTGCAAATTGTGCCCAGTCCCCACTCATAGGAATGCTAGTGCTCAGCTTAGAGAAACTTATGCATATGGAAAGGTGTGTATTCAGATGCTTACACACATAAACCTCCTGGCAACTTTATACAGAAATGCTTTTTATTTATTTACTAGTAAAAAAGGCCCGTTTCTGACACAAATGAAACGGGCGCTAGCAAGGTTTTCCTCGGAGTGTGTATGTTTGAGAGAGTGTATGTGAGAGTGACTGTGTGTGAGAGAGAGTGAATCTGCGAGTGTATGTGTGAGAGAGAGAGAGAGAGAGTGAGTCTGGGTGCGAGTGTGTCTGTGAGAAACTGTGTGCAAGTGTGTTTGTGAGACAGTGTGAGAGAGAGAGAGAGTGTGTTTCACACAGATAGAGTGTGTGCGAGAGAGAGAGTGTGTGTGAGACACAGACTCTCAGTCTCACAGAGTGTATGAGACCAAGAGAGTGTGTGCAGGGCCGTGCCTAGGGTCTCCGGCGCCCCCCTGCAGTTGGCCCCGCCGGCGCGCCCCCCCCCCCCCGAAAACGATCGCTACACTACCCGCCCTCTTCTCCCCAGATCCTTTCTGACATCAGAAGAAGGCGGAATCGAGCGAAGGGAAGAGACTGACACGTCGGGGCGGGGGAGCGCCGCCTCCTCACTAACGCTACGCTGCCACACGCCGGAGAGGTAAATTTAAACAAAAAAAAAAGGACAAGGATCTGGGGAGAAGAGGGCGAGGTAAGCATGGTGCGGCGGGGCGCCCCCCAGAGGATGGTGCCCTCCTGCCATGCTTACCTCGCTTACCGTGTCGGCACGGCCCTGAGTGTGTGAGTGACTGTGTGACACATAGAGAGTGAATGTGATACAATGTGAGACATAGAGTGTGTGAGAGACAGTGTGTGAGAGTGAGAGAGAGAGAGTGTGTGTGTGACAGAGATGCCTCCGCCCCCCTTCTTTCTCTCTGGTGTCTGAGCATTACTGTGCAGGACGCTGAGCTCTGGCTGTGCTTCAAGGAACTGACCAATCCTATTTAATAGAATGCACCTCCAACATTCTGAAGCCGAGAAACCTCATGTGGTTGGTCACTTCTGATTGTGACGAACCCGGAAGTACATGATGTCAATTCAGGAGATGGATACAGAGAGCAGGAATGCCTCAGCCATGCAGTCAGCTTCAGAATGTTGGAGGGGCATTTTATTATATAGGATTTATTACATTTATAGCCCGCCTTTATCCAAGGCGGATAACAATATTCACATACATAGTCTTCTTGAACATGTAACAATCAATAAGCACCTTAAGAATCCACAGACTTTCAAATCTCAAGAAATCTGGATCCCCCATTGTTCCCTCTAAGATTTGTTTCTCTCCAAATATAATACGTGATTTATATAAATACTACTACTACTACTACTACTTAACATTTCTAAAGCGCTACTAGGGTTACGCAGCGCTGTACAATTTAACATGGAAAGACAGTTAAAACACATCTCCAGCCACTGTCATCGCACATCAGAACATCCCTCCTTATACTGTTATAATCTTATAATATCTGAAAAATTGCAGCCTCAAAAAAAAATCAAAAACTCAAGCAGTTCCAATAATTCAGAATATCGGAAGAACTGATATGTTATTTCAATCTGCCAAACTTCGGACCATGATCTTCCGTGTCTTTGGGAGCCCATTTCCATCGACAGATGCAGAGCTACAGATTTCCAACCAAACCATTTCGTTCACACTCCCAACTCAGATCCAAGTTTCACCACATAGCTGTAGCTTCTTTAGGGGATAACTAGAAAAACAACAACATATTCTCAAGTCTTTATTCATGCCATAAGATTTCCACAGCACTTCTTAGGGAGTCTTTAAGTGCACTAACATTTTTAGCTCACACTAAAAATCATCTGGTGCTAAACACAGAAATTCCTATGGGCATCTCAGTATTTAGTGCCAGCTGATTTTTTTTTGTGCAAGCTAAAAATGCTAGTGCACCTTAGTAAAAGACCCCCCCTTAATATGATTTACAGTAGGCTGTGCACTTCTTTGCTCCAAGAAGACGCCTGGCAGTGGTGTAACCAAGGGTGGGCCCAGGCCCACCCAGTAGCCACACACCTATGATGTGGCTGGCAGGGATTCCCAAGCCCAACCAGCTGAAAACTCCCAACAACTGTTCCTCCTGCATACCTTGTAAATAGCAGATCTTCACCTGCAGCAAGCAGTGACTGATATATACTGCTCGCACCAACCCCACAGCCTTTCCCAGGGCCGTGCCAATACGGTAAGCGGGGTAAGCATGGCAGGGGGGCGCCGTCCTTTGGGGGGCGCCGCCGCACCATGCTTACCTCGCCCTCCCACTCCCATTGCCCAACTGCCCGCACCCTCTTCTCTCCCGCAGCAAGATCCCTTTCCTTTTTTAATCCTTTTAATTTTACCTCCGTCCGGCAGCGCAGCATCAGTGCAGGAGGCAGCGCTCCCGATGTGTCTAGCCTTCCCTTTCGCTCATGTTCCGCCTTCTTCTGACGTCATTTTCTTGACGTCAGAAGAAGGCGGAACATGAGTGAAGGGGAAGGCTAGACACATTGGGAGTGCCGCCTCCTGCACTGACGCTGCGCCTGCGCTGCCGGACGGAGGTAAATTTAAAAGAAAAAAAAAGGAAAGGGATGTTGGAAGGGGGGGGGAGAAGAGGGCGGGCAGTTAGGACATGGGAGTGGGAGGGCAGGGGAGAGAGGAGCATGTGAGGGCAGGGTTCATGGAAGGGAGAGAGGGGAATTGCTGGATAGGGTCAGGGATGAATGGAGGGGGCAAGGGACAGATGGGCATGGATGGATGGGAAGGTAGGGCTCAGGGAGAGAGGGGAATTGCTGGATAGGGATGAATGGAGGGGGCAGGGGACAGATGGGCATGGATGGATATGGATTGCAGGGCAGGGCTCAGGGAGAGAGGGGAATTGCTGGATAGGGATGAATGGAGGGGGCAAGGGACAGATGGGCATGGATGGATGGGCGGGTAGGGCTCAGGGAGAGAGGGGAATTGCTGGATAGGGATGAATGGAGGGGGCAGGGGACAGATGGTCATAGATTGGGAGGCAGGGCTCAGGGAGAGAGGGGAATTGCTGGATAGGGATGAATGGAGGGGGCAGGGGACAGATGGTCATAGATTGGGAGGCAGGGCTCAGGGAGAGAGGGGAATTCTGGATAGGGATGAATGGAGGGGGCAGGGGACAGATGGGTATGGATGGATATGGATTGCAGGGCAGGGCTCAGGGAGAGAGGGGAATTGCTGGATAGGGTCAGGGATGAATGGAGGGGGCAAGGGACAGATGGGCATGGATGGATGGGAGGGTAGGGCTCAGGGAGAGAGGGGAATTGCTGGATAGGGATGAATGGAGGGGGCAGGGGACAGATGGGCATGGATGGGCATGGATTGGGAGGGCAGGGCTCAGGGAGAGAGGGGAATTGCTGGATAGGGATGAATGGAGGGGGCAGGAGACAGATGGGCATGGATGGATATGGATTGCAGGGCAGGGCTCAGGGAGAGAGGAGAAATTGCTGGACATAAAGGGGAGGGAAGAGAGATGAAGGAGATGAAATGAGGGAAAAGGAAGAGAGGAGAAAAACTGCACATGGATGAAGAAAATAGGCAGAAGCTGAGGACCAGAAATGAAGAAGAAAGGAGGAAAGGAAAGAAATAAATGGAAAGGAAGCCCTGGAAACAGAGTTAAGAGGACAGATAGCAGCAGAATCAGATACTGGGCCAGAATGATCGGAAAAAGAAAGTCACCAGACAACAAAGGTAGAAAAAATCATTTTATTTTCATTTTAGTGTTTGGAATATGTCCACTTTGAGAATTTACATCTGCTATCTTATTTTGCAATGTATAGCAATTTGTTTCTAAGAATATTGCTGACAATTCCTGTCAGTGTGGCAAGCGGTGAGAGATCATTTTCACCGGGGGGGGGGGGGGGGGCGCCAACTGATAGTCTGCAGGGGGGCGCCACAGACACTAGGCACGGCCCTGGCCTTCCCTCTGACATATTCCTGCCTATCTGGAAATAGGAAGTTGCATCAGTGGGAAGGGTGTGGGGCCAACATGAGCAGTGTGTTTTAGTTGCTGCTCGCTGCCAGTGAAAATCTGCTATGTAAAACTTATGCGGGAGAGGGGGGATGTTTGAGAGACCATATGGCATGCAGGTGATCAAAGAAGAGACCAAATCACCTGTGGGGCGGGGCAGGGCGGGGTTCTTCTGCCCACCCATCTTGGACCCAGGCTCACCCAAAATTGGGTATCTGGCTACGCCCCCGACGCCCGGTAAAACTCAGGACATTCCAACAGTGGCCAATCCAGGTCACAAATACCTGGCAAGATCCCAAAAAAGTACAAAACATTTTATACTGCTTATCCCCAGAAATAGTGGATTTTTCCCAAGTCCAATTTAATAATGGTCTATAGACTTTTCCTTTAGGAAGCCATCCAAACCTTTTAAAAACTCTGCTAGGTCCCCTGGCAACAATGTGTTCCATTCAGAATTTGATCATCATAACTAAAATGGGGATCAGACTCCCTGTTATAGGAGACAGCTTGTCCCATAGTGTCCCCCAGAAGGGGGCATTTGAAAATGTAAGACACACAGTCCCCTGAGCCTTACTATAGTGCTATGTGAAAATTCAAATCTCATGTTTTTCAGTGGTGGTTTTGCCAAGTCCCTGCAGTGATATCATTGTTTTGTGGCTGGGTGTGCCTTGCTTTGTGAGCCTGTGTCGAGTATGATCCATGCAGGTCTTCACAGGGAACACAAGAGCATGTACAAGTGTGTATGTGATTGCATGTACCTAATTAACCTGTCTGGAATTCGGCCTTTCTGAGCTGGCAGGAAATCTCCACTCAGTGGTAGATATGGGCTGCAGTTTGCCTCCTATTTCCTCACTGTGCTGTTTTGGCAGTTCTTTGGGAAAAAAGTGCAGACACCACCCACTTGGCAAGCAGATTGGCTGTTTCAGAAGTATAAGAGCAATAGCCTGGCTGGCACACGTTTCTGGGTGGAGAAAAGACTCAGGATAACCCTCTCATCATCTTTAATCATAATTCTTGTTACTTACTCTGTGTAAAATAGCTTCAGTCCCTGTTGCTGGCAATCTGCAGGAAATGTCTAACATAGTTGCTGTTACTTTGGACATATCTTTGGTCTCTTTTGCTGGTGCTTGATCAATATTTGCAGTCACACCTGCTGAAATTTTGAGCCTGTCCAAGGCAATCAGCTTCCTGCATAATCTGATTGCCTGTCTCTTTAATGCACTCTCATTACTATGTATATCCACTTCTCCGTCTCTCTCTCTCTCTGTGTGTATATATATATATACTAGTAAAAAAGGCCCGTTTCTGACACAAATGAAACGGGCGCTAGCAAGGTTTTCCTGGGAGTGTGTATGTTTCATAGAGTGTGTGTGAGAGTGTCTGTGTGAGTGAGAGTGTGTCTGTTACAGAGTATGTGTGTGTGACATTGAGAGTGTATGCGAGTGCGTATGTGAGGCACAGTGAGTGTGAGAGAGTGTTTCACACAGATACAGTGTTTGAGAGACTGTGTATGTGAGACAGTGTGAGAGAGTACGTGTACCATACACATACTGTCTGTGAGATCGAGTGTATGAGATTGAGAGTGTTTGAGAGTGACTGTGTGACAGAGAGAGTGAATGTGAGACATAGCGTGTGTTGTAAGTGTATAAGAGTGAGAGAGACACTGACTGTGAGTGAGTGAGAGAGAGAGAGAGATTGTGTGTGTGACAGAGATACCTCCCCCCTGCCTGTTTGTGTTGGGTAGACCAGCTCCCCCTGCCTCTTCCGCTGTGTGCTCGCAGGACCCCTCCCCCATGCTGTCAGTTGCCGTGCTCACAGGTCTCCCTCCACCCCTCCTGTCAGGTGTCTTGATCTGCCGTTCGTCTTTGGTCTCAGGACCCCCTCACCCCCATCTGTGGTGTGAAGAGCCATTGTGGACCTCATCCTCCGTATGGCCACTCCCTCTCATGTTTATTTTCCCCCTCCTGTGTGGTGTGAGGACCCCCGTCCCCTGTGGCCTGAGGACCCCTTCCACCTCTGTAGTCTGAGGTCCGACCCCTGCCGCCACGCCCCTGCCGAAGTCACAACCGCTGACCTCTCTCCCCCCCCCCCCCCCGACAGGGTGCCATCGTGCCTCCCCCCCTCCAAAACCTGAAGTACTTCCATAAAGCTGTAGGAAAATAAGTGGCAAGTGGTGCAGAGCTCAGTGAAACCCCCTTACCAGAGCTGCAGCATGTAAAGCTGCAACGCGCCCACCTCGTCGCCAGAGAGAAGCCTCGGTCCACAACTTCAATAGCGGAGCGGGAAGGAACTGGCAGGCTCTGTTGTAGAATGATGTAAAAGCAAAGGCGTAGTTTGACTGTTTCATTTGGGGGGGCAAAGGAAGGGGCGGGGCATATTAGCATATTCATTTGCATATATGTATATGCAAATTATGCTAATATGGAGGAAGGAAGGGAGCAAGAGCTGGCTTTTTTGGGAATAACCAGTGTTCGTTTGCCAATGGATAGCAACTGAATCGGAGAGGCAGCGGGTTTGGCGGCAGGCAGTGGTGTTCTGGTAAATGTTTAACAACAGGCTCTCCCCCCGGTCCCCCTCTGCGCCCCCCCCCCAAATTGCAGAGGTGGCTATAGCCGGGGAGAGAGCCTGGGGGGGGCGGTATAAATAAGTAAATATAAACTTTTAATGTTGAGCACCTGATTGTCAAAGTGAACATATTCCAAACACTATAATGAAAATAAAATGATTTTTTTCTACCTTTGTTGTCTGGTGACTGTTTTTCTGATCATGCTGGTCCAGTATCTGATTCTGCTTCTATCTGTCCTCTTAACTCCGTTTCCAGGGCTTCCTTTCCATTTATTTCTTTCCTCCTTTCTTCTTCATTTCTGGTCCTCAGCTTCTGCCTATTTTCTTCATCCATGTGCAGTTTTTCTCCTCTCTTCCTTTTCCCTCATCTCATCTCCTTCCTCACTCTTTCCTCCCCTGCATACATGTCCAGCATTTCTTTTCTCTCCCCTGCCCTCCATCCACCCATGTCCAGCGACCCTTCTCTCCCTTTGCCCTGCAAGCACCCATACTCAGCGACCCTCCTTTCCCCTGCCCCCATGCCCAGTGGCCCTCCTTTCCCCTGCCCTCCATCCACCCATGTCCAGCAGTGACTCTCCTCTCCCCTGCCCCCATGCCCAGTGGCCCTCCTTTCCCCTGCCCTCCATCCACCCAGTCCAGCAGTGACCCTCCTCTCCCCTGTCCCCATACCCAGTGGCCCTCCTTTCCCCTGCCCTCCATCCACTCAGTCCAGCAGTGACCCTCCTCTCCCCTGTCCCCATGCCCAGTGGCCCTCCTGTCCCCTGCCCTCCATCCACTCAGTCCAGCAGTGACCCTCCTCTCCCCTGTCCCCATACCCAGTGGCCCTCCTTTCCCCTGCCCTCCATCCACTCAGTCCAGCAGTGACCCTCCTCTCCCCTGTCCTCATACCCAGTGGCCCTCCTTTCCTCTGCCCTCCATCCACCCAGTCCAGCAGTGACCCTCCTCTCCCCTGTCCCCATACCCAGTGGCCCTCCTTTCCCCTGCCCTCCATCCACTCAGTCCAGCAGTGACCCTCCTCTCCCCTGTCCCCATACCCAGTGGGCCTCCTTTCCCCTGCCCATCCACCCAGTCCAGCAGTGACCCTCCTCTCCCCTGTCCCCATGCCCAGTGACCCTCCTCTCCCCTGCCCTCTCTTCATCCCGCCCTCTCCCCGTTCCTTCTCCTCCCCCCCCCCCCCCGCAGCGAGCCAGTTCTTCTTCCTCCCTCCGGATCCGTCCCTCACCATCTTCGAATTCTTCACCTGCCCGCTAAGCGCTGACTCTCCCCTGCCGGTTCGCGCTTCAAAATGGCCGCCGAGACTTCAGCAGAAGTCTCGCGAGGCCGCCTCTGGAAGTCTCAGCGGCCATTTTTAAAGTGCGAACCAGCAGGGGAGAGAGCGCTAGTGGGCAGGCAAAGGATTCGAAGATCAGGTGGGTGAGGGACGGATCCGGAGGGAGGGAGGGAGGAGAGCCGGCTCACGGGGGAGGAGAAGGAACGGGGAGAGGGCGGGGCGAAGGGAGAGCTGCCTGGTGCCGGCCCTGCATTTGGGGGGGCATTGCCCCCCCCCCAGTCTACGCCCATGTATAAAAGGAACATCTATATATAAATAAAACCCACCTCAAACATTCTGAAGCTCACTCCGTCAGGGCCGTGAGGGGACAGGGGATGTGCATTTTTGTCGGGTGGGGAGTTTCGTGTGTTGATGCGGCTAGTGGGGGGGGGGGTCTGTGTTTGGCGGCTCCCTGATACTTGGTCCGGTGCAGTGACAGTTGATGTCCACATAGGGGGAGGAGTAGGGAAACACGCTCCGCGTGTTTCCCTACTCCTCCCCTTTGGTTTGGAATCAGCTGTCACAGATGTCAGTGCATTGTAGTCTGTGGAGACGACCTGAACGTTGTGACGCTGGCTGTGGGCGGGCACGACGTCAGCACGACGTCACTGCGTTTTGACGTGAGGGCGGGGCACTTTAAAAGTGGCTACAGAGCTTCGAACTTACGAACCCTGAAGCCACAAAGTGTGCCTTAGAACGTTGAGGGTGCGTTTTATGTACAGATGGGGCGTGGCTGAGGGCGGACCTATGAGTGAGGGTGAGTGTTCCTGATACCCTAGCCTACCAAGAGTCCTACCAAGAGTGCAGGAGTTCAGTGCTTTACTGCCACGGAGTGAGCTTCAGAATGTTTGAGGTGGGTTTTATTTATATATATATATATATATATATATATATATATATATATATATATATATATATATATATATATACAAATGCTGATCTATAGATTCTTCCATCAAAGCTGTTCTACTTCATCACATTAGTCCAGCAAATACCCCACAAATAACGTTTCCTATCTCAGTTCACTTCAAGAACACCGAGCAGACTCTGGCCATATATTGTCACTTACACATGGAAAATGTTTGTAATTTATAACATAAACTTAAATATTCTTATATCCTGAGGTCAGGCCTTTTTGAATCTCCTATAAATATTATTGCTGGTATATGGTAGTGAGAGACAATTCTCCTGTCCACATTTATTCAGTGTTAAAATATAAGTTGAATACACATACTTTTGTATTTCTAGTCCACTGTTTTGATTTTTGCTCTGATTTTTGCTCAAGGTGGTTTAGAACATTTTTTAGGTATATATCCCTGTCTCAAAGAGTTTATCTGAATGGGTACCAGAGGAAACTGGAGATAATTGGGGGACAATTTTCAGTATGTGTGTGCAATTGCAAAGTTGGTGAGTAGGTTTTACCTGCAGGCTTCACATCAATTTTGGAAAATTGGAAAACAGTTCCAGTTTGTCCTGATCTTATTTAAACTTACATTACCCAGATTGCTATGGCCTAAAATACAAATCTACCTATGCATCCAGCTTCTCCTTCATTGGCACACAGCTATGGAATGCGTTGCCCAAACTCTTAAAATCAACTCAGAACCATCTCAATTTCAGGAAATTACTGAAGACATCCTTATTCCAGAAGGCTTATCCTCCAGACTCAACTTAAGTTACTGTTTTTTTTTATCATAGCAAAATTTTTGGACCTTATTGATCTTTTATTATCTCTTATTATCATTGTTGTTTTATACAATACTTATACGATCACTACCTTACTTTACATTGTTTAACTGTATTTTACTGAACTGTAGTTTGCCCTACGGTATTGTGTAGGCCACATTGAGCCTGTGACTAGTGGGAAAATGTAGGGTATAAATGTGTTAAATAAATAAATTTTTAGAAAATAGCCTTGGTGGAAAATGCACACGTGCGTGTGCACACACAGATTATACCTGCTGTTTGTGCAAGTGCTTTTTCTACACAAATGTATGCACATAATTAAAAAATGCAAATGTATGTGCCCCAATGCATCCTTGTATTTACATAACCATATGCATGTAGTGGCAGTTTTCAGAAAGATAGAAAAATGGTTTTTAATCCCTCGTGTTGTGACAATAAAAGCTCTTTTGCACCATTTCTTCTGGTCTGCTCTTCTTTTGCCAGTTTTTAAAAACCGGTCAGTTCTGCACAAAAAAACCCTGTTTAGTGCATGGAGATACCTTTTGAAAATCGCTGATGCGATTTGCCAAGATTTACAGTGGGAGACATGGGACTTAAACCTTCGTTAACAGCTAATCGCTTTAACCGCTAGGCCAATCCTTAAATAACATTTAAGTTTAAATCCTGTTGGCCCTTCCTGCCCATCTTTTTCAGGTACTTAAATGCCCTAATTATTTTAAAGAGAGAATTTTTCATCTCATTCAGATGATTATGGTTGGTTTGCTTGTTCCCTGTATTTTGCTTCAGGCAGGATTAGTTTTGATACTGTCTCTGTGAATGCTGTGCTTGCTTCTGCAGAAAGAAACGGGTTTGAACATATGTTCCGTTATTTCCTGCCCAGTGAAATTGTACTTGGTGTCCCGACCGCCGATACTTAGCGCCACCTAACTGCACAGAGCCTCTGAATGTCTGCTCTAACCGCTGTAGTATTGCCTGGTTAGGGCCGAGGTGGTCTGTGGGTGTAACTGGGAAAGAACTGGCAGTTGTGCAGGCACTGGTCATATTGAATGCAGTATCCACATAGCTATGTGGACAAATAGGACCATTCAAAAAGTGGTCCTATCTTATGCCTGCTTAGCTATACAAATGCTGGAACTTAATAATAGCTGGCACCTACATAGCTTCTGGGTCAGCAGCTAACCCCCGAATATTCGATGCTGATGTCAGGACATAACCCTGACAATTTTCAAATGCTTAAAAGTGTCTGTCAGCCACAGGCTGAATACAGGCCTCTAGGAGTGGAGGAGTGGCCTAATGGTTAGTGGGGCTTTGATCCAGGCAACCTGGGTTCAGTTCCCACTGCAGTTCCTTGTGACCATGGGCAAGTCACCTAATCCTCCATTACCCTAGATACAAAAACCTAGGGGTCCTTTTACTAAGGTGTGCTGAAAAATGGCTTGCGCTGGTGTAGATGCATGTATTGGACACGCGCATGTCCATTTTTCAGCCTGCCTGCAAAAAAGGCCTGTTTATTTTGTTTTGGTCAAAAATGGACGTGCAGCAAAATAAAAATTGGTACGCATCCATTTTGGGCCTGAAACCTTACCGCCACCCATTGACCTAGCGGTAAATTCTCATGCGTTAACTGGGCGATAGTGGTCTATGCGCATACAATGGCAATTACTGCACGGTTAGCGCCGCACACCGGAAAATTTCATGGGCGCGCGTAAAAAATGAAATTACTGCCCGGCCACGCAGTAGCTGGGCGGTAGTTCAAAATTGACGCATGTAGGATGCACGTACGCACCTAAGTGGCTTGGTAAAAGGGTCCCTTAGGTTGTGAGCCCTCTAGGGACAGAGAAAGTAACTGCATATAATGTGTACAGCGCTGACTGTATCTTGTAGTGCTCTAGAAATGATTATTAGTAGGAGGAGTTTATTTTGCTGTATAGAAGTATAACACATTGCTCAGTCTCGCCTCCTGTACTGGCAGGAGATGCCAAGGAGAGAGGGGAGGGCAGGTGGGGAAATGACTAGGAATTGCTCTGGGATGTAAAGTATAGGAGGTTAAGGAGAGCTCACAGCACTCACAAATACCACAGAACTAAAACTAAATTTTGCATGTTGTGTTGCCAAGTTGGACTGAAAAGAGAACAATGCTGGTTTAAACTAAAAATGAATGACCCTATGCATACCCTCCAAGATTTGAGCACACTAGGGACAGAGAAAACTGTTTTGGCTGTACAGCTGAAAGGTGGTACATCAAATCCATGACCTTTTCTTTTCCTTTCCAGGGTAATTTATATGACAGAATGTGTAGGCTGTGAAAGCACGTAAATGCATATATTCTGCTTGGTTTAAGTCCTCTACAAAATTCTTCCCCCCCCCAAATCTCCCGCAAAATGTATGCCTGCTCCAAGACAGGTGCAACTCTTTTCTCCTCCAAATCAGAAGCATAGCCAAGTTTTGACATCAGGGGTAGCAGACCTTTTCTAAAATGGGTGCCAGTGCAAGGCTGCAGGCCCAGTTCACATAGGCACCATTTCATTCAAAATCTGTTTGGGAGAGCTGCTGCTTCCCTTGCACCCCTCCTAGCTATACCTCTGCCCCAAATTCCTATACAGTTGTTTCCATTGGCTGCTTCTTACAGATGTACAACATTCTTCATTAGAGGTCCCTCAAGCAATCCAGAGGTAGCTTTGGCTCCCACCTCTGGCTCTCCTTCCTTGTACTCTTCCTAGTTGTCACCTTCTTTCTGCTTTCCATATAGTTCTGACCCCTTTCCCCTTTCCCAAATTCCTGCTTTTCTTCCATCCTGTTTCACACTTCCTTTACATTTCAAGCTCAGCCTTTATTCATCCTCCTATCTTTGTCTGTAACATTAAATTACTAGCCCCCTTTCTAAGGGCCAGTGTAAAAGTGTTGGATTCTCTAAGTATCCTTCAGTCTTGTGCCACCCCCCCCCCCCCTACCAAAGGTGACATGCTTTTAAACTTACACACATACACAACAAAGTTTAATAGTTTTAATATGTATATAAATTCACATACGTACAAATGAGGGCAGTTTTCTAAAGTCATTTACCAAGGTAAATGGGTTAACTGAAAACTGTGCACTCTTCCTCCAGGTGAAATTATGCATTGCTGGTTCTTTGCATTTTTGCAAGGTTGTCAGGTTTTATGGTTTTGCTTTGACTGCAGCTTCTCTTTGCCCCCCCCCCCCCCTTCAGAAGCTGCTGTCCCAGATAACCAATGATTTTCCATCTTCCTCATTCACCCTCTGTCTCTTCCTGCTGCTCTTCACACTCTTTGCACCCGTCCATGCACCCTTCTGACTTTTCTTCCTTGATGCATATCCTTGTTCCTTTTTCCCAAGTGTTGGATTCTTCTGGTAGACACATGGTGCTTGTTTTAACAACAGATGTGTCCTATAATTCTGCTCTTGACACATTTTTTTTTGTCAGTTTAAGCATCTGTAGTTTTGGTGAGCTACAGAGAGAAGGCAAACAAGTTCAAATCCACGAGCAACAGAATGGGAAAGAGAGTAAAGCATGACAGTAGAGAAGAGTGTGAGCCTGACCTAACGAGACAGAGCACTTGGAGGACACAAAAATGAGAAAAATTCCATTGCTTGCTCTTCCCTATCTGGATATCTGGGCCCTGAGCACTGTGCACCATCCTTGTAAATGTTTTCTGACATTCATTTGAAATCTAGTGGGAGGCTGTTGCTTGGCAGCTGAACCAGGCCCTGCTTTACCTCATCAAATTCCAGCAAACTTAGCCAAAGTTACAAATGAGAAAAGAGAGAGAGAGAGATTTTTTCCAGATGTTTATTTTGTCCCTGTTAGGGATTCTGTTTGCTGTTTGCTGCTGTGAGGATACTTAAGGAATTCACCCAAGAAAGAGGGGGAGGGATAACTAATGGAGAAAGAAAAGGGGAGAAACAACTGAAGGAAAAGAAAATGTGAGAGGAAGTAGGGAAAACACTGGAAAGAGAGACAAAAGACCTGGGTTTGATGGGACTTTTATCAGGAATTGAGTTACGGCATACTTAAAAATAGTGAGATTTGCTCTTGCATTGTAAGTCTTGGTTTTGTAATCCTGGGTCCCTCCCTATTCCCCGTGTGTGTCTCACGTGCACTCTCTCGCTCTCTTTCTTTCTCTGTACTTGGCAGAGCAGGGCTTGTGTCACCAGAGCCGTTTCCAGCCTGAGGCGAGGAAACAGTCGGGTAAAGGGGGGGAATTCAGGGTTGGGGAGGGAGAGAGATCAGCAGGTTAAGTGTTGGTGTCTTTATCTGATTGGAATTACATTGAGTTAAATGTTGGGGTGATAGGATAAAGGCGAACTTGTGGCTTTCTTGGAATACAAGCAGATGGATCAGAACTCTCATACAGGCCTAAGCAAGTTTGAGCAGGGAGGAACTCGTTCTGGTACAGAGTCCTGATTCCAGAGCTGCATCCTGTTCCAGCTGTTACATCTACATGGTACAGAACTAGTCAAGTCAGGGACTGTGGGAGTTGTGACCCTAAATGACATTAAGGGTTGGCGCAAAGGTATTTGGGGTGGGGAGGAAAGATTTATTCTAGTATGGAGTTTGAAAGATGGTAATCACATTCTAGGGTGCTGAGGGGTGGGGTCATAGGTTTCTGTGTCCTTGGTTGTCATATCTGCCAATGTGAGGGGTGGAGCTTATGACTCCAAATATGCTGGTGTAAAAATTGGAGGGGGGGAGGAATCATGTGTTCCACTATGAATGGTGGGGATCGTAGTCCCTATGGGATTTTGGAGCAGAGGCATTGTGTTTGGCTTCTAGATGTGAGAGTCTTGGCTTTCTCAGTGGAGTAATGCTGAAATTGCATTCTTGTTGTTTAGATCTCATGCATCCATGTCTGTCTTTCTTTTCCAGGCATTGTTGACCTCTGTACTACTCCTCACTCAACTGTCGATGCTATGGCATCTGAACCTCAACTGGGAGCCACTGTGCCACCAGAAAAATTGGATATCGGTATGTGCCAAGCTAGAATAGAAGCTGAGATTAATCTGATGATAAAGAGGAAGGGAGAGGTGAGATGAGAAGAGCATTGAGATGAGAGTGGAGGGATGGCAGAGGAGAGCAGTGAGGTAAGGGAAAATTAAGGTAAAGAGCTGAGTTAGGGCAAGGAGAAGTGAAATGATGGCGACTGAAGGGAGCACGACAGTGGGAAAAGTGGAGACAGGAGAGTGAATGGCTATTTTGATAAGACTTTGGGCATATGCTTAGCAAATTCAAATGCTGTAGTTCTCATTTATTAAATCTTTTCTTCCATTCTGTGCCTGTGGAGGAAAAGCGAGGTAAATTCCTGCTTTATTGAGTGACAATGTAAGGGTTATTGAAGCTTTGGAGGAGCAGCTGCAGTTCTGCATGGCAGCTTGGGGTATAAGGAAGGGTCGCTTGTTGCCAGTACCTTAGGAACAGGTAGGCCTTGTTAATTTTTTCCATCTTTACTGCATTTGTGTCCCAGGGCAAACTCCACCGAAGCCACTTCTGAAACCCAAGCCAAGACTTTTGCCAAAACCTGCATTCCCAGAAAAACCGGTGACTTCTCCACAATCAGATGGACTGGCATGCTCTTCCTGCCCAGGCTTATACAGCCCAAAGTCACCATTGGCAGATGTTCCTTTGGCAGAGAAAATTAACATTCTTACTGGGCCAAAGCCCTATGGCAGCAGCACCACTGCAGGGCTCAATATCAAACGCCCATCTTTCACCTTCAAGCGCCAGAAATCGGAGACCATTTCCCATGAAGGTAATACTGAGAATATAGTTCCTATAGTCTCTGAGGCACGAAATTCATTGACTTTCTCAGAACCACCAAAAGCGTTTGTCCCATGGCGTATAGATGATACCGATGGAAGGAAACCTGATTGTGAAGAGCTCTCTGCAACCATCTATCCAGTTGCTGGTGTGAATTTGGAGACGAGAAAGATGGAGAAAAAAGTTGCTGGGGGAGAAACAACAGCACTGGCCTCGGATCTGGCAACAGCAGAGAGATCCCCTGAACAACGTAAGGCAGGTCCCTTCAGGGTAAAGCCGGTTCCTGTGGCAGTGAAACCTGGACGCTTCCCTGGCACAACTGTAGAGGAGATCCTGGCTAGAATGGAGGAGGGGAAGACAGCATCAGTGACTCAAGGACCTGACAGATCATGGGCACAGAGGCAGTCTCTCAGCTTTGATGGGGGCTCCCGTTTTGGCTCAAAGGCATATTCCTCCTTCCGCAGACAGCAAAGCATCACTGAGGCAAAGAAAGAATCTGAGGAGAAAGCAGCCAAGGAGGTAGAAAGGAAACCAGGGACGGGTCTTTCTCCCACAGGAGTTACTGAGCACCTACAGGGAGATCCTGTAAGAAATCAGGCAGTGGTGCCAGTGGCAGAAGAGGACAGGGCCAGGGAGAAGGGCGGTCAGAGTCCTGACTTGAGAAGTGCATCACAGCTTCTTCAGCAGCCAAGCACAGCTGTCTTTCCATTGTTGGAGTCTGCCAGCCCTGCTGTGCCCTCTAAGGAGAGGTAATTTTATCTACAGAGAGGGAATCTGAGTGGGGACAGTTTGTGCGTGGTTTATGCCTCCTTGTGGTGGTGTAGAGAGTGACTTTCTCTGTACAATATGTGGGGATGCGGCTGGGGTATTGGCACTGCTCATAAAATTGTTCTCGGATATGCAAATGATTCATGTCTCTGTTGTGTGTGCATGAATTATGCTTCCATGTTATATATGGGATTTGTGTGTCATTCTATTGTGCTTGTGTGAACTTGTGTATCTTTGTGTTGTGTGTGTGAATTTTCTGTCATGGTTTTTTTGTGTGTGATCAGTGTTCAGAGTACCCAGTGCTGAAATTTTTAGAGTTAATCCTGTGTATACTGAAAGATCACAGAGCACAGCCTTCCATGGACATTCCAGCGCACATGGGAAGGGAGCAAGGGAGGAGTTAACTCCTTGTGTTCTGAAAGATTGGTCTTTTTAGAGTGGTAGTGAGGACTTTTTTCCCAAAATGATAAAATCTACATATTGGTACTCTCTCTCTTTTTCTTTTTGTCTGCTCAGCTGCATCCTGCCTGCCTCCAGCTGGGACAGAAACCAATTCCAAGGTCAGCTGTCTCCTCCCAGGGTGAGTAAGATACTGAATTCATCTGGAAACATCTGCATTGAGATATGTGGCTGTGTTAGAGCAGGTCCATTTTCTCTCTTCCCTTCCCCTCCAATCTTTCTATTGCCTGTCTCTTTCATGCAGTTTTGTCTCCTAGATGCCTCTGTTTCCCCTCCAGTTTCTCTCTCCACGTCTGTTTCAAAAGCATCCCAAAATGACAAGTTTTTAGCCATGTGGCCAAAACTGTTCTAGCCCAAAAATACGGGACAAATAATTCATACACAAATGATGTTTCCTTCTCTGTTCACTTCAGAAACACCTAGCAATCCGAGAACTTCATACGACAGTCTTCATGAGTCAAAAATAAATGTGTTTTCTATTCAGATAACTAGTCTAGGAATTATTGAAGTACTGAATCAGAAGATGAGCTGACCCTGTACAAGTTTCATAGGGGACAGTTTTCAAAGAGATTCTCCAGGACACCTTTCAAAATTGCTCCTCCTTGCCCCCAGTATGGGGGAGAAATGGGCAGAGTAGGGCCATGGCAGCAAAGTACCTGTAGGAAGTTTAGTTCAGACTCCCCAGGGGGGAAATTGCCTCTGTAAACTCCTTAGGTACCTACAGACCCTGCCTGGCAAGAAATAAAAAAAAAAAAAAAAAGCAGTTACACGTGGAATTTCCCTTTTGAAAATGAAATTTTCAGGCCCATATGGAGGACGAAAATTTCAATTTCTACTTCCTTGTTTCACAGTTTAATGACCTTGATTTACATGGTAGGAAAACAATGTGATAAGTCAGTGGCCAAAGACAGAGAGAGATGCACAGAGAGAGATAGGCAAAGCTAGCAGGAAAAAGGAGGTGGTGGTATCTCTGTACAGCAGGGACATAGCCAAGGATGGACCTGGGCTGACAATGGACCTATCCGCTTGTGTCTAAGCCCCACCCAGCAACTGTATGCACCCTTCTGCAGTTGGTGGGAATCTCCAAGTGTCACCTACTGAAGAAATCCAGAGCCTGCCCTGATCACATAAAGTTTGGCTGTCAGTGGTTCGAAGTAGCGCCACAAGCATGTTTGGTTTAGCATGTGCTCAGCTCATGCATGAGAAATGAGCATGCTTGCAGTGCTGGCAGTCTGAATGCTGACTCTCCTCAGGTCACTTCACTGGCTTCCAATCAGATACCGCATTCAATTCAAGCTTCTCCTTCTTACCTACAAATGCATTCAGTCTGCTGCCCCTCACTACCTCTCCTCCCTCATCTCCCCCTATGTTCCCGCCCGTAACCTCCATTCACAGGACAAATCCCTCCTCTCTGTACCCTTCTCCAACACCGCCAACTCCAGGCTCCGCTCATTCTGCCTCGCCTCACCCTATGCTTGGAACAACCTTCCTGAGCCCTTACGCCAAGCCCCCTCCCTGCCCATCTTCAAGTCTTTGCTTAAAACCCACCTCTTCAATGCTGCATTCGGCACCTAACTCTTACCGTTCAGTAAATCCAGACTGCCCCAATTTGACCGCCCCTATCGGACTGTCCGTTCACTTGTCTCTTAGATTGTAAGCTCCTTGAGCAGGGACCGTCCCTCTATGTTAAATTGTACAGTGCTGCGTAACCCTAGTAGCGCTTTAGAAATGTTAAGTAGTAGTAGTAGTAGGACATATGGTACAAACATTTTAAATACCTGAAAAGTATTAAAGCCTAAGAAATTAGCACTTTACAAAGGAAAGCAACAGCAAGTAGAGGGCTGAAAGGGGGGTAGATTAAGAAGAAAAACCGCATAAAAAATGGGAGCGTGCCAGGTGCCCTTGACCTGGATTGGCCACTGTCGGTGACAGGATGCTGGGCTAGATGGACCTTTGGTCTTTCCCAGTATGGCACTACTTATGTACTTATGACTATGTTTTATGCCGTCCTATTTATTCTGTAATTTTTGCCGGTTAAGTGCTGAATATCGGCACTTAACAGGCTAAGTGCTGACTCCACCCCCAGAACACCCCCAAAATAACCATTTTTGGCTTGGGTGCTAACCAGATAGTGTCGTTGAAAATGTCTGGTTAGGCCTGAAAAGAGAATTTAAATGGCTAAGGAGCCTCTCCTGGCCATTTAAAGCGTTTTGAATATTGAGCCCATGATGATTAACTGACTAACCAGCTTCAAGTCCTCCATAAAAAGGGGAAATGATGCTAGTATGAGGTCTTTATTAGTGAGCTGACCCGACATGGCTGTGTTTCTGCACAATGCCTGTGTCGGGAGTCGTTATCTGCATAAGAAAACTGATATAAGCATAGTGCCCAGAAGTCATACGTTGCATCACAAATATATCTGAACACTGAAGAAAATGTGATGCTCCAAGACTTTTACCCTGCATTAAGAGCAGAGTCTTTTGGAGCATTATATTTTCTTCAGCATTCAGATATATTTGTGATGCTAAATACTGGGAATCATATCTTATTCCAATTACAACTGTTATGGAACCCTCCTATTTGTTCATCTTAATTAGATCCTCATGAGCGGAGGAGTGGCCTAGAGGTTAGGGTGGTGGACTTTGGTCCTGAGGAACTGAGTTCGATTCCCACTTCAGGCACAGGCAGCTCCTTGTGACTCTGGGCAAGTCACTTAACCCTCCATTGCCCCATGTAAGCTGCATTGAGCCTGTCATGAGTGGGAAAGCGCGGGGTACAAATTTAACAAAAATAAAATAAAAAATATTATATCTTGTTATTATTCCGTTAAAATGATTGCTACGATATTTTTATGCACCTATCTGTATCTTTATTCTGAAATTCTTATTCTATAATGTGTATATGTCGTAACATTTTTGTAAGCCACACTGAGCCGGCAAATAGGTGAGAAAATGTGGGATACAAGTGCAGCAAATAAGTAAACCTATGGGCCACATGATACTTGGTGGGCGTTAATGCCCATTAACACATGGTAAGCTTATTTCCTTTTCCAGATGATTTATAAATATGTTTAAAAAGCACTTGTCGCAGTACAAATTCCCGGGGCCCTCTATTCTTCATCTTTCTTCATCAAGAAAATTAACCATTTAGCCCTACAGTTTTTAAAATCCAATGTAATACCCTCTGTAACAGTCAAGACCTGAAATGACGTCCGGTGACTTCAGTAGCTGTAGTTCTAACTAGTTTGACTTTTTTTTTTCACAAGCACATTTTTTTTACAAGTTTTCTTCACAGGCGCAGATTGAGTGTACACAAGTTTTCATTATCTTTGATGTATCATGTTTTCCATTTCAAAGTTCACAAATTTCATAAGTCCCTTCTCCTGGAAACCTCTCAAGGGTTTAAACCTGGAGCTTTGGAGACTGGATCATATTTTAGTAGACAAAATCAGTGACACACATCATAACTAGACTTTAGATTTGAAGTGTGTGGTTTCTCCCTATCTTGTTCTCACTCAGTCTTACCGAATGCTTCCCTTTTTCGGAAGGTGCTATCCAGTGAATCTTCTCTAGTCTAAAGGTACCATATAGAAGGACTTCATGTTCTCTTTAAAGTGTAGATGTGTTGGTAAGATTCCCTCTTACTCATGGTTTCCTCACTGACTGAAAACATAACACAGACAAGGTTCCATACTCCACCCAGGACCTTAGGGCTTTACTAAGAGATCAGCTTTCTCTCTTCCATCGTCCTCCTGTGACTTGCAACTTCACTCACTCCAGCATCTCTCATGCACTGTTGCTCTCAGTAGACTCCGGCTCCAAACAGAGAAGCCAATGTTCAGAGCCGGACACCAAAGCTGCGCGCAGATGAGCCCACAACACAACAGTAATGTGTAAAACTAGCTCAACGATGCTCGAAGCAAATTATATTTGTACTTTGTGTGCAGTTAAATCGCACTATAAAACAGGAAGTGGAGGGTAAAACATGCCTGATACATGTGCACAAAGGTTTTGCAGTAAGTGCAGCTCTTGTGCGCATGCCCAGGCCAAAACGGAAGTGTCAGTATTCATCGGCACTTTTTCTTCTGCGCCTAAATATGAGCCTCAGAAATATTAATAGCACATGCCATTTTTGTGAGGCTCATTTAGACACAAGAAACAGGCACAGATGTGTGCTTTTACTTTCAGTTTTGCTTTGACACGCACAGATCTGCCAAGTCTCCCACTTTTGCGGGTCATCTCCCGCCGAGAAGCTGGGATCTCCCGCTGAGTGGCCTCCCTATCAAGCGGCAGCAGGAGATGCCTTGATAAAGCACCATCTCATGCTGCCACTCATCCCACGGCAGCAAGAGATGACGTTTTATGATGGTGTTTCCTGCTGCCATTGGACGGAGAGACCACTCCTTTTCCCGCTGGGTGCTGGCCACAAATCAGCTGTGCTGGGGTGGACCAATGTGTTTGGGTGGGCAAAGCAATGGGCAGGGTGAAGCAGAGCTGCGGCAGAGTGGGGTGAGCTGAGGTGGGCCCTTTATCTCCTGCTGAGTGGATCGGCCCCCTTGGCAGCTGTTCACGCGTGCATGTTTGTTACTTTCTGTCCGCCTTTAAAACTTACAAGAGCCACCTCATGCTTGTTAAAGAAGACAATGTGAAAAATTGACCAGAAATCCTCTCCTCAGTGCTGTCTATGCTGTCCCTGACCTGCTGAAAATTTTTCAGCATTACGGGCCATAATTTTCTAATGTACATTACAGCGCTTTCGTTTGTGCATTGTGAAGGAATCCGTACTGGCCTCATGACATTTCAAAACAATTTGCAGCCATCCATAGTGAGTACATTATGGCCCAGGTTCTGGCCCTCTGAGCATTCAGTGCACAATAACATGCGTGCAACCCTGGCGTTAACCACGAGCATCAGCCCCAGACTTGAATTGAACATCTTCCCTCTAAAACTGGGCTTCTCAACCCTCTCCCAGAGGCACACCTAGCCAGGTTTTCAAGATTATCACAATGAATATACATTGGAAAGATTTGCTTACAGCAGATCTCCAATATATGGAGAGTTCTCATGAATAGTCATTGTGATAATCCTATGAAAACAAGAGATTACGGGTTCTACCAGGAAGTTTCCGTTAGCTCAAATTCCATAATACAAAGACAATAGATGTAAAAGTGGACATACAACTGTGGGGGCAGAACACGTGGAATGCTTTGAGACAGGCATATAGCATGTGCTGGTTGGGAACACAGAGTGGAACCGAATGGTAAGTGACGTGGGTGATGAGATAAAGGTGAGACAGCAGCCCTGAAGAACATCCCTAGTTACAAAATGTCACATCTAAGGCTTAGATTCTAAGCAGATGATGATGGGTATTTGTGTATGGGGGGTGGGGGTGGGGGGAGAAGGTATTGGTCACTGAAAGCCATGCAGGTTTGTTAGGATAGGAGGTGGGGGAGGTGAGTTTACTCCATATTCCATATTGCCCCTCTCACAGTCATTAAGATCTCACTGGTCGATATTCAAAATGATTTAAGCAGCTGCTGACCAGTTAGATTGCTTGTTCGGGGCCATCTGCTAATGTTAACCAGTTAATGCTGCTGAAGATTAGCAGTTAGCGCTTAAGTGAAAACCAGCTATTTTAGGGATATTCCAGGGGTGGAGTCAGTGGTTTGCCGGTTAAGTGCCGATATCCAGCATTTAACTGACCAGGGTAACAGCATAAATGGGACCAAATAAAACAGTCTTATCTTTATGCTGCAACCCACAGCCAGTTAAGTTCTGAATATTGACTTAACCGGCAGCACGTTAACCGGTGCTGTATAAAGCAGACATTCAGTGCCAAAGCCCAGACACGGTCCAGCATTGTACCTTTGGAGAATAAAACTGGTAGTGGTCAGCAGAATGCTCGCTGTCACCTGCTGAATATTGACCCCCTCTGAATCAAAACCACTTATCTAGAGTGAGATTGTACTTGAGTGTGCATTTTTTTTATTTAGCCCCAGCTCTAGGGAAATCTCTTGGCCAATCTTCAGCTACAACAGGGTTTCTCAACCCAGTGTTCAGGACGCACTTAGTCAGTCTAGTTTTCAGGATGTGCCTGATGAATATGCATGAGCTAGATTTTCATTCACTGCCTTCACTATATGCAAATCTATCTCATGCAAATTCATTGTGGGTATCCTGAAAACCTGACTGGTTGGGTGTGTCCCAAAGACTGGGTTGACTAGAGACAAAAACTCAAGAAAGACTTAGACATATTATTTTACATTAGTTTTTTAGGTCATCAGGTCGATGGACTATGGCTCTGGAAGGACAATTCCCTTTTCCTTTTGTCTTATTGTATTTTATCTTTGTTTAATATTTAATTTTTAGGCTAGACCTGGAATTCTAAACCGTGTGAATAGGCATGTTCCAAGAGACGGTATATGAAATACAATAAATACGTTACACTATGAACTGGAGGAGCACACAATTCATGGATTGTGAAGGGTCATGGATTTGATATATCACCTTTTGTGGTACAGCCAAAGTGGTTTACATTAATTATATGCAGGTGCTTTCTCTTTCCCTGGTGGACTCGGTCTTTTGTACCTGGGGCAGTGGACGGTTAAGTGACTTGCCCAAGGTCACAAGTAGCCACATTGAAAGTTGAACCCAGTTCCCCAGGTTCTCAGCCCACTGTGCTAACCATTAGTCTATTCTCCACTACCAGTGCAGTAATCACAATGTTATTTAAGAAGGTGACGCCATTGAGGCTAGATGGAAGTAATTGATGTGGACAGGAGAGATTTGAGAAAGGTGATGTCATGAAAATCCTGTGAGGATGAGTGACCTATGAGGTAACCCCTAGGGAGGTACAGTTTGGATGGTTCACAAAATCCCAAGGCTTTGAGAATGGCAGACCTGGTCCACAGAAATAAATAAATAAACAGTACATAGGAGACCAGAGGAAGGCGGTTACAATGAGTAATAAGGTCAGCACACATGGATAAAGTGGAGAGGACTGTATGGTTGCATGATAGGATGGAGATGAGAAAAATTCAAAGGACTGTGTATAGGGATTGTGTGTTGTTGTGGGGCGTTGGATGAAAGCGGATGGTGGATAGGGCTCACTCCCCCTCCTCCTCCCCCATTTATATAACTGTAAATTATGAGAGGGTTCAGTTTTAAAGTAGCAGTATTTTAAAGAACTGTTTTTATTAATGCACTTGGATAAAACAGACTGGTTAGATCCCTTTTTCACTTTGATTTCTGTTTTGTTTTATTTTTAAATGACCACCTAAGAAGATTTTAGGGTTTAAATGGTTTTGAAAGATCCTCTGGCATAGTCTTGAATCTCAGTAAATCAGAGTTGCTGTGCTGACACTCATTTACTTTTACATGTAAAATATGAATAGAGCACAGAGAGCTGAAGAGCAGCTATTCATCAGAATTACATGCAGGAATTGCAGTACATATGGAGCAGAACTACAGCATGGACAAGTGCAGAACGTAGAGTCCCATGTTGTTGTTACACTGATAGCTGTAAAGTGTGAACATATACCATCGAGACATTTTGAGGAAACATGAGTGAGAAAACTTTAAAAATTGGAATGCCAGCATAGTAAATCGGTACACATGGGATAATTCAATAAGGGTTCTTTTTTGTTTTGTTTTTTTTGCAAGGAAAGCCTGTTTTACACATGGAAAAGGCCTTTTATAAAATTGTACAGTGGTATATACACATAGAAGTACCTGTGTTAACAAGATGGTGCGTACTTATACGCTCGGTTCTCAGCATTTGAGGAAGTGCCAGCATCTGCAGCTGATCACCCTGCCAGCTTCCTGGGGATCAGCCAGTGAATCTTAGTCTGGTGGAGCTTGGGCATCCCCATCAACAAAGGAATGAGTGTGGAGGGGAGGGGGAAACTGAGAGGAAATGCTTGGCTCTCCTAGTCCACACCTGGGCTCCCTCAAAATGGGCTTCTGGCTATATCCCTGATGTGGCATATAATCTCGGTCTCAAATTTACCACTAACACTTGCTGTAGCACTCGCATTATGCCAAAAAGACAGTGGCATTCTTTGGTCGGCTGCCACCCAGGGCGGATTGCCGCTGCACACCCCCTCCCCCGGGTGCAGCGTCATCTGTCCCCTCCCCCTGCAGCACGAAGCCCCCCCCCCCCCCCAGGTGCAATTCGTCTTACCTGCTGGGGTGCTGAGAGCACCAGCGCGGCTGTCGGCTTTGCTGGTTCCCTGCTTCCTTTGTCCCGGAACATAAAGTAACAGCAGAGGGAGTAGGGAACCGGCGGAGCTGACAGCTGCATAGCTGCTCCCTGCACCCCTCCTGCAGCATGCACCTGGGCCCCCCCCCCCCCGCAGTACGCCACTGCAAAAAGAGCTTCCTTCTGGAGTTCATAAGATGTAACATGTATAGGCAACTTATCCAGATGTGTGTGAAAATTCTTTAATCAGGCCTGTGGCTCCCAACATGAAGGGAAATATTTCTGTCTTTTTGCCACATTTCTTTGTCTTTGACTGCATTTCTTGGTACTTAAGGATCTTCCCTCTCTTAACACGGTTCACAGAGTAATAGCTTCGGCATGACACCTCTATGATCAATGCCAATGGTGTTTTTCTCTGCCACACGGGAGACCCAGGTTGAATTCCTGAATCTGCCTCCTGCTCCTTAAACGGGAGAGGGTATGGGTACCATGCCAGGCAGTGTTAACGTGTACCCTAGGGCAGGGGAATCCCAGACATATGCAGGCTTCCACAGTATGGTTCCTGCCTGAAAACTCTTAGTGTAATGGCTAGACTAAGAAAAGGAGGAAGTGAAAAATGGGGAAACACCACAAAACTAAAAAAAAAGAATAGTGTAAAAACAGCATGAAACTCCTAGAAATTAGACCAAAAGCTTTAAGAACTGGAACTTGTCTCGGTAAAATAGTGTTAGAAAATGAAAGCTGTACTTGGGAGGAGGGGGCAAGAGGAGCCCCTCACATCTGGTATCAGCTCTCCCTCTGTTTACTTTTGAAGCAGTTTTTACACACATGGAAGGTGAGTGCCAGAGAGAGAGAAAAGGAGCATGAACCAGTGTGGCGGCAGGTGTAAGAGAGAGTGCCCAGAAATTAAAGATTAACTTCCAGCTGTCCCTGACTGGCTATAGATAAATGTTAACTAGTTCAGCCCTGAGCCGGACTTCTTTTCTATTACCAGTCTCCTTAAACAAACATGTGCATGCAAAGTTTTAACAGAAAAAAAAAATTCCATCTGTGCATGCCACCTCCCTTGCCCTTCCCTTTCCCCAAATTAGGTTAGTTATGTCAGTGACACTTTGCAGTCTCTGTTTTCTTAAGTCTTTAGAAATTAAAAACTCCCTCATTCAGACCTTTTCCTTGGTCTGTTATTCTTCTCCTTTACCATCTTCCTTCTTTGTTGTTTGGTTGTGACCCTCCATTTCTTTCATGGTTTCTCTGTTCTATTCAGATTTATGTTCATCTTATTCTTTTCATTCATTTTGTTTTCTGTATTTCCTCTCCCCTGTGTCTGTTTTCTTTTCTGTTCCCTGTTGTCTTCCCAGCTTATGTTTTGTTTTGTTTTTTTTTAATCCCGACACCATTCTTCTGATGCTGTCACCTATGTTTTGTTTTCCTTTCCTTGCTGGGATTAACCCACTCTCTCCTACTCTATCCTTCTCTAATATCCCTCACTCTCCTCTTATACCCATGTTCCTCTTCCTCCTCCTCATCTCACACAGTGCTCTCAAACTGCTCCTCACATATCTCTTCTCTCCACCCTTTTGCTTCATTTCTATTCCCCACTCTCAATTTTCTTTACCCCCTTCATGCCTTATGACTTCCTCCTCCCTCATTTTTCCTCTTCTTCATCCATTCCCTCCTTTCTATGCTCTCTGCCCCATGGTTGCTGGAATTTACCTCCTCCCTACTCCATACTGCTGCAGCACACACACTTCCTCCATCCACACTATATGCCATCTTTCCCCCTGTCTCCTTCCTTTTTTATTTATTCCCTTTCTCCAACATCTCCCCTCACCTTTCTCCAGTAGTTGGCCTCCGACTCTTGCTTTTCTCCCCTCTTTCCTTTCTCTTTGCCAATCCCATTTCATTGAAGGTTGCGGGAGCCCACGGATCATGTGACTACCAATCTCTGCATCCTGTAACTACTGTTCTGACACTGCTGAAAAGGTTTAGAACATCTTACTGCTGATCTCGTGCATCATGAGGTCCAGCAGGCAGATGGTGTCAACCTTGTGAACTTTGGATCATCTTACTTAGCAGCACCAACACAGAAGTCGCAGGATATGTGGATCGGCAGCCACGAGATTGATGGCAGTGACATTATGTGACAGCACACATGAAGAAGGTGTAAAGAGAGTGTCCTGAGAGCATGCATGTCATCTCTTACATTGGGTAGGAGTTTTTCTCTTTCCTCCTCTTCAGATCACGCCCCCCACCCCCCCTCGTTGTCGTCATTTTCTGCATCTGTCCATTTCTTCAACTTTCTTGTTCGGTACATCTCTCAGCCTCATTCCATTTAGTGACTGGACATGCATAAAACAGGCATGGACAGGTGCAGTCCTTGTGGACAGCAAGCATGTCAGGTTCTCTGGATATCCCTAATAAATATGTATAATATAAATCAAGCAACTACGTTTCCAATATTGCATCAATTTATTCTTCTTATAAATCCCAATTTATAGTTTTTATCATATCAAACAGTGTGCTTTTATCTGTATTCACTCACTCTCAAACCACATAACATACATCTCACAACAAAACTCGTTATATCTATTTTAAACCAAAGGTGATCACATGATACTAGAAAATCACTCCCCGTAAGCAAGTTGACAACTTATAATTGGTTCCTTACTAATATGCTAAGGTATTTAGCAGCACAGTTGCATTATCACTTTTCTTTTCAAATTTGCAATTACACTTAACATAAAAGTCACTTATCACTTTCAGGAAGCGTCTGTTCATAATAATGGTGTTATTCCATCCGATCAAACTACTTTTCTTCAAGCTTCACAGCTGGTAACAAGTGATGGTTCTTACAATTCCGTCATCATTTCCAGTTACTAGTGTCACGGTTCTTCCTTGGGTGATCTCCTATAGGCTCACTACTTCACCTTCCGTAATGGCCAAATTTTAACAATCAGCACCAGACGTAACCATACGGAAGGTGCAGTAGTGAGCCTATAGGAGATCACCCAAGGAAGAACCGTGACACTAGTAACTGGAAATGATGACGGAATTGTAAGAACCATCAACCAAGCTTGAAGAAAAGTCGTTTGATCGGATGTAATAACACCATTATTATGAACTGAGGCTTCCTGAAATTGATAAGTGACTTTTATGTTAAGTGTAATTGCAAATTTGAAAAGAAAAGTGATAATGTGTTGCTAAATACCTTAGCATATTAGTAAGGAACCAATTATAAGTTGTCAACTTGCTTACGGAGAGTGATTTTCTAGTATCATGTGATCACCTTTGGTTTAAAATAGATATAACGAGTTTTGTTGTGAGATGTATATATGTGGTTTGAGAGTGAGTGAATACAGATAAAAGCACACTGTTTGATATGATAAACCTATAAAGTGGGATTTATAAGAAGAATAAATTGATGCAATATTGGAAACACAGTTGCTTGATTTATATTATATTATTAATGGTAGTAACTGGATTGAAATATAGGAACTCAGATTAATTACTTAATAAATATCTATGAGACAGATTTGCATACAGTGGAGGCAGTAACATAAGAATAGCCATATGGAAAGGGATGCAAAATAAGACCAAGAATATTATAATGCCTCTGTATCGCTCCATGGTGCGACCTCTCCTTGAGTATTGCATTCAGTTCTGGTCGCCATATCTAAAAAAAGATATAGCAGAATTGGAAAAAGTTCAAAGAAGAGTGACCAAAATGATAAAGGGGATGGTTCTCCTCCCCATAGGAGGAAAGGCTAAAGAGATTAGGCCTTTTCAGCTTGGAAAAGAAACGGCTCAGGGGATATATGATTGAGATCTACAAAATACTGAGTGGAGTAGAATGGGTAAAAGTGAATCAATTTTTTACTCTTTCAAAAAGTACAAAGATCAGGGGACATGATGAAATGACATGAAAATACTTTTTAAATGAATAGGAGGAAATATTTTTTCACTCAAAGAATAGTTAAGCTCTGGAACTTGTTGTCTTAGGATGTGGTAACAGTGGTTAACGTATCTGGGTTTTAAAAAGTTTTGAACAAGTTCCTGGAGGAAAGTCCATAGTGTGTTGTTAAGGTGGACATGGAGGAAGCCACTGCTTGCCCCAGGATTGATAGCATGGAATGTTGCTACTAATTGGGTTTCTGCCAAGTACTTGTGACCTAGATTGGCCACTGTTGGGAGCAGGATACTGGGCTAGATGGACCATTGGTCTAACCTAGTATGACTATTCTTATGCTCTTATAACGGTCCATTTATCCCAGTATTCTACTTACAACAGTGGTCAATTCAGATCGCAAGTACCTGACAGAATCCCAAATATTAGCAACATTCATACTACTGATCCCAGGGGCAAACAATGGCTTTTCCCATGTCTATCTTTATCTCAATAGCAGACTATGGACTTTTCCTCTTGGAATTTGTCCAAACCTTTCTTAAACCCAGATACACTAACTGCTGATACCACATTCTCTAGCAACAAGTTCCAGAGCTTAACTATTCATTGAGTGAAAAAATATTTCCTCCTTTTGTTTTAAAAGTAGTACCATGTAACTTCGTTGAGTGTCCCATTTCTGTGCACTTCTTGAAAGAGTGAAAAATGGATTTACGTTTACCCATTTTACACCACTCAGTATTTTGAAGACCTCTATCGTATCCCTCCTCAGCAGTCTCTTTTCAAAGCTGAAGAGCTCTAACCTCTTAAGCCTTTCTTCATATGAGAGGAGTTCCATCCCCTCAATTATTTTGATTGCCCTTCTTTGAACCTTTTCTAATTCTGCTATATATTTTTTTCTTCTTTTTTTAAGATACTGTGACCAGAATTACACATAATACCCAATGTGTGGTCACACCATAGTGTGATACAGAGGCTTTATAATATTCTTTGTCTTATTTTCTATCCCTTTCCTAATAATTCCTAGCATTCTGTTTGTTTGTTTGTTTTTTTTTGGCCACTGCTACACACTTGGTAGAAGATTTCACCATATTGTCCACGATGACACTTAGAATTTTTTCTTGGGTGCTAACTCCTAGGGTGGAACCTAACATCAAATAGCTATGATTTGAATTATTCTTCCCAATGTGCATCACTTTGCACTTGTCCACACATTACATTTCATCTGCCATTTGGATGCCCGGTCTTCCAACTTCTTAAGATCTTCCAGCAGTTTTTCCACAATCTGCATGTGTTTTTAACAACTTTGAATAGTTTTGTGTTATCTGCAAATTTAATCATCTCACTTGACATTCCCATTTCCAGATCATTAATAGATATGTTAAATAGCACCAGTCCCAGCACAGATCCCTGGGGCACTTCACTATTCACCCTTCTCCACTGAGAGAATTAGCCATTTAACACCACCCTCTGTTTTCTTTCCGTCAACCAATTCCTAATCCTCAGCAGAACATTGCCTCCTGTCCCATGGGTTTTTAATTTTCTCAAAAGTCTCTCATGAGGGACTTTGTCAAATGCTTTCTGAAAATCTAGATACAGTACATCAACCAGCTCACCGTTATCCACATGTTTATTCATGCATTCAAAGAAATGAAGCAGATTGAGGCAAGATTTACCTTGGCTGAATCCCATTAAACCATGTTTGCCTATGTGTTTAATGATTTTATTCTTTAAAATAATGTTCACAATTTTTCCCGGCGCTAATATCAGGGTTACCAGTCTGTAATTTCCCGGATCACCTCTGGATCCATTTTTTAAAATGGGCGTTACATTGGCCATCCTCCAATCTTCAGGTACTATGGATGATTTTAACGGGTTATAACAGCAGATCGATTTCATGTTTGAGTTTTTTCATTACCCTGGGGTGTATACCATCCAGTCCAGGTGATTGCAAAGAAGCAATTCAGCCTCTCTGTTATGGCCTTGTCCTCCCTGAATGCCCCTTTTACTCCTCGAAGATCTAACGGTCCCATGGATTCCCTCACAGGCTGTCTGCTTCTGATATACCTGAAAAAGTTATTACTGTGAGGTTTTTTTTTTGTTTGTTTTTTTTTGTCTCCGAGTCAAGTTTCCCTTCATATTCTTTTTTGGCCTTCTTTATCAATGCTTTGCATCTTATGTTGCCAGTGCTTCTGTTGCTTGTTTTCTTCATTTGGATCTTTTATCCATATTCTGAAAGATGTTCTTTTGGCTCTGATAGCGTGTTTCAATTCTCCCTTTAACCTTGCTGGCTGTTGTTCGCTCTTCTTTTTACCTTTATTAATACATGGAATACATCTGGTCTGGGCTTCCAAAATAGTAGTTTTAAACAACATCCATGCCTAATTTAAAGTCCTAACCTTTGCAGCTGAGCCTTTCAGCTTTTTAAAAACCATTTTCATCATTTTATCGTTTTGAAAATTAAATGCTGCTACCAGTGGTGTAGCTAGGTGGGACCACGGGTGCCTGGGCCCCCCAAACTTGCTCTGGGCCTCTGATTGGCTGGCAGGGGTCCCCAACCCCCGCCAGCTGAAGACTTTGTGCAGTGCTGGTCTGCGGCGCTGCCGCCGCCGCATTGCCTGGCCCTGCTCTGTCTTCCTGTCATGTTGGGTACTCTCCTTTTAGTGAAATTGCGCATGCTCAGTTTCTCTAAAAGGAGCATGCCGGACATGAGGGGAAGAGAGAGCAGGGCAGGCAATGTGGCAGCGTCGGAGACCAATGCTGGATGAAGTCTTCAGCTGGTGGGGGTAGGGGACTCCTGCCAGCCAAGGTATTTGCAGCAGCAGTGCTTCAGCTGGTGGGGGTTGTGGAACCCCCGCCAGCCAAGATGTGCAGTGGCAGCGGAGGGGAGGCGGCAAGGTGACGGAGGGGGGAGGGTGGCGGCAGGGTGATGACCAAAATGTGCCCCCCCCACACACACTTTGGGCTCTGGCCCCCTCTCACCTCGAGGTCTGGCTACGTCCATGGCTGCTACAGTAGATTACCTTAGTGACTGCATTCCAGTTATTAAGTCAAATTTGATTATGTTATGATCACTGTTTTCCCAGAAGACCCAACATCGTTACCTTTTGTACTAAGTCCTGCATTCCACTAAAGACTAGATCTAAAATAGCTCCCCTTCTTGTTGGTTCCTGGACCAATTTCTGCATGAAGCAGTCATTTATTAAGCTAAGGAATTTTACCTCCCTAGCACTCCCTGATGTGGCATTTAACCAGTCAATATTGGGGTAATTGAAATCACCCATTATTATACTGTTGCCAAATGCGCTTTTCTAATTTCTGTTAACATATCTTCATCTGTCCATTCTGGCCTGGTGGATGGTAGAATAGCCCTACCTGTATATTCTATCCCTTCACACATGGAATTTCTATCCATAAGGATTCCATGTTGCTGTCTGTTTCATGCAGAATTTTTTTGTTCGACTTAATTCCCTCTCTAACATATAATGCAACCCCCCTATCATTGTGATATATTTTATACCCTAGTAACAGTGTTCCATTGTTCTCTTTCCACCAGGTCTCTGAGATACCAATTATATCTACCTCTTCATTTAGTGCTATATTCTCTATCTCGCCCATCTTATTTTTTTAGGTTTCTAGCCAGTGTTGTGCTGGGAAAATTTTAACAACAGGCTCTCTCTCCGAACATAGCCAGCCCTTCAATTTGGGGGTGCCCCAAGGTGGACTAGGGGGCAAAACATTCCTCTCTCTCTCCTACCTCCCCTGTCCCCCCATGCGGGCACACTAGGCCTACCTTTGCTAGCAGGGATGCCGAGCCCCCACCAGCCAAATATATGGACTACCGCCGCTCCCTGCTGCTTATTTCTGGCTCTGAGCATACTTGCTGGAGAAGTCCTGGCATGCTGCTTAGAGCCAGAAACAATCAGTGAGGAGCAGCGGCAGTTCATTTATTTGACTTGCGGGGCTTGGTATCCCTGCCAGCAAAGGTAAAGGAGTTCAGAGATGCCAAGGGTGGCCCATTTCAAAGCTGGAGATTTACCACCACTATGCTGGAGATTGAAGGCCAATGAGTGAGGTTTTTCTTCTGGGCATCCAAAAGTAAACAAAAACTTCTACAGAGTACATCCAAAATGTAATTATTTTCTCATTTCCTTCTTCCAAAATTCCAGACAGCAGATGAACAGATCAACAGGACTCAAAGCAGTCCAAAACAAGTAATGTCAGAAACATAGTTTAGACTTAATTATTCAACCACCCTTAGGACTCACCTTTGGGTTTAAAAAGCAATACCATGTGCATGTAAGGACTGGATAAACAAATTAAAACAAAGTTTAAAGCAAATGCCCTTAATATGTAATTATTGGTACCAATAATGAAACAGTGATAGAATATTCACATAGCAAGCAGCCTGAGCCAACAGATTTATTTTCCATTGAACATAATTAATTTTACTTGAACTTGGTGGCTTAATAATGTTCTGAACTGAACTGGACAATGTTGGCACATTTAGGGGGATGTTTACTAAGGTTCGTTAGCGTTTCTAATGCGCCCTTTGATGCGCCTATACATTTCTATGGGCATGTTAGCGTTTAACACGCATAAACTATGTACATGCGTTAAAAACACTAATGCGCCCATAGCGCATCTTAGTAAATATAGGTGTCTACTCTGTACGGAACTTATGCATGAAAGAAGCCCTTCCCTCAATATTCAGTACCTCTCTATGAAATGGTAGTAATAAAAAAAAAAAAGGCAAGTGCATTTTTATAATATACCACTGTGGTCCACAAAACAAAAGGAGCACGTTCCCACATGCCATCTTTTTCTTTTCATGTAGGCACAGGGAAAAAGATGTTAAATGCTCCCAGGTTTCAACCTAATTAATGTTGTTGTTTTTTTAATTATAAATAGTAAGTATGTCTGAATGTTAAGCACCTGACCTGATTCTCATAACATTTTTGGTGGCCCTTTATTAGATGAAAACATCTCTGCACGAATACAGGGTGTCAGTATAACCAGCTCCACACAATGATTTACAATCTAACTGATGAAACCAGTAGTTCCTCTGCGTACATCCCTATGCTGCACAAGCCGGCATGTTTAAAATTGTAAGTGAGGTCCCAAATAAGAATACTACCAACAATAAAGAACTACAACATGAATAGAGCAGCTTACCGGCACCTCTTTGGCTGTTCTTGTTCTGCCGCCCGTCCGCAGCGGAGCGATTTATTTTTTTTAAGCAATGCTGGTACACGTTGGCAGGAACAGGCTGTTTAAGCCAAACCCAGGGGCCTTTCTTCAGCTTGTCCTGCCCTCGAGGGCTGAAGGCAGGCCCTGGGATTGGCTGAAGCAGCCTGTTCCTGCCAATGTGTACCCGCACTACTTTAAAAAAATTAATTGCACCGTGGCCGGCAGAACAAGATAAGGAAAGGAGACAAAAACTGAGCGCAGAGAGGTACTGGGGGGAGGGCAGTGAAGACAGAAGATGCCTACAGCCTAGGCCACACAGGGGAGGAGGATGCCGATGCCAGGAGGTTATCCGAGCCCAAATTTGGGAAGCTGGTTGTTAAAGTTGCTACTTTAACCGGCTTCCAAAATTCTTAAAAATCTAACAAACGGCTCTTGCGAGCTGGTGCAAGAGGGCTCCAGCATTTGTGTACAGACGTTTCAAAGTGTGTTTTTTCCTTGCTTCTACAAGCTGCTTAGTTGACAAGGATAGTTTGCAACCTTTGCTCTGTTCTACCCTTAAACATTCATGGCTTTCTCTCACGTTTGTTGAAACCTCTCTTTTGGGGTTCCCTAAAGATCCTGTTATAGTAGCATCTTTCAAGAATACCTGTTCCTGAATGACTGTTGGCTCCCCCCCCCCCCCCCCACCCCTGCCATTTTAATTTAAAAGCTGCTTTATCAGATATAGCTCATGCATATTCATTAGGGATACCTTGAGAACTTGACCTATTGGTGGCTCCTCAAGACTTAAAACTTGTGCGTCCTTGGTATATAGGGAAGCACAGAACTGACGGGAGATTTTGAGACCATATTGAAGAGGTAGTGGTAAGATGTTGGGACCAGCAAAAGGAAGAGAGATTGGAAAGGGTAGCTGGATTTAAAAAAAAAAAAAAGCCTGGCAGGCATACCTCCATTTTGATAAAAACTTTGGATTCCTCAGTACAACACACCATGTAGTGCATTTCCTGTCGAGGGGGTGGGCGGGCCTATACAGGAAAGTCCTGTACCCACACAGAATACCTTTATTAAAATCTTCTAAATATAAAAGTGCACATAGAAAAGACCAAAAAAGTGTTTAAAGAAAGAAAAATGGGTGGGTTAAGGAAAAATAGCACAAATTAGTTTAGTTTTTTGGGGGGATTTTTAAATCAAAAATCTCATATAAAGTCCACTCTCAACAAGCAGACATTTCTTCTCATGCCTCTTTTAGCTGGGCTGACTCCCTCCTAGTATCTTCAGCATGCAGCTCTTTTTGCCAACCAATCTCCTCTTTACACAAATCCTGAGCCTCCTTGTTTTCTCTGTCTCCCTGAAAACTCAGTCCCTCTGGTTACCTGCATTGAGTACAATGTACATGTGCTCTGAATCTTTTTGTGAACTAAACCTTGTTAAATCATGAGTAAACTTTTAACCCCAAAAAGATGGTTAAGCTTCCTGCACCTTTATTGCATCATCCTGTGCTTGGTTCCAGATTTGGAGTTATCACTCAGGAAATGGATCTTAGAATCATTGTGGTCAAAAAAGCAAATTAAATGTTAGAAACTATTTTGTAAAGAGATAGTAAAATTGAGAATATGTTCTTACTTTTCTTTTGGGGGTTCTAGGTTTCCACTGATGTGATCTCCAACAATTCTGAGTCTCCATCCAAAATCGAGATCACATCAGTCACCAGCCACACACCAAGATCTCCTGTTATATCTCCTAATGGAACCACTTCATCAGAGACCCCCAACCAGGATTCCAAGCAAAGACAGGGATCTCTGCAAGATTATCCTTCCTCGGCCCTTGCTACCTCTTCCCTCACCAAGGTCCTCAATCATTCCGATTTGGAGAGAGATGTTGTCCCTGACTTGTCTAAGGAAGGTGTTCTTACAGCTGCCTCAGTGGAAACCTCAAACTATCCCAGTGGCGCCACATCCATCCCACCAGTGCCTCCAAGACCCAGCAAAGCCTATTCAGAGCCAGATTTTGTCCCTGGGCTGCTTATCAGGGGTGTTCCTCTTACAGAAGCAACAATGGAGTCTTCCGCATACACCAGCAGAAATGGTTTGGAAAAGGAAACTGTATCTACCCCAGTAGTGCCTAACACTGATTCAGACAAAACTTTTGTCCCTCAGTTGCTTGTGCGGGGTTCTCCTGTTAAACAAGAGGCAGCATCTGTGGAATCCTCCATTTTCAAAGACACCAGCAAAGGTGCATCTGAACAGGGAGGTGTGTCTGTCTCAGATGCACTTCTGAAAGAAACTGATCTGTCATCCAAAACCAACCAATTCACAGATTTAAGGGAACATGGTGAAGTGGAATCAGTAAAGACTTTGAAAACAGCTGAGACGGTTCCTTCCAGAAAAGAACCCCTCTTCCATCCACATCTTGACAGCAGACACACCTCTGAAGGCATGTTAGACCCATCAGTAACAGGAAAAGGGGATGTACCAGCAGTATCAGAACAGGCCCTGGCCGGGTCGGACTGGAGCTTGTCCGAGTCCTTCGAGTGGAGTTCCCCATCTCGGAGCACAGAATGGACAAAGAGAAGGCAGAGCCCAACAACCTCTCCCATTGAGGAAATGTCAAATGCCCCTAATCTCCTTGAGGATAATTCAGTCACTTCAGAATCTGATAGGGGCATGGCCATCAGGAATGAAACTCTCACAGGAAGTGACCATGAAACAATGCAAGGGTCAGTTGAAATAACTGAGCGAGACAATCCCAAAGCCAAACCTAGAGGAATATCTAATAATCCCCCTACTAACTGGAGCTTGGCGCCTTCTGAAGACTCTGGAGGAGGAACCTTGAGGCAGCGTTCAGGTGATGGCACTGGGTTCCTAGCCTCTGAAAATTCTATAAAGGGAATTAATAATACTGTAAATAGCAGGCAGTCTCCTTACACAGAGACAGCTGGAAAATTGCATGAGACCGTGGACCCTAGGAAGATATTATCTACAACAGAAGTAGAGACATTAGAAATGCGCAAGGAGGAACCTCCAGCTGATGTACCTACAATACAAGGTCAAAAGGTGGGAGTAAACCTGTTTGAGGCAAAGGAAGTGAGTAAGAGTCACTCTGAGGTAGCTGAGTTCCGGGATGAATCTGAAAACTGCCACTTTCACCCCTCTCTTGGGGAGAAATCTTTAGAGAGTGTGGAGATCCAGAGATTACTGGAACCTGTTCATCCTATCTTACAGTCAGAGCCTGCAGCAGAAGCCTGTGTGATGTTTAACAAAGTCATTCATTCTGACCATGTCATTCCATCCTGGGAAGAAGATTCATACCTTAGTACATTAGAACCTGGAACAGGGACATCCATGGCAGCTTCTGACCTTAAGGAACACAAACTTGGGGAAGAACCAATGAGCCCTTCAAAGATGACAGAGAGAGAGAGGGAGGCACAGTTCAGCAGCAGGGCTAGAGAACTCCAGGATACATTTGACATCAGTGACTTTGACCCAGTGAAAAGTGATCCAGAGGAGAAACCCACAGAGGTCACAAATCTGGATTCCCAGTGGTTAGAAAAACTTCTTTCCCCAACCCCTGCTAATAGTGATGTTACAGAAAGAGATGTGGTGTTGAGAAGCAAGGATGAAGTGCCAAGTGAGGGACAAGAGGTAAGATAATGTTCCGTATTTTATGGGTGTGTGTTGAGGGGATTTAAAATTTCATTACACCTTTGAATTGGGCTGGCACAGAGTTTGGACTGTGGCTTGTGGCCTGCTTGCTCACTATTCAATGCAGCGTTCCCCTTATTCTATAACGCCTAAATGTAAGCTCTATTTGCACACTAAAATTATAGAATTCTAGCACTTATGTGGATGACAATGTTCCCTGTAAGCAGAGTGCATGAGCGATTGCTCGTATGTTTTAGGAGCGTCGCTCACAGGTTTTACATGGTTGCTCACAAAAATGTTTTTTTGTGTTGTATACAGAAATGCATTGCTAATACTGGTGCTCAAAAATTGTTGGCTTTTAAAACTTGTTGCTGACATGGAAAAAAGTTTGCACACACCAGGCCATTCCTTAGAGGAAACATTGATGGGTGAATATACATTCTCGCATATAAGTATTAGCTGAGCGCTCAGCACTATTCTAGAATTTAGGCCCACAATTCCCTTAGGGCTGGATTCAGTAAATGCTGCTCAAAAATTGGTGCTAAGCGCCATTCTATAAAGGGCCCTCTAACATGGCGCCAATTCCCACACCTAACTTTAGCACCAGATTTACGCCTGCTGAAGCCTGGTATAAATGCTGGTGCCCAAGTTAGGCGCACTGAGACTGTATTCTATCATTCAGCGCACAACATTTTGATGCATCCCTGACCACGCTCCCTTTTTGATGACGTGCAGATTTTAATGAGTGCCAACTAACTTCAATGATTGGTTATTAGCATTCAATATAGTTAAGGGCTTATTGATTTGCATGCACATCTTGGGTGCAATTCTGGACACCATATATAGAATCCAGGGGTTACTGTGTAAATGCAAGGGGGGGTGTACATGTGGGCAGGGCTCCCACTTATGCATGTAACTTGCTGTAAGTTTCGTGCTAAAGTGCTGCATTTCGGTGCATGCATTTTTGCCTTCCATCGGCATGGCATAAGTGGGAGGGAGAGTGAAACTAGTACAGGGGCGGACTGACAGTGCTGTGGGTTCCTGGGGCAGTAAAGATCGTCACCCCCCCCCCCCACCACCACCACCACCACCACCACACACACATTAATATGCCCTCCCTGGGCCTACTTTGAAGGGCCCTGGTGGTCTAGTGGCCTCTTCAGGGGCAGGAAAGAACCCTAATCTTTCCTGCCCACTGCTCTGCCAGGTGTCACCGTGTTCTCAAGATTGCTGCCCAGACTTCCTGTGGTAGACTTGCTGGCCTTGTAATGAAGTCTCAGCAGCTATTTAGAAAATGCAGCGGCGCCGAGCAGATTAGTGGCAGCGGTCAGGAAAGAGTGGGGTTCTTTCCTGCCCCAAAGAGGCCGCTAGATCACCAGGGCCCTTCAAGTTTGGGACCGGGGTAGGCCCACCGAGGCTCAGGGGGACTGTACTTTGCAAGGGGGTGGGAAAGAGCCTCTGGGCCTTCAGGTACTGCATGGTTGCCCATATGGTCAGTCTGCCCCTGGATTAGTACAGGGCAAGATGGAGATGGAAGGAAAAAAACTAACACAAAAGAAGTTGTGACAAGATAGAGAAGATGGAAGCATAGGAGAGATGAAGAGTAATAGGAGATGGAAATAAATGAAGGTTAACATGGATGATGGGGTCCAAGATATTTGACTACATTTTAAGTGAGTCTGTTTTAAATGGGATCCACAGTTGTTTCCCAAGTCCGGTCCTGGGACTTGCCAGTCAGGTTTTCTGGATATCCACAATGAATATGCAGGAAAGAGGTTTGCATATAATGGAGGCAGTGTATGCAAATCAAGTTCATGCATATTTATTGTGGATATCCTGAAAACCTGACTAGCAAGGGGCTCTCCAGGACCAAACTTGGGAAACACTACGTAATAAAAGAAATAAATGCAGTTCAGCCTTTGACTGCATTATAAACAAATCTGCTTTATCCTGAGCTGTGTTATAAGGTTTGCGGTGTAAGCTTTTAAATTTTGTATTGCATATAGTTTTATAACTTTTTGTGTTTAGCAACCAGTAGTTTGCTGTGCTCAGTTCTTGTATGTTCTAGATCCTGAAATATAGCAAATATATAGATTTTATTTTTGTCATTTTAAATGGAAAGTGGTTGGCACACTTTAACATTTTGCTCTCTCTCAATTTCAATTAATATGAAATCAAGCTCAATAAAACAGTATTTCATCTCCTGCTAATCAAAACCCCAGTCCCACATACATTAAAACAGACTTTACACCCAAACCTAACAATCTAGACTCCAAAGCCTTGCTCAAAGTACCAAGCTTGAATCGGTTGAGTGAAATCTATACGTACAAATTTTCATTAGTTCTATAGGCTAGTAATTTCATAAGATGGAGCCTATCCCTAACCTCCCTAAATCTGCACTCACGCTTAAACTGAAATTGATTGTTTTGGTGAGAATATTGTACTGTCAGATAGTTTGGAAAATGTTGTGTACACTCTGGAGATGCAAAAGTGTCTCTAGGAAGTGCATATTTTTTTAAAACTTAGGCCCCCTCCATTCTGGAACTTGGAAATTTTAGTCTAAACTTTCAGGGGACTATTTTCAAACTGTCTACCTAGCTGTCTACAGATCTTATGTCTAACACATATGACCATACATATATTCTCTTTGAAAATTGCTGTGGATGTAGAATACCTGTGGACCTTTGTACCTGCCTGATTTTTTTTAAAGTGAGTATATTTTCTACTGAAAATATCCAAAATAAAATTTACATATGTTATTTTTTTTCATCCTTCTCCACCTTGGTTTTACTGACCTGAGAGCATTGGGCCACAGAGCCTCAGCCCCATGCTCCTGGACACATAAAGGGCTGACCAGTGAGCTCCCCTGAGATTCCAAGCCCCTTTTGATCCAGAAGCCTCCCCTCACCCCCCCCCCCCCCACCCGTCAAGGCTTTCTGACCCAGTAGGCCCCCACCTTGAAGAACCACTTATATCTAGTGGGGTCTAGGCAGGAGGAACCCTTGTCACTCTTGCCGTGACTGGTGCCAGGTGGCAATCCCTAGCAGTAGTCTTGCAACAAGGATCCCTCCTGCTTGGACTCTACTAGACACTAAGAGATTTTCAAGGTAGGCTTGGGGGAACTTCCTGAGGGTGGAAGGGTCTTGGCTGATTGGAGGGGGGGTGCCATCAATGTCAGGAGGCTTACTAGGGAGGAGGAGGGTTCCATTAAGACTGAGGCAACATTATTGGAGTGGAGAAACCCTGGGGAGTCACTGGCCAGCCCCTTTAAGAAGTGCCCAGAAGCATTGGGCCACAACTGAGGTGATTATTCCAGCTATAATGTGGCTTGCGGTGTTCACCACAAGAAGCATTATATAAATTATACAATAAAGAGGTGCTTTGCATGCATTTGCATCTCATTACTATATACCTTGCAGTAACCTAAATACAGTGGTGGAAATAAGTATTTGATCCCTTGCTGATTTTGTAAGTTTGCCCACTGACAAAGACATGAGCAGCCCATAATTGAAGGGTAGGTTATTAGTAACAGTGAGAGATAGCACATCACAAATTAAATCCGGAAAATCACATTGTGGAAAGTATATGAATTTATTTGCATTCTGCAGAGGGAAATAAGTATTTAATCCCTCTGGCAAACAAGACCTAATACTTGGTGGCAAAACCCTTGTTGGCAAGCACAGCGGTCAGACGTCTTCTGTAGTTGATGATGAGGTTTGCACACATGTCAGGAGGAATTTTGGTCCACTCCTCTTTGCAGATCATCTCTAAATCATTAAGAGTTCTGGGCTGTCGCTTGGCAACTCGCAGCTTCAGCTCCCTCCATAAGTTTTCAATGGGATTAAGGTCTGGTGACTGGCTAGGCCACTCCATGACCCTAATGTGCTTCTTCCTGAGCCACTCCTTTGTTGCCTTGGCTGTATGTTTTGGGTCATTGTCGTGCTGGAAGACCCAGCCACGACCCATTTTTAAGGCCCTGGCGGAGGGAAGGAGGTTGTCACTCAGAATTGTACGGTACATGGCCCCATCCATTCTCCCATTGATGCGGTGAAGTAGTCCTGTGCCCTTAGCAGAGAAACACCCCCAAAACATAACATTTCCACCTCCATGCTTGACAGTGGGGACGGTGTTCTTTGGGTCATAGGCAGCATTTCTCTTCCTCCAAACACGGCGAGTTGAGTTCATGCCAAAGAGCTCAATTTTTGTCTCATCTGACCACAGCACCTTCTCCCAATCACTCTCGGCATCATCCAGGTGTTCACTGGCAAACTTCAGACGGGCCGTCACATGTGCCTTCCGGAGCAGGGGGACCTTGCGGGCACTGCAGGATTGCAATCCGTTATGTCGTAATGTGTTACCAATGGTTTTCGTGGTGACAGTGGTCCCAGCTGCCTTGAGATCATTGACAAGTTCCCCCCTTGTAGTTGTAGGCTGATTTCTAACCTTCCTCATGATCAAGGATACCCCACGAGGTGAGATTTTGCGTGGAGCCCCAGATCTTTGTCGATTGACAGTCATTTTGTACTTCTTCCATTTTCTTACTATGGCACCAACAGTTGTCTCCTTCTCAGTGCTTTTTTTGTAGAAAAAAAGGTGCCGGTACTCATTATGGGCGGGGTCACCACATATGGCTCCACCCCTATGATAGCCACACCCACATTAACCACACCTCCTATACCAGCCATGGCGCATATAAACAGACATCATTGAAAATATTATAGTACTATAGGAGAAAAAAATAACGTGATTTTTTTTCATGATAAATAATCTCTGTAAGCTCTTACAGCTCCAGTATACCCAGTGCAAAATAAGACAGCCAATGTAAATTCTCAAATTGGACATATTACAAACACTAAAATGAAAATAAAATGATTTTTTTCTACCTTTGTTGTCTGGTGACTGTTTTCCTTTCCATATTGGTCCCAGTCTGTGATTCTGCTTTCCTTTGTTTTTGCTTAACTCTTCTGTGCCATTTGTCATTTTTGTCTCCTTTTTCTTTGCTTTCTTCAATATTTTTCAGGCTCTCTCTCTGTCCAGATTTAATTCATTCTTATTATCCATTCTTTAATTTCCTTCATCTACCTGTGGCTTTTCATCTTTTCCTCACCCATGTTCTCCCCATGCCCCTTCCTCTTATTCTCCAGTCTTTCTCTATTCCCCTTTTCCATCCAGCAGCTCTGCTTTCTCTCCCCATCCTTCCAGTGTCTCCCCTATTTCTTTCTGCATTCTTCCATCCAGCGTCTTCCCTCTTTCTCTCCCCATCCTTCCGTTTTCCCTCTCTCAATTCCCATCCTTCCATCTGTTTTCCCCCTCTCTCCCCATCCTTCCATCTGTTTTTTCCCCCTCTCTCCCCATCCTTCCATCTGTTTTTTCCCCTCTCTCTCCCCATCCTTCCATCTGTTTTTTCCCCTCTCTCTCCCCATCCTTCCATCTGTTTTTCCCTTTCTCCCCAATCCTTCCATCTGTGTTTTCCCCTCTCTCTCCCCATCCTTCCATCTGTTTTTCCCTTTCTCCCCAATCCTTCCATCTGTGTTTTCCCTCTCTCTCCCCAATCCTTCCATCTGTTTTTCCCTCTCTCTCCCCATCCTTCCCTCTGTTGGTTTCCCTCTCTCTCCCCAATCCTTCCCTCTGTTGGTTTCCCTCTCTCCCCAATCCTTCCCTCTGTTGGTTTCCCTCTCTCCCCAATCCTTCCCTCTGTTGGTTTCCCTCTCTCTCCCCATCCTTCCATCTGTTTTCCCTCTCTCTCCCCATCCTTCCATCTGTTTTTCCCTCTCTCCCCAATCCTTCCATCTGTGTTTTCCCTCTCTCTCCCCATCCTTCCATCTGTTTTTCCCCTCTCTCCCCAATCCTTCCATCTGTTTTTCCCCTCTCTCCCCAATCCTTCCATCTGTTTTTCCCTCTCTCTCCCCATCCTTCCCTCTGTTGGTTTTCCTCTCTCTCCCCAATCCTTCCCTCTGTTGGTTTCCCTCTCTCCCCAATCCTTCCCTCTGTTGGTTTCCCTCTTTCCCTCTCTCCCCAATCCTTCCCTCTGTTGGTTTCCCTCTTTCCCCAATCCTTCCCTCTGTTGGTTTCCCTCTTTCCCTCTCTCCCCAATCCTTCCCTCTGTTGGTTTCCCTCTCTCCCCAATCCTTCCCTCTGTTGGTTTCCCTCTTTCCCTCTCTCCCCAATCCTTCCCTCTGTTGGTTTCCCTCTTTCCCTCTCTCCCCAATCCTTCCCTCTGTTGGTTCCCCTCTTTCTCTCTCTCCCCAATCCTTCCCTCTGTTGGTTTCCCTCTCTCCCCAATCCTTCCCTCTGTTGGTTTCCCTCTATCCCTCTCTCCCCAATCCTTCCCTCTGTTGGTTTCCCTCTTTCCCTCTCTCCCCAATCCTTCCCTCTGTTGGTTTCCCTCTTTCTCTCTCTCCCCAATCCTTCCCTCTGTTGGTTTCCCTCTCTCCCCAATCCTTCCCTCTGTTTTCCCCTCTCCCCAATCCTTCCATCTGTTTTTCCCCTCTCTCCCCAATCCTTCCATCTGTTTTTCCCTCTCTCTCCCCATCCTTCCATCTGTTTTTCCCCTCTCCCCAATCCTTCCATCTGTTTTTCCCCTCTCTCCCCAATCCTTCCATCTGTTTTTCCCTCTCTCTCCCCATCCTTCCCTCTGTTGGTTTCCCTCTCTCTCCCCATCCTTCCCTCTGTTGGTTTCCCTCTCTCTCCCCAATCCTTCCCTCTGTTGGTTTCCCTCTCTCCCCAATCCTTCCCTCTGTTGGTTTCCCTCTCTCCCCAATCCTTCCCTCTGTTGGTTTCCCTCTTTCCCTCTCTCCCCAATCCTTCCCTCTGTTGGTTTCCCTCTTTCCCCAATCCTTCCCTCTGTTGGTTTCCCTCTTTCCCTCTCTCCCCAATCCTTCCCTCTGTTGGTTTCCCTCTTTCTCTCTCTCCCCAATCCTTCCCTCTGTTGGTTTCCCTCTTTCCCCAATCCTTCCCTCTGTTGGTTTCCCTCTTTCCCTCTCTCCCCAATCCTTCCCTCTGTTGGTTTCCCTCTTTCCCTCTCTCCCCAATCCTTCCCTCTGTTGGTTCCCCTCTTTCTCTCTCTCCCCAATCCTTCCCTCTGTTGGTTTCCCTCTCTCCCCAATCCTTCCCTCTGTTGGTTCCCCTCTTTCTCTCTCTCCCCAATCCTTCCCTCTGTTGGTTTCCCTCTCTCCCCAATCCTTCCCTCTGTTGGTTTCCCTCTTTCTCTCTCTCCCCAATCCTTCCCTCTGTTGGTTTTCCCTCTCTCCCCAATCCTTCCCTCTGTTTTTCCCCTCTCTCCCCAATCCTTCCATCTGTTTTTCCCTCTCTCCCCAATCCTTCCATCTGTGTTTTCCCTCTCTCTCCCCATCCTTCCATCTGTTTTTCCCCTCTCCCCAATCCTTCCATCTGTTTTTCCCCTCTCTCCCCAATCCTTCCATCTGTTTTTCCCTCTCTCTCCCCAATCCTTCCCTCTGTTGGTTTCCCTCTCTCCCCAATCCTTCCCTCTGTTGGTTTCCCTCTTTCCCTCTCTGCCCAATCCTTCCCTCTGTTGGTTTCCCTCTTTCCCCAATCCTTCCCTCTGTTGGTTTCCCTCTTTCCCTCTCTCCCCAATCCTTCCCTCTGTTGGTTTCCCTCTTTCTCTCTCTCCCCAATCCTTCCCTCTGTTGGTTTCCCTCTTTCTCTCCCCAATCCTTCCCCCCCCCCCCCGCGACACTCCGGGCGAGTCCTGCACTTAGTTTTTTTTTTTAAGACTCAGAATGTGCGAACGATGCAGCCGGCAGCGATTGAAAGAGGCTGTCTGGGCTGGCGTCTGTGTCGGAGCGTCCCTCACCCTCTGCGAGTCCCGCCTTCATTGTTACAACTTCCTGTTTCGCGGGACTCTCAGAGGGTGAGGGAAGCTCCGACGCAGACGCCTGCCAGCCCAGACAGCCTCTTTCAATCGCTGCCGGCTGCATTGTTCGCGCGTTCTGAGTCTTAAAAAAAAAAAACTAAGTGCAGGACTCGCCCGGAGTGTCACGGGGGGGGGGGGGGGGGAAAGGTGCCGGTACGCCGTACCGTTGCGTACCGGCACAAAAAAAGCACTGCTCCTTCTCGCCCAGCGTCTTACTGATGGTTTTGTAGCCCATTCCAGCCTTGTGCAGGTGTATGATCTTGTCCCTGACATCCTTAGACAGCTCCTTGCTCTTGGCCATTTTGTAGAGGTTAGAGTCTGACTGATTCACTGAGTCTGTGGACAGGTGTCTTTCATACAGGTGACCATTGCCGACAGCTGTCTGTCATGCAGGTAACGAGTTGATTTGGAGCATCTACCTGGTCTGTAGGGGCCAGATCTCTTACTGGTTGGTGGGGGATCAAATACTTATTTCCCTCTGCAGAATGCAAATAAATTCATATACTTTCCACAATGTGATTTTCCGGATTTAATTTGTGATGTGCTATCTCTCACTGTTACCAATAACCTACCCTTCAATTATGGGCTGCTCATGTCTTTGTCAGTGGGCAAACTTACAAAATCAGCAAGGGATCAAATACTTATTTCCACCACTGTAACATTATGTTATGGCAAAAAAAAACTTGTGTTGGAGCCCTTTAGCACACCTGAGGAGCAAATTACTTGCATTGTTGCCTTAACATAGCTTGGTAATGACTTGCCCAGATAAGGGGGGTATTTACCTGTTGGCTTTGAAGATTACCTTTTTCAGAAGCTTAGGAAGTTAATACAGTTGTTACTAACTTAGGAAAGTATCTGGGGAAAAATGAATGTTTAACCAACTGAAAGTACGTTCTTGCTTTTAGCCACAGAGAGGATTTGAAAAGGTTTCCTCTCTGTGGCTAAAAGCAAGAACGTACTTTTTGAAAAGGCCACAAAAGTTTAAGAATGTGAGTAAATATCACCTGTTATCCTAAGCACACATGTAGCTGTACAAAGTGCAAGCTAAAAATTCTCATAAATTAGGCTGGCTAGATTTTGTCCTACCATTTGAGTGATTTGGAGCTAGCCAGCTAGCACTGAAAATCAAGAGTAGCCATCGAGTCTTGGTCCCTTTCCGTGTACACCCCTCCACAAATCCTGCCCAGTTCTAGAGTGGCTAAGTTAACCGCTCAGCATGGGGTAGGAGGTAGAGAATTACAGCACAGGAATTAGCCTGCTACCTGAGGCCCCAATGCTCAAAAGTAAATGTGGGCACTAGAAGCTACTAGTGCCCGCATATACACAGCACTCATGATCAGAGGGCGTCTGGCATGAGCACGCAGGGAATACCGCAGAGCACTGCGCTCTGATCGTAGGGGCGGAATAACGCCTTAACGCTAGGGTTGAGGCTCTTCCTCCACCCCACCCACCACCCCCAAATCCGTGCTAGGCAACCCAGGCTGCCACCATCGGGCCTGGTGGTCCATTGGAGTTTCTCCCTTATATGGTAGGGAAGCCCCACCCAGTGCATTCCAGGATGCACTGGGCAGGGCAGGGAGCCGCCATTTTGGAGCCAGCACTGAAAGAGCAGGGAGTGCTACTCCCTCCTCCATCACACAGAGGTATGGGGAGGAAGAAGGGGCTACTTGACCACCAGGGTGGGTGGGGGGTTGGTTTTGTAGCCCACTGGGCCACCAGGGATATATATATATATATATATATATATATATATATATATATATATATATATATATATATATATATATATATTTAGTTGTTGGGGGTTTATGGGTATGGAGATCCACCGCCACCCGCTGGACCTACTGGATCTCTAGCTCCCCCGTGCCCTTGTATTGGTGGGGGGCTGGAGGTCCAGTGGACCTCCAGCCCCCTGTCACTGTTTGGGAGGGCATGTGGGAGGCACTAAGCCATATCTTCTGTGTTTGACAGGTCCGGGCTTTTGACAGTCCATGAAAAAGGTATTGTCTTATTTTCTTTTCTGCATTTTTGTTTTATTTCTATTTATTACCATCAGAGACAAGGAAAGGAGTAAAACTCAGGACCAGATTAGCCCATACTGTGAAACAAAGCCAGATGGTCACCCTCATTCAACCCCAGAGTGTATGGGTGCCTTGTGTTTTGAAAATGGACTCGATTTTTGTGGGCTTGAAAATATGCATGACCTTGCAGTTAGAAATCTTACTGGAAATTTAACCTTTTAAGTATTGGATTTGGCGATGAGTATTTGTTCAGGACCGAATACATAGAATTGCATGCGAATGTTTTGCATTCTGGGAGCTGTAGGGTGGTTTATTCTCGTAAGAACATAAGAATAGTGATACTGGGTCAGACCAATGGTCCAACCAGCCCAGTATCCTACTTCCAGCAGTGGCCAATCCAGGGTCACAAGTACCTGACAAAAACCCAATTAGTAGCAACATTCCATGCTACTCATTCCAGGGCAGGCAGTTGCTTCCATCTCCATAACAGGACTTTTCCTCCAGGAATTTGTCCAAATCTTTTTTTTAAACCCAGATATGCTAACCGCTGTTACCACGTCCTGTAGCAACAAGTTAGACAGCTTAACTATTCTTTGAGTGACACAATATTTCCTCCTATTTGTTTTAGAAGTATTTCCATATAATTTTATTGAGTGTCCCCAGTGTTTGTACTTTTTGAAAGCATGAAAAATCAATTCACTTTTACCCATTCTACTACACAGAATTTTGTTCTTATGTTCTTATGCATTCTGGGTGGTACATTTTCATGTGTATATTTAACAGGATTTGTGCTATATTCTAGAATTGGAAATTAGGATTCCCTGTGCAACCTGGGAAGTTGTAATGTTTTGTGTACGTCTTCTGGTACAGGGGTGTGCAACCTCATTAATTCATTTCTGTATTTATATACCGCATAGACTTAAGCGGTTTACAGTTTTATTTTACAGGTACTGGGTCTGGCCATAGTGGGCTCACAATCTAAGTAGTACATTGTACTAGTATTGTACCTAGGGCAATGGAGGTTAAGTGACTTGTCCTGGGTCACACAGAGCTGCAGAGAGAATTGAACCTAGTTCCCCAGGATCTTAACCCACTGCCGACCATCATGCAGCAGCAGGAACTGACCCCAGTTTCCCAGGTCGGCAACCCACTGCACTAACCATTAGGCCACTCCTTCGCTCCACTCCTTGGTCTTCAAGGACCACAATCCAGTCGTGTTTTTAGGATTTTCCCAATGAATATGCATGAGATTTATTTGCATACAATGGAGGCAGTGAATGCAAATAGTTCGCTTGTATATTCATTGGGGAAATCTTGAAAACATGACTGGTTGCAGCCCTCGAGGACTGAGATTGCCCACCCCTGTTCTAGACCTCTGAGCACTGCACTGTTTGAGGAACTGCAGCTTGAGGTTATGAGAGTGTTTTGCAGGTTCTGCTTGGACTTCATTAGATTTATTTGGTTTAAAGTGGGTTGACTGATAGGTTAGAGAGAAAGCAGGCTCTGAGCCTGGAGTTCACAGAAGTTAAGTGCCTCTGGTAAGAGGAGGGGAATGTCTTGCTATCCACCAACCCTAAGGCCCCGATGATCAAAGATACATGTGGGCGCTAGTGGACCTCCAGCCCCTCCACCCACTCTGACCCCCCCCCCCCCCCCCCCGACAAAAGAGAGAGCTGGATGTCCGGTGGACCTCCAGCCCCCTCCTGGTGGTCTAGCACCCCCCCCCCCCCCCATGATGTAGCAGCTCGAAGCCCCTCCTTCCTTGAGATAAGGGAGAAAGGAGTAGCACTCCCTCCCCCTTCCAGTGCTGCCCTACCCAGTGCATCCCTACCATATAAGGGACCTGTCAAACAACGTCTGCGGGAGTATTGTACCTTGGGTGCATGCCCAGACAAAATCCTCCTGCAAAAGTAGCTGATCAAAATTAATAGCCCATGTGCAATATTAGTTTTGATCATTGGGGCATTGCTTCCCCATGCTGTTCCATACTAATTTTACAGCACTTTTCGGAACAGCGCAGGAAAGCTGGTCATCGGGAACTCTGAGAGGAATCTCCAGGTTGGTTCCTCTGAAGGATTTGAGGTGGAGAGAGTTAAACTGCCTGCACTGATGAGACTTGACAGTCACGCCTTGTGAGAGATTAGACATGTTAAGGGAGGGGCAAGTCCTGAACTGGAAGGAGCTTTGAGGCAATTACAATGAGCTGAATTTTCTGTCTGGAAAGCAGCCGAACAGGTTTAAGAAAGCTGGCAGGAAAGGAGAGAGAGACACATACACAAAGTGAGGTTTGTGTTGATGCACCAGGCGTGGAGCCTGTCTGCCACCCGCTTCTTGGGCGATGGCGTGGGAAGAGCAGGCTGGAGAGGTTTCAGTTCTACAGAAACTCTTGGCCAACGCCAGCTTGCGGGAAGCAGCCCGGTGTGCTTCTAATCAGTGCGAGCATGACACCGCCAGTACAGTCGCCTCCCCAAGTCTTCTTGTGGGCAGTGCACACAGTGGTCAGTCAGAATGGGTGCCGGAGGCAGGTGGAACCACAGCCCTTGTAAGTAAGAGATATTTATGCCAGCATTGTTACATACCAAAGTGCTCAGAGCTAGCTCTTGTTTATTTTGGAAAAAAGTTCAGTACGATATATAGAATCAGCAGTACTTTTTGCACAGTCATGAGAGAATCATAACACACACACCAGAGCTTCCTAAACTTTGGGTTGGTACTTCAAATGGGGTCACAAAACGTGCCTTTTGGGTCACGGCCTAAATGGGCTCTCCATAGGTCCATCATTATTCTGCGCCTTCAGGGGATCGCACAATTTTATTTGGCTGCAGTCATGGGGTCACAGCCATAAAAAGATTGGGAAGCCCTGATGTATGAATCGGAGAAAATGTTTTTTCACTCAACGTGTAATTAAACTCTGGAATTCATTGCCAGAGAATGTGGTAAAGGCGGTTAGCTTAGCGGGGTTTTAAAAAGGTCTGGACGGCTTCCTAAAGGAAAAGTCCATAGACCATTATTAAATTGACTTGGGGAAAATCCACTTCTTATTTCTGGGATAAGCAGCATAAAATGTATTGAGCTTTTTCGGGATCTTGCCAGGTATTTGTGTCCTGGATTGGCCACTGTTGGAAACAGGATGCTTGGCTTGATGGACCTTTGGTCTGTCCCAGTGTGACAATACTTATGTACTTATATTTCCACATTCAAGAAAACAATACAGAAAGACCTCTATTGAACATTTGTCTTGGGTACTGATGAAAACAGCGGTGATGTCACATCTTGCCTTGCACTCATTGCCAAGCTAACAGTTGGCTAAGGCCCTCACCTCTGTGGCCTCTCTTTCAGCTCTTTCCAACACAGACTGTCTCAGCTTTGATAGGAAAACTGCACATATTATCTCCTCGTTCTTGAGACCTACAGCCAGGTGCTTAGGCAAATTGTATCACCCTGTCCACTGCCATAATTGCCTCATAATAACTCCTAAAACCACATAAATATCACTCATGACTCAACAGGTCGAGATGACTTTGATCTCTTGCTGGGCAGTATAAAAGAAGTTTATAAGTGGGCTTCAATTCTGTCATGCTGTAGACATGTAACAGAACAGGGTCTCCTAATCCACACATCTGAACCTAAATGGAGGAGTGGCCTAATGGTTAGAGCACCCGTCTTGCAATCCAGAGGTGGCCGGTTCAATCCCACTGCTGCTCCTTGTGATCTTGGTTGTCACTTAACTCTCCGTTGCCTCAGGTACAAACTTAGATTGTGAGCCCTCCTGGGACAGAGATATCCAGTGTACCTGAATATAACTCACCCTGAGCTACTACTGAAAAAGGTGTGAGCAAAAGCCAAATAAATAAATATGGACCTGGAAATTGGTCTAGCAGCCTTCCATGCCATCTGATTGGGTTGAGAGTGCATTTGGCTTTTCTTAAGAAATCCAGTCTATATATCCAGTCTATATGTCCATATAGGCACTGAGACAATGTTCCCTTTAAGCTGTGCGGCAGTCCTCCCCCTACTTTTCTACCAGTGGGGGTGCTATTTCAACTAGAATAGAGGGGTAAATCTGTATATAAATACCAGATCCATACACTGTAACTCAAAAAAAATGTTGTTACTGCTAATACATTTATAGAATGTACAAACTTTTATTCATATTGCTATAAACCTTCTTAGTTTGAGAGTAGATTTTAAATGTAAAGGTTTATAGCAATATGAATAAAAGTTTGTATATTCTATAAATGTATTATCAATAATAAAAAAAAATTGGTGCTATTTCAACATCACATTTTTAAATAGCAAGGGACAGTCGAGTTCTGCAGGACTCCAGAGGACCAGCCTCCCGCGGGAGGTGGTGGAGATGAAAACGGTAACGGAGTTCAAACATGCGTGGGATATGCATAAAGGAATCCTGTGCAGAAGGAATGGATCCTCAGAAGCTTAGCTGAAATTGGGTGGTGGAGCAGGTGGGGGGGAAGAGGGGTTGGTGGTTGGGAGGCTAGGATAGGGGAGGGCAGACTTATACGGTCTGTACCAGAGCCGGTGATGGGAGGCGGGACTGGTGGTTGGGAGGCGGGAAACACTGCTGGGCAGACTTATACGGTCTGTGCCCTGAAAAGGACAGGTACAAATTCAAGGTAAGGTATACACATATGAGTTTGGAAACAGGAAGCTGGGTTTGGTGGACCTTTGGTCTGTCCCAGTGTGGCAATACTTATGTATTTATGTAGGACTCCAGCACAGTTTAGAGGGAGCATTGTACTTGGGGTATCATAAAGACTAGCTTAGCCTGTTTGAGTGACCTGCAGCCAGTTGGGAGAACTTGCTTAAAAACATTTTTCAGGTGGTGTAGCAGAGTAGAGCTGTCAAATCTGATCTCTCATGGCCTCTGCAGAGTGCAGTTTTTTCAGTATTACCCCAAATATGTTGAAATCATATGGGTGCTGGAAGCATGTCAGCATCAATAGATGTGTTTTTATGTATACAAAAATAAATTCATTAATATTTATTCAGGATATCCAGAAAACGAGAGCTTATGGATTACATGAAGGTTTAAGAGTCCATGGAGCAGAAGTGACACTTAAGTTTAGGGAGTCGGTGAACCCAGATAACACAAGAGGAGGTGTGTAAATTATTTTCCAGTCTTACTGCATTATGGGCCCCTTTTACCAGGCGGCGGTAAAAGAGGCCCTGCGGTGGAGTCGGCACACAGGTTTGCCATGCGTCAAGGCCGCCTTTTTACCCCTGCCCAGAAAAAGGAAATTCTGGCCAGGGGATGGAAATGGCTGTGCAGAAAGTGAAACTCTTGCCGCATGGCCAGTTCCCGGGGGAGCCCTTACTGCAACCTATTTAAAAGGCACAGCACTGCCCAATTACCACTGGGTAAGCCCCCGATTCAAAACATTTTTTTAAAAATCTGACGCTCTGGAAATGGCGTACATTGAAGGTGGTAGTGCCGGTTTAGCCCATGGTAAAGCGTCAGTATGGATACCACCGCTTTGTAAAAAGGGTCCTACGTTAGATGAAGAGCAGTACATCTTGGATTTTAATGTTGAAGTCCTTTTATTTTGTGTGTGTGTGAGGTGGGGGTGGGAGGAGGGATTCCTGAGAAAGCGGATATGAGCATGGAGAAGATTTTGGAAAGTTGTCCTTGTGAAGAGTAATTTTACAATAGGTTTCATAGGGTGGGAAGCCTAATAGGTGCCTATTTTGAGGCTATTTTATAAAGACACATAAATGCCAACGTGCATTGGAGCCGACTCTGTGGGTGCTTGAGCACCCCCATTATTGAGAAAATTCCTTGTATGTGTCCAGGGAGGGGTCATTTCCATTGGGCTTAGCACCCCCAATAATTTTGAAAAGTTGGCTCCTATGCCAACGTGTCATTATAAAACAGCATCACAGAGGCAGCTGAAATTACACAGTAACACAGTAAATGATGGCAGATAAAGATTAGAGAATGACACAGGGACAAAACTTTTTCCCATCCCCACCCCATCCCCACAATCTTAATTTCCTTCCCCACATCTCTCCGCTCAAATGATTTAAAAAAATTTCTCCATCCCCGCGGTAATACCACTGTATCCATTACCATATCACTCTGTAATAAAGACCAGCACAGTCCATCCAGTCTGCCAAACAAGGTGGCCAGAGCCGTGCCTGCCCCAGTCACCCATGCTTAAACGCTGGTTATCAAGTCTCCACCATGCCAGCCATAAAGGCAACCAAACGTGATGGAGTTTTGGTTATAACCACAAATCATCCCCAAGTATTGCTGACAGTATTCAGTTTACCAGTCAAGATGTCTTCCCTCCTCCCTCGCAGCACAAGGCTAAGTGTGGCCAGGTACATTTATTATAGCTCAGGAGTGGGTGTAAATATGCACAACAGAAGTACACGTGGAGGTGAGAATTTTTAAAATTACACACATTTGTCGTGCCTCTGCTACTAGCTCCACCCAAGCTCCTCCTCATATACACCTACCCTGTAGTCAGGTAAAAATGTGTGCTACCTTGACACCACCCATACTTCTACACATAGAATAATTTTATGAGACCTTTTTTAAGCATGAAATATTCTTTATAAATTACCTCTACAGGGCATCATTAACTGAGGATATCACCACTTTTGTGACTGACTAATAAATGTGCATGAGACACACATTTCAAATGTGTCGTATGTTGCCAATCACCTAGATGGCTCACAGTTCAGCAAACATAGTCATCGCACAAACAATAAAAGAACACCAGTATAATTTATTAGTAGTTTTTCCATTTTTTTATGAAAAGGTTTTAGGGGTTGTTTGGGTTTTTTTCAAGTTGAATCTGGGCTACAGGTTAGAATACTGATATCAACACACTACCTCATCCCATTACTTTCTAAAAGTGTTCTATTCAGGTTATGCCTTTATCTATGCTCTGACCAGAAGCCCACAATCCAAAAATACAAAACATCAATATTCAGAATTAAAGCTTGTTAACTATTGTTCACAGGGGATACTTGCATCACATGCTGTGCCCAAGCTCCGCCCATCTGCAAAATATGAACTTAGCCAGAAAATGGCCATTTACATACATTTTTGTTGCCTAAATGTAGAGAGTTCCTTTTAGAATTACTGCCAAAGTGAGATATTGCTGTTTTTCACCACCAGGGGACTGTATACATAGCAACTACTAGAAAAGTACATTGTTCATTCTTTAGGTGCCATCATATATAGGAACCATTTAAAAAGCTACACAGTTCAGTCACTAGGTTTTGCAGTAAATTTTATAAAGGAAATGAAATAAAACACTTGATTCACTAAGAAACAGTCCAGCAGCCATAGGAGCAGAGGTGTAGCTAGGTGGGGTGCAAGGGGAGCAGCTGCTCCCCCCAAATGGATTTTGGAATATTATGGCGCCTATTCAGATCAGCCCTTCAGCTTCACATTGACGCCTGTTTTACAAAAGGTCTGCTCCCCCTGACATCAAAACCTGGCCAGACCTCGACGGGAGATGGGGCTAGAGCCCAAGGTGGGGGAGGGGGGGACATTTTGGCTTGCCTCCCAGCTGCCACCCTCCTGCCGCCACCACTTCCCCCCTCCCCGTCGCTTTTGCCTCCCCGCTGCCGATGGAAGATACCGTCTCTGCCTCCCCACCGCTGCTTCCCCAACCCCTGCCAGCTAAAGCTTTTGTCCCATGCTGGTCTTACATTGCTGGCGCCCTGTCCTGTTTTTCAGCGCTGTGCATGCTCATTTTAATGTTCAGTTTCATTAAAACGAGTGTGCACGGCGCTGAAAAACAGGACAGGGTGCCAGCAATGTAAGAACAGCGCGGGACAGACACCTTAGCTGGCAGGAGTTGGGAACCCCCACTAGCCAAACTGGGGGCCCTGGAGCCAGTTTGAGGGGGCCCAGGCCCCCATGGCCCCCTGTAGCTATGCCACTGCTGCATAGCCAGCTCTGTGGGTGCTGTTTGTGCTTGAGCATGAGCAAACTCCTTGATTGTGCCCAATATTGCAGTGTGAGTTCATCTTTTTATGCTGGAATTGTCTTAAAGGTGTTTTCACTGGAACTATGTTTTAACCCTGTGACTTATCCAATCAATCTGGTGACTCTGGTGTCTGTTTTAAAGGTGCATTCTTTAGAATTGTGTGTTGAATCTACATTGCCAGAGACTTAATTCAATCAATTTGGTTACATACTATCTGGTGACTCATGGCTCTAGAGGAGGGGCAGTTTGTATAGATCTGTTTTAGTAAAAGAAAAAACACAGAGCTTAAGTTTACCTTGTGAGCTACGCTGGGCATTTTCAGACTTGGTTTGATTGCTAACTGAGGTTACCTGTGTCCTAGTCCCACCCACCCCTAGGTAAACTCCCTTTATATAGAGCAATCAAGGGACAAGTATCTTCATTACACTTAGTTGGTCAATCCTAATTCTTGTTACTCCTTGTCATAGGTCTCCTTTTCTCACTTGTGAATAACATCATTATGACCTTCATTCAGTGCAATACATGTTCTGCTTTAATCCTGAGGCAAACTATCTGGAACCCTAGAGCTTGTCCTATCTGTCTCCAAATGTCAGCCTTGAAAGAAGAGATCAACAAACTCAAGAAGGAATTAGCTACAATTAAAGAAGCATCAATGATTACTCATTTCCCAGCTAATTTACCACCACCACCACCACCACCACTGCCTCAGAGAATGAAACATCAGAGGAATAGATGGGTCACAGTAGGCTCTGGTAGACTAAGATCTGTGACACAAACACTCGCCCTCCCAAGCTTTGCCCCTGTAAATTCTTTTGCAGCGTTGCATCATTATGATGATGAAAAAAGAAATACTGTGGAGGAATCAGAGGCAATGAAAGTAGCACAACCCAAGAAACACCCCCCTCAAATAATGACAGAATTGTGAAAAGCAGATAATTCTTACTGCTCGGAGATTCCATTATCAGAGGCATTAACTTAGGAACACAGTTCAGGGGTTCCAACCTAGTGAAATGTCTTCCAGGATCTTCAGCTACAAGATGTACAGACCAAATACTGAAAGTGATCCAAGAAGAGAGCAAAGCTTCAAATGCTGATGTTGTAATTCACCTGGGGACAAATGACCTGGCCAACAATAGCAAATTTACAGCACAGAGAGCATTCCAGGGGCTTGGGGAGGGACTGAAACCTTTGGTTCGGACTGTGGCTTTTTCTGAAGTAATTCCTACATGGGGGAGGGGAGAGGAAAGACTACGCAAAACAGAGGAATTCAATAAGTGGCTTGAGTCATGGTGTAAAGAAGAAGGTTTTAGATACATAGGAGCATGGGGTAATACGTGGAAAAATAACAGGCTGTACTGTAATGATGGGCTACATCTTTTTGTGATGGGAAAAAGGATCCTTGGGGATAAATTCAAACAATTTGTTTCTAGACATTTAAACTAGAGGGTGGGGGTGACAAAAGGAAACAAGGGATTTCGGAAAGTCACCCCCAGAATAAACAGAATGGCAGAGGGAAAGGTCATGTAAACGTAGTAAACCACCTAAACTCACTAAGCACATGGAAAGCTATGTGCACAAATGCTCGTAGTCTAAGTAAAAAGGTTAAAGACTTGCAAGCCCTGATGTTTGAAGAAAACTTGGATATTGTTGCTATTATGGAGATGTGGTTCAACGATTCCCAAGAATGGGATGTGACCGTACCAGGCTATAATCTTTTTAGGCAGGATAGAGAGGGTCGAAGAGGTGGAGGAGTGGCTCTGTATGTGAGTGACAATAGGGTGGCTGAAATGCGGGAAACTGGGGAAGCGGTGCAAAGAAAAGCTACAAAAATTGTATGGGATTTGCGTTACAAACTGTACGAGGAGAGACTTGCTGACCTGAACATATATACCTTAGAGGAAAGGAGAAACGGGTGACATGATACAGACGTTCAATTATTTGAAAGGTATTAAACCGCAAATGAACCTTTTTCGGAGGCGGGAAGGCGGTAGAACTAGAGGACATGAATTGATGTTGAAGGGGGGGCAGACTCAGGAGTAATATCAGGAAGTATTTTTTTCACAGAGAGGGTGGTGGATATGTGGAATGCCCTCCCGCAGGAGGTGGTGGAGATGAAAACAGTAATGGAATTCAAACATGCATGGGATAAACACAAAGGAATCCTGTTTAGAAGGAATGGTTCTGTGGAATCTTAGCGGAGATTGGGTGGCGACGCCAGTAATTGGGAAACAAAGCGGGAGCTGGGCAGACTTCTATGGTCTATGCCCTGATCGTGACTAAATAGATAGGGATGAGTTGGAGTATAAATTTTAAGGGGCTTCAACACTAGCATCAGAACTCAGTACAAGAACAGTGCTGGGCAGACTTCTACGGTCTGTGCCCTGAGAAAGGCAAGGACAAATCAAACTCGGGTATACAAATAAAGTATCACATACCATGTAAATGAGTTTATCTTGGGCAGACTGGATGGACCGTACAGGTCTTTATCTGCCGTCATTTACTATGTTACTATATGTTGTATGTCTGTGACTTATTTGTGTATGTGTGTGTGTGTTGGTTTGTGACTGGTAGTGTGGTAAAAAGGAGAGAACTGCTGCATATCAGTTTTCATGATGCAGATATATGTCTCCCATAGAAATGCATTGGGTCACTCTTTTTTTTGAGTGGGGGGGAGCTTTATTTATATGGAAACCCCAGCCTGATATGGCCCATTTTTGGAATGGATTTGTTAATTTTATATACTGCATTTATACCAAAGTGTCAAAGCAGTTTACAATTTACAGTTTCAATACAGTATTACAAGTAACACTCGATTAAATAAAATCTATGACAGATAAATTAAAATGTTTGTGAAACAACCAAGTGTTGAAAAGTTTATAAAAAAAAGAAAATACGAAGGTGCATTGTGGAGTTCTTCTGGCAGTTCTTCCCCTTCCCTCCTTCCATGCCAAATTCAGTCCTTGTTCTATTACATTTTATGAGTGTTATTTTGCCCCAGACAGACAGACAGACATTTTTGACCCCTCTATTTAATTTCTTGTCAACATTTCTTAGTTAGGAAAGAGAATAACAGGAAAGAGGGGTAAGGGGTCAGCTCCATGGCTGAGATAGAAAGGGCTATGAACGGCCATGAAAAATGTAATCTGTTGGCTGGGGACACTACAGAGGCAGTGTAGTGTTGATATCCCATTCCCTCCCTCCTCCTCCCCCCCTCAAAGGGAAAGGGAGTCTTGAACGTTGCTTAAAGATGACACCTAGTGGCTGGATTTGAATTGCAAGGTTCCAGTAAATGTTCCTGACCAAGAACTATCACTGTCTAAGCTACGTAAATTTGAAAGGGGCAGATAAACAATAGGACGGGGGGGGGGGGGGGGGAATCTACAGGTAACTGAGAATGAAGGACCATATGGTAAATCCCAGCTCTGATCCTAGTTGAGCTAGAAGTAGAAAGAGCCAAAGAAAATTGATGAGTATACATAATTAGTTGTTTTTCAGGGGGGAGGGGTTCTTTCAGCCTAATTTCTTTTGCTATTTGCTGTCTGAGACCAATGCTGTTGTCGGCTATTTTTTTGCTCCTGAGATACAATGCACTCCACCCCCACCCCCCTGCCAATTTACAGTATAATGTTTTAGGATTTTCCTTTCTTTTATTCTCCCATAGTAGCCTTCTGTGAAAGTTCAGAATTATCTCCTTGAAAAATTCCTAATATGTGATTCCTTTTAGTCTTGTATAATCTGTTTTCCTAATCTAACACTAATGTCCGGGGTTTCATTTCAAAAATCGTTTATTTGGATGGGCATCATATAAGATTGCCTCTGGGGACCTCAGTTGTGTTTAGCAAGTGAGCAACTGTTTCCATTTGTGATCCCTTTTCTGAGTTGGACCTAATTAGTGTACAGACCTTGGAAATCCTGCAGAAGGGGTGTTTGCGGGTAATGCCAAAGGCCCTACAAAAAAAAAACAGTGTAATTTTCAACTTTAATGGTCCTTCCCAACAATTCACAATGCCACCGCACTCTTTTGGCCTGCCCAGACAGAGGTTGGAGAGAAAAAACAACCTGGAAGCCATTTCCTAATGTTTCAAATTGGTTGCAGATTACCACAAAGATTTGTCAGACATTTGATCAACCCTTGTTTTCATCATCCTCTTCAAGATGTTCAATATTTTATCCTTGATGCAGGCAGTCGCCAAAACATGGCCATGCTGGGCTTTGCTTTATCAATAAACAACCTTACCATACTGGTGGTTCCTGTCTTTGGCCATCTTTGTGTCTCCAAACCAGGTTGTCTTTTCTATGACTTCACTGTAGGATTGCCTCTTCTTTTCGCTGCTCTTCAGCACTATATAGATTCTGGAAAAGGTAGGAGTGTGCTGGTAAATTTTTAACAACGGGCTCTCTCTCTCCGGGCATAGCCGGCCCTGAATTTTTTTTTTTTGTTTTGGGGGGGGGGGGGGGGGAATACATGCCTCTCTCTCCCCTCCCTTGTGCGGGCACGCTAGGCATACCTTTGCCGAGCCCTACCAGCCAATAAATGGACTGCCACCATTCTTTGCTGCTTGTTTCTGGCTCTGAGCAGCATGATGGAACCTTCTTGCGCTTGCATGAAAAGTCCCAGCCTGATGCTCAGAGTCAGAAACAAGGAGCAGGGAGCAGCAGCAGCAGTCTATTTACTTGGCTGGTGGGGCCAGCATCACTGCCAGCAAAGTAAAAGAGAATTCAGGAGGGAGCCCAAGCCTACATTTTGGGAGTCAGTTGTTAGAATAGCCATGGGGAGGCCTACTTTAACAACCGGCTCCCAAAGTTCTTAAAAAATTAACAAACGGCTCTCGCGAGCCTGTGAGAGCCCGCTCCAGCACACCACAGGGAGTGACCCCCTATGTCCAGTGTTCTAATCAGGGGAGGAGACTCGTATTGGAGGGAACTGGTCAAAAGTATATAACCCAGTGCAGATTTCAGATCCTTGTCTTTGGTACACCTCTCTGCCTCTAATCACACACGTGATTTCCCTATGAGGAAAGGCTGAAGCATCTAGGACTCTTCAGCTTGAAGAAAAGACAGCTGAGGGGAGATATGATAAGAGGTCTATAAAATAATGAGTGGAGTGGAACGGGTAGACGTGAATCGTTTGTTTACTCTTTCCAAAAATATTAGGACTAGGGGGCATGTGATGAAGCTACAAAGTAGTAAATTTAAAACGAATGGGAGAAATTGTTTCTTCACTCAACGTGTAATTAAGGCGGTTAGCTTAGTGGGGTTTTAAAAAAGTTTGGACAGCTTCCTAAAGAAAAAGTCCATAGACCATTATTAAAATGACTTTCGGAAAATCTACTGCTTATTTCTGGAATAAGCAGCATAAAACGTTTTGTACTTTTTGGGGATCTTGCCAGATATTTGTGACCCAGATTGGCCACTGTTGGAAACAGGATGCTGGGTTTCAGGGCCGTGCCTAGGGTCTCTGGTGCCCCCCTGCAGACTATCAGTTGGCGCCCCCTCCCCTCCGTCTAGCAGAGCAGGAACAGAAGGGAGCAGGCAAGTAAGCCGGACCTCTGGAAAAAATAGCACTGTATGTATCCCTCAATTGATAAGTCTCTGACTCTAAAGTTTAGCAATTTCATTAAAGCAAAATGTATTTTCATAACACTTCAAAGATTTCCAACTCAAAATAGGAATGCTAATTCAAAATGTGAGCAAAGTCCTCTTAGTTTCCAAAGATTATTTTTCTAATCTCCTTTGCACCAAAGGATATAATTCAGATCAAACATTTATCTCTGATCAACTATCTCAGATCAAATATTTATTTCAGATCAAATATTAAGGTTTCCTTGCTTACAGTCACTTAAATCTACCTAGCCTTTATATAGCTTATAGGTTTTAAACACTCTTAAACTGAAATTCATCCTTTTCTATTCTTCATAAACTTCAAGTAATCCTGAAATATTCAGATCCTTTTCTCACTAGACTCAAACTTCAATCTCCCCCAACCTCTTTTCATTCATATTTTCTCATTTACCACATAATCAGGCACTCTTTTATAATTTCAGTCAACACACACAGGAACTCACAGCTGCATGTCTGTCTTGGCCAAACCGACTGTCTCACTCTGTTCCCTTCCTGGCAGATTTCTAACAGAAGCTGATTATCCAATCAGAGAGCTCTATTTGAATGCAGATTAACACACAGCCACTGGGAATATTTAGTCAAAAACACTAGATAAACCTTTCATTTTTGGACCAAACTTCACACTTTTGATCAGAGCCATAACCTAACATTAAGGCTGTAAACATTCCATCATTTTTATCCATAAATATGCAAATGAGAACCGCCCCAAAACTGACAAATTTGCATATGATTTAAACAAATCTGAGCATATGACAACCAAGTACAGTCTCCCAGCACCTGAATTCTGCAATTAGATTTAATGCAAATACTTTTAAAACTTATTTTTAGCACTTTGAAAATTTCAGGTTCTCTTTAATTTGAATGCTGTTCAAGCTCTGAAGCTCACCCTGAGTGAGGAGTTATCGCCAAACCAAAGCATATATAGCAATCTGGTTATATTCTCCCAAATAACTTGAAGAGCCTGCCTGCCTCAGTGAATACTGCTGTGTTGGGTTTACAATGAAAAGGAGGGCAGGGGAGATAGAAGAATCGGAACTCCAGGTAAAAGATTTTGCAAGTGAGCGGAAGGCAGGGACGGCAGGGCAGCAGCGCCCCTCGAAGGCAGGCGCCCCCCTGCCTTGCTTACCCCGCTAACTGCATTGGCACGGCCCTGCTGGGTTTGATGGACCTTTGGTCTGTCCCAGTGTGGCAATACTTATGTACTTACGAAGGGAGAGCCAACTAAGTCCCTACATCTCAAGTGGTAGAGGCACCTGATTACCCTAATTGAGACAGTCTTGAACTAGAAGTCTAGGAGCAGATACAGTAATCAGAAGCCACTTAAGTTCTGTACTGTACCTGGAAGAGGGGGAATAGGGAACCCGATGCACCCAATCTTAAGAGTTTGCAAGTGAAAGTGAAGTAGTTTATTGTGTAAGGACATTCTAATCCAAACTTATGATCATGGAACATCATTCAGAGGCTGAGGAAAATATAGGATCAACTTAGAGTAACCAGCTTCTTAGGGATACCACCTCCATCCAGGACCAGGTATGCAGTGGCGTTCCTTGGTCAGCTGCCACCCAGGGCAGATCGCCGCTGCGCACCCCCCCTCAGGTGCAGCGTCCCCCCGTGTGCAGCATGACACCTCCCCCCCCCCCCGGCGCATCACCTCCAAGCCCTTTCCCGTCCCGGTGCATTGTTCCTACCTGCTGGGAGCAGCCACGGGGCTCTCAGCTCCGCTGGTTCCCTGCTCCCTCTGCTATTACTTCCTGTTCTGGGGCAGAGAGAGCAGGGAACCAGCGGAGCCGACAGCCACGCGGCTGCGCCCTGCACCCCTCCTGCCGCGTGCACCCGGGGCAGACCACACCCACCACCCCGCCCTCAGTACGCCACTGTTTAACTTGCTACAGGAACCCTGAGTCTCCCTGCAGCGCTAATCTCAAAGACTGTAAGTGCTAATTCTCTTTAATACATGCTTGCTACTAAGTGACACACTGTTTTGGAGGAGTGTTACAGAGAGTATTCACATATTTTCACCAAGAGCAATGTTTGTTAGAAGGAGATTAAGGACTTTGTAAATAGTTATGCCTGCTGCCTATGCCTAAGTGACTGCTGCTTCCATTATTATTGTCCCAGTGTTTAATAACAAGAGACTCAAAGTAAACAAGTTTGTTCAGAACTCACTGAACAGCTGTGTGGTAATTGCCTCTGGCCTGCTAGTGCATACCAGTCCCAGGCCCTGGTCCCAACTAATAGAAATCTTTTTATGTACAGGGTTTGCTCTGACCTCAGGCAAGTATTAGTAGTCACCTAGGTGAACTCTTAAAGAAAAATTCTGGTTAACATCAGATTTTTAAAACTATTATTAGGACCTTATTTCTTGAATTCTTGCTCCTGGCAGTGTGAAATTTCTTAGTATTTCACTATTACCTTCTCCTCTGTAGGTTGTTCTCCTTGTATAAGTATTTAATTAGAGAAAGGGGATGGGACTTTATATACCGCCTTTCTGTGGTTACAATCAAAGTGGTTTACATATTATATACAGGTATGTATTTTGTATCTGGGGCAGTGGAGGGTTAAATGACTTACCCAGAGTCACAAGGAGCTGCAGTGGGAATTGAACCCGGTTCACCAGGATCAAAGCTACTACTTACTAGTACTACTGCTACTATAAATCACTTTTATAGCACTACCAGTCGTAGGCAGCCCTTTACAATTGAACATGAAGAAGAAAGACAGTCCCTGCTCAAAAGAGCTTACAATCTAAATCAGGACAAACAGACAGGACCAAAAAGGATAAGGGAAGGACAGACACTAACCACTAGGCTACTCTGTCACAATTACTATTTGTTGTTTACTGTATTGTCTGCTTCCTTTCTAAATGCTCTGCCTGTGATCTTTAAGTGTCCTGTCTGATATGTTGTGCTAATTAATCTGTGGTATTTATTACTCAGGTCTGTTGCTACATTAGATTGTCTTGTGCATGGTATCCTTGGTGCCAGCATGGTCCAAGGTCATATACATCTTTAGCATTTGCTTTCCTCCCTCCCAGAACCTGCCAAATCGTGGAACACATCCAGCCTGTCCTCATTCATTCAGCCGTCTGATTTCTATACAAGTCCCTAGAAGTTAGAAATGTATTCACTTCCTCAATATCTTGGCTATCATTTTGGAAAGACAGGTTCCATAAAAAGCCGTAATATTGTTTAGTATTTGCAGTCATTGCCAAAACCTGTCATATCTCGGAAAGCAGTCATACCTTTTCCCCTTTCATTCTTTATTCTGTTCTCATAACTTCTCTTTCTCAATATTTGTGTAGCCATTGTGTTGTGATTTCAATGGAATGAATTCCTGAGTAACCCTATATAAGCTCATGTTTCACAGTCCTTCCTTCCCAAAATCCACCGTATCCTAGAACACAATTCTGCCTTCCCTTTAACACGTATTGTTTCAGATCTTATAGGATTGTAGGATAACACATCACTCATGTTTTGGTCTTGAAGTCTTGAGTAGTTCTTCGGCCGTGCCTTTTCTGTGAGGAAGGGAATTGGGCTGTGCCCTTGAATTACAAATCTCTGTAATCCTGTAGATCTCTGTAATAGGCTCTTCCAGTGCACATGTCCCAGATCCCTGTGTCTTATGGGACTCATTCTACTGGCTTGCCTTGTTCTCTGTGCATGCGGGGCTAATTTCCCCCCTCCCTCCCCTCTCCATTGGGTCTGTAAGAGTTAGTCTGCAGCATATCTCCTCTGTGAACTGAAACTGCCTATGCTGTATTCTGCTGTATGACCCCCTTCAAGCTACTGTGACACTCTCAAGATTTTACCAGTGTAAAAGTATAAACAGCATTATTCTTGGCGTATTATTGAATTACTCCCCAGCTTCTCTATTGCATGAAGAGAAAGCTGGTAGATAACATTCGCCCAGTTTGCAAGGTAAAAACTCTTGTCCAGCACATCTGAACTGTAAGTTATTTTTCCTTGTTTGATTACTGCATTAAAGAAGATTTTGGCTGAAGAGTTCTGAGTCTTCTCGTAGTGATATTCTTTACTCTGGTTTAAGCTGCATGCCAGTCGCACCCAGTGAAAGGGCAGAACAGTGACTATTAACTTTTCTCCTTGCCTGGTTTCTCACTTATGTCATCCACCCATCCTATCCGTCTGTGAAATATTTTTTCCTCTGTCCAATACACTTTGTAAGATTGTTGAATTTTATTGTTGGTAGTAAAAGTCTCTGGCTTCAGTCTGTATTTCCTGGTTCCCGTGTTGGGGTGTTGGGTATCTCTCCGGGCCTTTTTCATTCCTCTGTGCTTTGTTTGGGCTGGATTACTGGGTCAGTTTTCATGGCCAATATTGTTACCAGCAGGAAACCCACAAGTGAGAGTAAACTTCAGGCCTGGTGTAATAGTAGTTCTAGCAGGAAACAGTTTGAGTGCAGAGAAGCAGCAGCAGCACGTGAGATCCAGGCTGAGAGTTTCCAATAGGCTTGCTATAGTTTGTGTTTAATGCAGTCAAATGAGAAACCTGTTGAGAAAAAGGTTTGACATGGCTTCCACACGAGGGTCACAAAACCACTTTTCTGCACCAGGCTATAGGGGCATCTAGGCATGCCACTTTTGTTGGCAATGTTCCTGTTGTCCTAGAAAACATTTAGCAGTTGTATCTGGCACCGTGCATAGCAGGGGCATAGCCAGACCTCGGCGGAAGGGGGGTCCAGAGTGGAGGACTGGCCTAGTGGTTAGGGTGGTGGACTTTGGTCCTGGGGAACTGAGGAAGTGAGTTCGATTCCCGGCACAGGCAGCTCCTTGTGACTCTGGGCAAGTCACTTAACCCTCCATTGCCTGCCACATTGAGCCTGCCATGAGTGGGAAAGCGTGGGGTACAAATGTAACAAAAAAAAAAGTGGGGGGGCACATTTTAGCCTGCCTCCCCCAGCTGCCGCCCCCCCCCCCCCCCCCCGCCACTGCTTCCGACCCCTCCCCCGCTGCCATCGCAAGGTACCTTTGCTAGTGAGGGTCCCCAACCCCCACCAGCTGAAGCATTTATCCGTTCCGCGCTGGTCTCGCACGCTTCCTCTCCTGTTTTTAGTGCGCCGTGGACTGCACGCTCGTTTTAATGAAACTCAGCATGCGCGAGCATGCTCAGCTTCATTAAAACAAGAGCATGCACGGCGTGACTGGAAACAGGAGAGAAGGAAAGTGCGAGACCTGCGCAGAACAGATAAACGCTTTAGCTGGCGGGGGTTGGGGTCAGGGACCCCCGCCAGCCAAACCGGGGGCCCCAGAGCCAATTTGGGAGGGCCCAGGCGCCTGTGGCCCATGTAGCTACGCCACTGGTGCATAGTACCAGGCATCAAATAGTAGAGGACAAAAAGAAGAGGAACCTTTCGCAGATGGTGTCCAGGAGAAATCTTTATTTAACAACAGTCCTCAAAATGAAAATAGGGGTCCCGACACGACTCGTGTTTCATCCATACTGGCCTGCATCAGGGGTCTAAAAAGTTTTCAACAAGTAAGTAAGTACATAAATAATACACACAAAAACCATAATCATAAAAACAAATAATGCGTAGTTAAATCAAAGAAAGAAGTATAAATAATACATACCTAGGAATTTATCATGTCACACATATTCCCAGACAAATCATGAAACAAAGCCTAAGAGTGAATACAAAAAGTAAATAAAATAATATATGTTACAAATGTATATAAATTAGTATGTAAGAGACACATAAGAAAGAGAAATAAAATCTAAAAACGGATAAATCAACAATGTATTTGTTGCAAATTTTTTAGACCCCTGAAAACTGTTATTAAATAAAGATTTCTTCTGGACACCATCTGTGAGAGGTTCCTCTTCTTTTTCTCCTCTACTGTTTGATGCCTGGTGCTTTCCCTCAGTCAAGGTTTTTTCTTCTGTTTGTGTTTGATCGTGTATAGTACTGCAGTTTCCAGATCAGTTTTGTGACCCCTGAAGCAGGTGGGTTTGACAGCCGAAACACAGCCCCGTGTTGCTGTTCTCATCGAGCCTCCCTGTCAAAGGTAAAGGTCGAATGAGAGACGCTCGCATCTTGGAGATAAATGTGTGGCTGCATGGCTGGTGCCGACGAGAGTGCTTTGGTTTCGTAGACCATGGGATCATAGGCGCCCCGTATAAGAGGCTTGCCTCCCCAGCCCAGCTGTGACCTTCCCTGCGGCCCCGCCTACCTCCTTCTCTAAATGCAGCCGGACTCGGAGACAACACTATGGACAAAATCTTCTGCTGCCCGCTTCTGTTGAGCAGCGCAGCGGCAGCCAGGAACGAGACGTACAGCCAGCATAACATAAGAAGAAAAAAAAAGCGGGGCCGCAGCAGCCTTCAGACATGCGCTGTCGGCTCTGCCGGTCTCTGCCCCGTGACGTCAATTTCCCGTTCCAGGGGCAGAGGACCGGCAGAGCCGACAACGCATGTCTGAAGGCTGCTGCGGCTCCGCGCTTCTTTTTCTTCTTCTGTCAGCGCTGCAGCAAAGAGGCCCGGGCTGGAGGGAGAGAAGAGAACATGGTCACTGGCGGGAAATGGTAGGAGGAGAGAGAGGGAGAGCAGAGGAGAGCCAGGGGGCATGGATAAGAGCAGTGGAGAGCCAGAGAGCGATAGGGAGAGAAAGAGGGGCTGTAGAAAAGAGCAGGGGAGAGCCAGGGAAATGGAAAAAAGCAGGGGAGAGCCAGAAAGAGATGGGGAGAGAAAGAGGGGCCATGGAAAAGAGCAGGGGAGAGCTAGGGACATGGAAAAAAGCAGGGGAGAGCCAGAGAAAGAGGGGCCATGGAAAAGAGCAGTGGAGAGCCAGGGACATGGAATAAAGCAGGAGAGAGCCAGAAAGAGATGGGGAGAGAAAGAGGGGCCATGGAAAAGAGCAGGGGAGAGCCAGGGACATGGAAAAAAGCATGGGAGAGCCAGAGAAAGAGGGGCTATGGAAAAGAGCAGGGGAGAGCCAGGGACATGGAAAAAAGCAGGGGAGAGCCAGAAAGAGATGGGGAAAGAAAGAGGGGCCATGGAAAGGAGCAGGGGAGAGCCAGAAAGAGATGGGGAGAGAAAGAGGGGCCATGGAAAGGAGCAGGGGAGAGCCAGAAAGAGATGGGGAGAGAAAGAGGGGCCATGGAAAAGAGCAGGGGAGAGCCAGGGACTTGGAATAAAGCAGGAGAGAGCCAGAAAGAGGGGACATGGGCGGGAGAGAGAGAGAGAGAAGCTGCTGGGGAGAAACTGGGGGAGACCCTAGCTGTCAGACTGAGAAATGCTGGCTGGATGAAAGGAGGGAGAAAGAGGAAAAATGCTAGAAGGAGGGGGCAGAATGAGGGAAGACACTGGTAGGGAGGGAAAGAGGAAAGACACTGGAAGGATGGGGTGAGAGAGGACATGCTGAATGGAAAAGGGTCAAGAGAGAGAACTGTCTAGAAGGAAGGGGAGCAAGAGGGAGACAATGGACGGAAGGATTGGGGGAGGGTAATGGGTGGAAGGATGGAGAGAGAAAGAGGGATGACACTGGATGGAAGGGTAGGAGAGAAAGAAGGAAGGTGCTGGACATGGATGGAGGGGAGGGAAGTATATGCACATGGATGGAGGGGAGTGAGGGGAAATGCTGGATATGGATGGAGGGGAAACTGTTGAATTTAAGAGCTGGATCAGGATACTGAAGGATAGGGACAGGGCTACAGATGGTAGACAGGACGCATAAGGACACAGGAGGATGGTGGACATGGTGAGAGAAAAAAATATCAAATGGAAAGAAGATGCTGCATAAAACAGAAGACACTGGGACCAAAGCGAATAGAAAAACTAAATGATCAGACAACAAAGGTAGAAAAAAGTATTTTATTCAGAATTTATTAACTGGAATATGTCAGCTTTTGGAAATGTGCATCTGTGATGTTTTGCATGTAAGTTTCAAGTTTTCTAGTATTGCTGCATGCTGAGTCTGACTTCTTGAGGTAACTTTCCAGTTTAGTATTTTGCCTTCATATCTGTTGTGTCATGTGTTTTTCATGTGATCAAGATGCAGTATTCTGCTAGCGTGTAGTATTTTCAGCCCTTTTGGGGGTTTTTTTGTTTCACTAGGTTGTGCACTGGTGTTTTAGAGCCCGGTGTAATTACAGTGCTGCCTTTCCATGCATAAGGTTGTAGCTTGTCCTGTCCTTGGAATTAGTACTGTTATGGTTTGGTAAGGTTATGAGTGTGCTTTTGCACAAGTTTGTGTATATTGTTTTGCAGTGGAGAGATTGTGTATTGGCCTTACTGAGGTGGCACCAAATCATCAGAAAGGGTTTTAGAGCCAAAATCATGACACACTACCTCTTGAAGGATCTACATATAGTCATTCATAAAAGGAGCTAATTGTGAACACTTTCCACCCTAAAAGGGTGTTTTGTGGCTCTACATGAGAATTGTGATATTATGATCCCTTGTTTCATATTGTTGATGGTCTGCATTTTCCGTATGGGTGGTATATTGGTTTATTAGGGTCTGCCCAGTGTTATGGTACAGTAAGGTTTATGAGTGTGTTTTTGCACAAATTTGTGCATAGTGTTTTGCAGTTGAGCAATTGTGGTTAGTACATGCTTTGAGCAACCACTTTATTCTTTGACATACGATACATATTTAATATCTAAATTTAATAAAAGGTATTGTGACTTTTTACTTTTTTTTTCTATGTTGTCAGACAATTATGGATGTAAGCCCCGCCCCTGGCCCCACCCCCTAACCCCGCCCCTTTAGCCTCCCGAAACAGTTGGGCCACCGACCGCCTATGCATGGGATGATTTTCCAAGAGGTACTGAGCAGTGATGGTGTCCATCTGTCAAGGAAGGGAAGGAGTGTCTTCAGCAACAGGCTGGCTAAAGTACTAGAGAGGGCTTTAAACTAAAATTGATGGGGATGAGTGTAGCTTAACTACAACACTTCACCACTCCACCCTCATTCTAAAAGTCACCTTTCTTAACTGTCTGCTTAGACCTTATTTCTCATCCTTGATCTTTTTGTAACACCAATTGTATCTGCTACCCTGGAATGGTGATGCCATAACAGGTCTTTGTAAGCCACATTGAGCCTGCAAATAGGTGAGAAAATGTGGGATACAAATGCAATAAATAAATAAAATAAATAAATAAAAGGCCACAAAGCCATAATTAACCCCAAGGAAGGTAGCACATCTAATGCCTCTATAGAAGTGAATAAAAAGGGTAAAATCTGGAGAGCCTTGTATACCAATGCCCGAAACAAACATCTAGATCTTGAGGCTACAATGATGGAAGCGGACTTGGATTTAGTGGCGGTCATGGAGACATGGTTCACGGAGAACCATGACTGGGATGTTGCTATACCTGGCTATAATCTATTCAGGAAGTACAGAGTAGGAAAACAGGGTGGAGGTGTGGCATTATACGCTAAGAATGATATCCAAGTGACAGAACTGCAGGATATGTGGGGTAGGGAAGAAGCGCTGTGGGTTAAACTGGAAAGAAAGAAAGGAAAATGTATCTATATCGGAGTGATATACAGACCTCCCTCACAGTCGGAGGAAATGGACAGGGACTTTTTTTTTCCAGAAATTTTATTGAAGTTTTCAGGTAACAAACAAAAGAGAAGGAACAATAAAATATAACAGTGATTTAAAAACAAAATAGAGAAGTGGTTCATGACAATATATGCATTAATGCTGAGATTAATTGAAGGTGCTATCATAATGAGTGAATATAGTCCGATAGTGAAGACCATATCAATGTCTTTTTGCTGAGAGATCCAGTGAGGCTTGCAGAGGCTGTTTCCATTTTATGATATAACAAAACTGACTGCCACCAGAAGTGTTCATTAAGCATTGAGGCATTTTTCCAATATGCTAAGATCATATGTTGTCCAATGGTTATTAAAATGTCAAATAGACTTTTTTAACGTTCTGTTAGACAAACTTCAGGTGAACAGGATTTAAATATAATTAATGAGACATTGAAATTGACATTAATGTGGAATATACAACAGATAATTGTCCAGATACTTTGCCAAAATACCTTAATTTTTTCACATCAGGTGAATAAGTGTGCCAATACGTGTTTGACAATGCCAGTATATATTGTAAGCTGCCAAATTAGCAGTTTGTAATTTCCATGGAGTCCATACAGCTTGATTGCATAAGGTTAGCAGAAGATAGAGGCCTAATCAAAGACCTCCAAATATGAGAGTGTACAGATTGCGGGAGTACTTGGTTGGTATCTGCTTCCCATACTTCTTTGAGTGAATAACTGTGCTTATAGTGGTGGGAAAGCAGAATCTTATATGTAGATGAGGCCATATGACCACTATTAATCAAGGATGCTGCAGTTTGATTGATAGAGGGTTCATGAGAACCAGTAGAATTTAGTACATTTATAGTCTTAACACAATGTGTCAGTTGCAACCATTGAAAGAAATGTGTCCTAGGAATGTGCAGGTTTGTTTGAATCTCCTGGAATGTTAGTAGATCATTCTGACCCTCTTTATATAAGTCTTCAATAGTCCAAACTCCACAACAAGCCCAAGACTTCCAGAAGAATGTTTTTTTGTTAGTACGGAATTTGGAGTTATTCCATATAGGTATTTGAAGAGAGGAGAGGATAGGAAGATCTAATAATTTGTCTAAATTTAGTAGACAAGTTTTAGTATTGGGTATAACTGGATTGTCTGCCTCAGAAGAGGCAGGAGTCATGTAGATAATTAAATGTAATGGTATTGGAGAGGTTATGAGCTGCTCTAACTGAAGCCAACTAGGTGAGTAGTCTTTTTCAACAGGAAACCAATAACAACCTTGTTGTGTAATAAATGCTTTGTGATACATTAATCCAAACTTTTCTTTTGCAGATTTGAGCTTTTTTTTAATGATATTCTAGGCACCTTAGACTTCCAAAGAAAAAAAACCAACAATTTCTCTACTTGTTTATAAAATGAGTTTTGGAATAATATTGGAATCATGCTCAGTATGAAATTTATTTTAGGAGAGACCACCATTTTAATGGTCTCGATTCTACCCCATCAGGAGATGTGAAGAGGATGCCATCTCAAAAGAAGGTCTTTTAGGAACTTAATTATGTTTTCACTGTTATGCTTGATGGTATCTTGTACTGTGTAATGTAAATCTATACCGAGGTATCTAATGTTTTTGGAAGATCAAACGAGATTAAAGGATTGAATTAAACTGGGAACTGCATGAATATTTAATGGTAACACTTCAGTCTTAGCTTGATTGATTTTATAACCCGATATTGCGGAGAAGGACTGTATCAAAGAGAATAATGAGGGTAATGAAGTCGAAGGATTGGAAATATATAACAATATATCATCAGCATATGCAGAAATTTTGAAATGTGTATTTTTATATAATATTCCTGTAATGTTGACCTGAGAATTGATGGCAATAATGAGTGTTTCTAGCACAAGATTGAACAAGTAGGGTGATAGAGGGCAGCCCTGTCGAGTACCTCTTTGTAGATAGACTGCTTCTGATAAATGATTATTAGCAATAATTTTGGCTGTGGGTTTAGAATAAAGTACTTTAATTTTTGAAATAAAGTCAGATGTTGCACCGAACCATTCAAGGACAGAGAATAAATAATGCCATTCTACCCTATCAAAAGCCTTCTCTGCATCTAGGGACATAGCTATGATAGTGCAATCTTGAGATTTAGCAATATGCGATAACTGAAAGAATAATCTAGAATTGTCTGATATTAATCTATTTGGCATAAAGCCGATTTGGTTTGGAGAAATCACCTTACTGATAATTTTCTTCAATCTATTAGCTAGTAATTTTGCATAAATTTTGTAATCTGAGTTAAGGAGAGAAATGCGTCTATAGTTTTGTACTAATTGAGGATCTTTATTAGGTTTAGGAATCACTGTAATAATAGCTTCTGTAAATCTACTGGACGAAACAGTGGAGGGATCTAGTGAACTAAATAATTGCGTGAGAGTCAGAGAGAGAGAATTTAAGAATATTTTATAAAACTCGGCAGGAATGCCATCTGGGCCAGGTGTTTTATGGGAAGGAAGATCTTTGAGAACCTGCATAATTTCTTGCACACTGAATGGTTCCGAAAGGAATTTACTATCTGAGAGGGACCATTGTGGATGGATAAGCTGAGACAGAAAGTTACTTATTTTACCAGAGTCTCCATCTGTTTCTGATGTGTACAATTCGTTATAGAATTGGTGAAATGATTTTAGAATTTCAGTGGCCAAGGTGACATTTTTGTTTTTGTAATTCCTAACAGAAGGAATTTGGATTTTAGGTTTTTTATGTTTTAGCTAGAATCTTGCCACTTTTATTACCTCCAATATAATATAGAGTTTTGGTTTGGAAGATCTCTTGCAAGGCCGATTCACTTACACCTTTATTATACTCATATCTGAGCTGACAGAGTTTGTTTAAAAACTGCTTATCTTGCGAAACAATAAATTTGTTTTCATATTCTTTAATTTGCTTTTCTAGACTATCAAGTAGAATACTTTGTTCTTTCTTTTTAAAGGCTGCTATAGAGATTATTTCTCCTCTTAGTGTTGTTTTGAAGGCTTCCATGATAGTAAGTAGTGGTAAAGCTTCTGTTGTATTATGGAAAAATTCAGAGATAAAGGATGTAATTCGAGCCTTAATATTATCGTCCTGCAAGAGGTTAGCGTTAAGGCGCCAAATAGGAGACTTAGTGAAGGATTGATGTATAGAGGATATACTTAAAGAAATGGGGGCATGATCAGAGATAACAATTGGATGTATTACAGCATCTGTGACTGAAGGGAGCAGGATGGCAGAAAGAAGGAAGTAATCAATTCTGGAGAAACTGTTGTGAGGTGAGGAGAAATAGGTATAATCTCTTGTGTCAGGGAATTTTGTCCTCCAAGGGTCTATCAAATTAAACTGAGTCATTAAAGAATGCAGCGTAGTATTAGCATCGGAGGTTGGTTTAGTAGCCTGAGAACTTTTATCTAACCATCCGTCAAGTGGGAAATTAAAATCTCCAGATATAAGTAGAGGAATTGAATCAAAAGTGGAGATTATACGGAACAATGTGTGAAAAAAGTCTGGAGAGTCAATGTTAGGTGCATATATGTTTACCAAGAGGAGCTGTTGTGAGGTGAATTCTACTCTTACAATTAACCAGCGTCCTTCGACATCAGCCATATGCTCAATTATGTTAGGTTGAAGATCTTTATGAAAGAGTATCGAAACTCCATTCCTTCTACCTATTGAAGGGGATTTAATTGAAGACATCAGCAAGATAGCTAGGAAAGGGGAAGTATTACTGATAGGTGACTTCAATATGCCGGATGTTGATTGGGGTGTCCTGGCTGCAGGGTCGTCTAGAAGCAAAGAGATCTTAGATTCCCTACAGGAAGAATTGTTCCAGCAGTGGGTAACGGAACTGACGTGGGATGGAGCTGTTCTGGACCTGGTGCTTACGAATGGAGAGTACATTTCTGACGTCAAGGTGGCGGACCATTTGGCATCTTAGTGATCATCGTATGTTATGGTTCAATATTAAAACAGAAGAGAGGGCTCATTCAAGATTGAAGGTCCTGGATTTCAAAAGAACTAACTTTGCCGAAATGGGGGAATTTCTCAAGGAACAGTTAGCGGGATGGGACCAGCTGAAGGATGTATAACAGCAATGGACAAGACTGAAAGGAGCTATATTAAAGGCAACTAACCTCTATGTTAGAAAATTACATAAAAGTAAGAGGAAAAGAAGGCCTCTTTGGTACTCGAATGTAGAAGCTGAAAAGATAAGGGAAAGGAGGCTCAGAAAGATGAAGACAGGAGAGAATACCTAAATAAGCGAAGAGAAGCTGGAAAAGCTATCAGTAAAGCGAAGTGGCAAATGGAGAAAAAGATAGCTAATACGGTAAAATTGGGGGACAAGATCTTTTTCAGATATGTAAGTGACAAGAGGAAATGCCATAATAGCATTGTGAGGCTCAAAGCTGAGGGAGAGAAATATGTGGAAGATGATAAGGATAAAGCTGAACTGCTTAACGATTATTTTAGCTCTGTGTTCACGAATGAAAGACCGGGGGTAGGGCTGCAGAAAACAAAGGCTCAAGGGGATGGATGTATGATAGACCTAGACCCGTTTACAGAGGACTGTATTCGTGAGGAGCTTGCCAAACTAAAAGTAGACAGAGTGATGGGGCCTGATGGGATACACCCGAGGGTGCTTAAGGAACTTGGAGAAGTTCTGTCGGCTCCGCTGACGGACCTCTTCAATGCTTCCTTAGAAACTGGAGTGGTCCCGTCCCAGTGGATTGGAGAAGGGCGGATGTGGTTCCTTTGCACAAAAGTGGAAGTAAGGAGGAGGTTGGGCATTACAGACCTATCAGTCTGACCTCGGTGGTGAGTAAGCTAATGGAAACGCTTCTGAAGAGGAGGATTGTGAGTTTTCTTGAACTACATGGAATGCGGGACCCGAGGCAGCATGGCTTCACTAGTGGCGGGTCGTGTCAAACGAATCTGACTGTCTTCTTCGACCGGGTGACCAAACATTTGGATGTGGGAGGGGCGCTTGATGTGGTATACTTGGATTTCAGCAAAGCCTTTGACACGGTTCTGCACAATCAACTAATAAATAAATTGAGTGCCCTCGGTGTGGGACCTCGAGTAACTGATTGGGCTAAAAATTGGTTGAATGGTAGGAGACAGAGGGTGGTGGTAAATGGAGCTTGCTCTGAAGAAAAGGATGTCGTCAGTGGAGTACCACAGGGATTGGTCCTGGGGTTGGCTCTTTTTAACGTCTTTGTGAGCGATATTGCGGAAGGGCTGTCTGGTAAGGTTTGTCTGTTCGCGGATGATACTAAACTCTGCAACAGGGTAGACACCCTGGAGGGTGTGAATGACATGAGGAAGGACCTAGCGAAGCTAGAGGAATGGACCGATATTTGGCAACTAAGGTTTAATCCCCAAAAATGCAGGGTCATGCACTTGGGTCGCAAAAATCCGAGGGAATGGTACAGTATAGGGAGTGAAGTGCTTCAGTATGCGAAGGAATAGCGGAACTTGGTGGTGATTGTGTCTGATGACCAGCTTTCAAACAGGTAGAAAAAGCGACGGCCAAAGCCAGAAGGATGCTTGGGTGCATAAAGAGAGGCATGACCAGCAGGAAAAAGGAGGTGATAGTGGTATTTTGCCGTTGTATAAGTGGTATTTTGCCGTTGTATAAGTGGTATTTTGCCGTTGTATAAGTCTCTGGTGAGGCCTCATTTGGAGTACTGCGTGCAGTTCTGGAGACCGCACCTATGGGAAGATATAAACAGGATGGAGTCGGTCCAGAGGGTGGCTACGAAATTAGTAAGTAGTCTTGAATGCAAAAATTATAGGGACAGGCTTATGAACGCTGGAAGAGAGTAGGGAGAGAGGAGACATAATAGAGACGTTTAAATATCTCAAGGGCATTTATGTACAGGAAGAGAGTCTTTTTCAAATGAAGGAGAGCTCAGGAATGAGGGGGCATATGACAAAGGTAAGAGGGAATAGGCTTAGGAGTAACCTAAGGAAGTATTATTTCACAGAAAGGGTGGTGGAGGCGTGGAATGGCCTCCCGGTGGAGGTGGTAGAGTTGAGAACTGTTCCAGAATTTAAAAAGGCATGGGATAAGCATGTGGGATCGCTTAGGAACAGGAAGTATTAGAGGTTACAGAGGATGGGCAGACTGGATGGGTCATGTGGCCTTTATCTGCCATCATGTTTCTATATCAAAAATTCCTGGCTGCACCACTGGGATATCCACAATAAATATTTATGAGATAGATCTGCATGTACTGCCCATTAGATATGCAAATCTATCTCATGCACATTCATTGTGGATCTCCTGAAAACCTAACTAGCTAGGTGTGCCCCGAGGACTGGGTTGAGAAACCCTGCCTTAAGGGAGCAGAACTGAGACTGTTTTCAAGAACAAACAAAAACCCTTTAATGCAGAATGATAATACAAACACAAAGCCAGTTCTGCCTTGTAGGCTATAAAATACTTAAGGTCCCTGGAGATCTCTAGCAGGGGATGGAGGCTTCCCCCAATTTGTCCCAGGACCTTCCCAAACTCAGAGGTTTTATCTTTCCTCATCTGGACCACACCCTTCTGACTAGACTTCCCTATCCTAACTTTTAAGGTGGACCAGGGAGTATGTTTTTTTTTTAAGGAGAACTAGGATTCCCATGACTCTTTAATTTTCTCAGGAGTCTCTCTTGAGGAAATTTATCAAAAGCTTTCTGAAAATCTAGATACACTACATCAACCGGCTCACCTTTATCCACGTTTATTCACGCCTTCAAAGAAATGAAGCAGATTGGTGAGGCAAGACTTCCCTTGGCTGAACCCATGCTGACTCTGTCTCATTAAACCATGTTTATCTACATGTTCTGTAATTTTATTCTTTATAATAGTTTCCATTATTTCCCCTGGCACTGACGTCAGGCTTACCAGTCTGTAATTTCCCGGATCACCCCTAAACCCCTTTTTAAAAATCGGCATCACAATGGCCACCCTCCAATCTTCAGGTACTACGGACGATTTTAATGACAGGTTATATATTGCTAACAGCAGATCAGCAATTTCATGGGTTTAAAATACTGACCACCGCTTGATGAACATTGACCAGATAATTGTTAAATAAATGTGGATGTTTCCCTATTTTCACATCCACAGAGGGGAGGTTGGTCATGCTGGGGATGTTGGTGTCTTTAGACTAGATAGGTCAGTGTTTTGTGGCAGACCCCATTGGCCCCGGGAGTTCCCTGTCTTTTTCCAATACATACTTCCCACTTTCCCCTTGTCCAGAAGCTGCTGCTGGCATTGCCTCCAGAAAAACTGCTCTATTTTCCATCACGATTGTGCAGCTCTGCCATAGGTGGGCCTGAGTGGGCCCAGGCACACCCAGTAACAGCACACCTATGATGTGGTCGGCGGGGATCCCCAAGCCATGCCAGCCAAAATCTCCTAACAACTCTCCCTCCCATGTACCTTTTAAATAGCAGATCTTCGCCGGCAGCGAACAGCAACTGATACACACTTCTCGCAGTGGCCACACAGCCTTCCCTCTGACACACTCCCGCCTATGCAGAAACAGGAAGTTGCATCAGAAGGAAAGCTGTGTGGGGCTGATGCGAGCAGTGTATATCAGTCTCTGGTTGCTGCCAGTGAAAATCTGCATTAAGAAACTGGGGAGGGATTGGGTTCAGGATGATAGTGAATGAGTAGAAGTGACTGGTAGGCAGTGGTGTGCTGGAGCCGGCTCACCAGAGCCGTTTGTTATTTTTTAAAGAATTTTGGGAGCTGGCTGTTAAATTTGGGCTGGGTTGACTCAAGTCCCATCCTGGTGGTATTGGCGTCTGGCTGCCCTGTGGCTTGGGCATCTCACTTGCTTTCCTTCTGTCCAACCCTCGCAGCAGCAAAACAGAAAACATCTTGAAACCGTGCACGGGGCCATAGCCCTGTGTGCGCTGCTGCCGGCTCCCTTCCTCCTCCCCAAAACAGGAAGTTACATCCTGAAGGGAGGGAGGAGGAAGGAAGCTGGCTGCGGTGTGTGCAGGGCTAATGCCCCGCGCCCGGTTTCATGCTGATTTTTGTTTTGCCCGCCACAAGTGTGAGGATCGCAGAGGATTGTGAGTAAGCGCAGTTTGTGATGCCTTCAGGCCGTCGCAGTACCAGGCCAGGAGGAAGAAGGAACCCGGCAGCAGCACATGTAGGGCTGCAGCCCAAGGAGATTAGATTGAGAACAGGAGATGCTTGAAGTAAAAAAAAAAGTTGAATCCATAGAGGTTTGTCTCATTCCCCTCCCCCGCACAGCCGTCATCCCTGTACATTCAAAACGAAGCAAACAGTCCTTTGAGCTGCTGCATCCACGTTGTCATTCCTTAATGTTGGTAGCATATTTATTTAATCTCTCTTATATTTTCAAACATGCCAGCTTGTGCAGCATACGGATGTACACAGAGCAAGTATAATAATGAAATAACTTTTTCTTAGGTAGAGAGTAATTTGTTATAAACCACAATTAGTGTGCCATTTGGAGGGGCTGGTTATAGGGACACTCTAGTAAGTGTTGCATTTGTGCAGAGATTGTTTTTCTCCTGGTAAAGGGCCACCAAAAGACATCATATTATGAGAATCAAGTGCTCAACATCCAGAGTTTCTATCTATTTATTCACTTACTTATAACATTTATATCCCACATTAAACATGAATTAGGTTGAAACTGGGAGCATTTAAAATCTTTTTTTTTTTCCTGTGCCTAGATCAGAAGAGAAAGATGGTCGGTATCCCTGCCAGCAAAGGGAAATGGGACTTGATATACCGCCTTTCTGTGGTATTGTGCAACTACATTCAAAGCGGTTTACATATATACAGATACTTATTTTGTACCTGGGGGGTATGCCTAGCGTGCCCACATGGGGGGGGAGGAGTGAGGAATGCCCCCTGGCCGGCCCCCTCCCCTAATTGCATGGCTGGCTATGCCCAGAAAGAGAGTCTATTGTTAAAAATTTTCCAGCACACCACTGTTGGTAGTGTTGCAGGAATTGAGATAGGAATTTGTGATGCTTCAGGAGTCAGACAGCACACACCAGTATGAGAGAAAAATCTTCTTTATTTGCCAGCAAACAAAGCAAGACATCAGTTCTAGCTCTCTTCTCTTTCTCTCAGCTCTTTTTGTGTCATGTGGCTTCTGTCTCAGCTGCTTCTCTTCTGCTGTCTCTCCTGTTGTCTTCCAGCTTTCTTCCTTTCTTCTGAGCTCCTTCTGACGTAAACTGCTTCTGCTCCTACTTAAATACAGTTCTATCCAGCCTAGCCTAGCCCAGCCCCCTTACTCTCCAATTGGTTAAGGAATAGATTGGTCACTTTGCCTCAACCAATCATTACTTTTGAAATATCAGTTACATAGGTTTGGTATTCCTCAAACTGACCTCTAACCTGGGGCCCCTCAAGCCAGACAATATGGCACTAGAACTCTTATATTCTCATCATGATTGATTTCTCATCTATAGCTTAAATTGCTTACTGGACTCTGGCATTCATTAAAGGGGTCAAAGGCTAATCTTACTTAATAGCATACGGCTATGGTCTGTTATTTCTTTCAGGAGGCCAGTCCTACACTTAGCTATAATTAATCAAGGAGAAGAGAGCTGACTAGCCCTGACCTCGTTCACCTATCAGCTTATACATTGAACCAGCCAGAACTGCAAATAAGTCAAAACACATGTTTGACCTCTTCACTGCAGTCCTTGCTTAGAAAATACAGCAGAGAGTAACATTAGATTTAAAAAGGTATTCTACATTTAACTACACAGAATCAGTATTTCTTATAAGACATATTCTAAATATCAAAAACTTGTAAATACTAATCTATTGCCTCTCTCTCTCTAAATAGTATTTTCTTCTAAGCATTTTAAACTAATCCTAAACAAACTGCCTGCAGTATGCCGGCTCATAATAGAATACATGTGTTTGCTTAGCAATCCATCACTCACAAGGGTGAAAGAAATTCCTGTCTCTGACCTTTCTAACCCAGCCCGGCAAACGTAAATAACCTAAACCAGATGACATTCCTTCACTTTAGTTGCCAGGTAAAAAGTTAGAATCCAAATTTCAAGCTTTTAACAGAATTAACCCTTCATATGATTTCTCAGAATTAATCAATTTCTTTTGCCCACTGCCTCATTCCCCCCTTTGAGACTAAAATCAGCTTATGCAGAGATAAGTCTCACAACTCAGACTCTGGAGATTATAGTGGTCCTAACTAGGAATAGACTTATGAACCACCATTACCCTACTTGTTAAGGTCCGACGGCATACTGCCGAAGCACATGAGGCCAGGAAACAAAACAACAACCCTGCTAAAACTAAGACTATTAGGGAAATGAACAAGGGGCGTATCCAGGAGGTCAATGACCACCACCAGGAGGTAAGGTCTAATCCTCCTCGGTAATCCTCCACATTAAGGCTGGCCAACTGTAGGACTTTATCCATGGCATGCCTAACTACATGCGTCCTATTTATGACAATAGTACAGCACTCTGAAGAATTTAGCACTGTGCAGAGGCCACCCTGAGCTGCAAAGAGATAGTCAAGGCCCATACGATTATACCGAGAAACTATACTTAATTCATTAATTTGATCCTGCAATGCATTGACTACCACGTTCAGCTCATGAACTAAAACATGGAGTAGGGACTGAAGTCTCCGGGTAGCCATACCTAGTTCAGTAATACCCGCTACCGGGCCTCCAATTGGAATCCAGGCCGTGGCAGAAAGGGCTACAAGTCTCTTTTTAGTCAGAGGATAAGTAGAATTGATATACTGGAGGGCTAATTCAATCGCCTCATCCTCTGTGGCAACGGAGGAGGGTAAGGACAAAGCCTCTCGCTTAGAGCGGTGCGGGGATAGTGGCTTAAGAGGAATAACTTTAGGAAAATAATTCAAGGTTACCAATACACAAAAATCATATGTAGGGGGAAGAATCATGTGGAGGACATTATCACAGAGCCAGTAATGACCAAGGAGAGGGTGAGGAAAGTTCCCAATAAATGTTGGCTCAGGCTGGACAGGGTACTTAGGGTGCCCATAATGCGAGCCCCTATCCCAGGGGGAACGAAGACGAAATGGAGACTTTGCACACCATAGGCGCCAATCCCCAATTGTGACAGGCTGCTCATTTGTTAGTAACTCTTCATACCCCGGGGACTTATGAAAGTAGAAAATAAGCTTGGACACTATAGTCTTCTCAGTGGTACGCTTAGGAGCCAGATAATCACCTGGGTCATAATCTGCAGGTATGGTAGCAGGGCACATAGGAGTACCTGGAGAAACTACCCACACAGATTCTCCTTTTTCTGGGAGAACATTAGTATAATTACAGGGAATGGGAAGAACAGTTGAGATGCTTCTTGTTAAACAAAACACTCCAGAGGCTGGATAGGGAGACGTAAAAACTGGCCTTAGAGAAGAGTCAGAGGGGGAAGTAGCATTATAAAAGGACCACCAAGTATAATCCTGGCTCCAAGGGCCTGAACTCGAAAAGTAGGGAGGTATAAGAGCTGGGAGCTGCACAGGGACAGGAACAGCTGGGACATCTGTAGTATAAGGAGAAAATCGGGAACACACAATACAAGGGGAAGTAATCTTTGCCTGGCTAATTAGTTCCTGGACTGAGTGTAACCAAAGGTTGGAGCGAGTTGGGGTATTAGGAACAAGGAGGCAAGGAGTAGAAAACAACAAAAGCATCCAAACTACTAACATTTTCTTTCTTCCTAATCTAAAACAAATACAGCAAACTAATTAAGCAATAATATTTCAACAGTCTGTGCTAATCACAGATTACTCTCATATAGTGTTCTCAGTCTTTGAGTTCTTATACCAGTTGGGATAGACCCTCAACTGATAAGGATCAAGCTCTCAAATTCCAAGAAAGCCAGAATCAGGGCAAGAAAGAGTCTCAGTGTGAAGCCGAAGTTCAGCCGCTCCTGCAGTATGCAGTTGACCCTTCTTTTCAGCTAGTAGATTCTTTGGTTCGGGTCAGGCGCAACTTCAATGGCTCCGCTGGATCACTTTCTGCTCTCCACTGTCTAGGCTCCGTCTGATCCGTGCTGGGCTCAGTCTGGTCAGCAGACTTAATTCGAGACCAATGGACCCATGGAGTAATCCCTGCGACCTTCACAGCTGCAGGGGTAGAAAGCAAAACAGTAAAAGGTCCTTTCCATCGGGGCCCCAAAGGCTGGAGCTTCCAGTCTTTCACCCAAACTCTATCCCCTGGCAGGAAGGAATGTACCTGAGCCTGGAAGGGGACAGGGTTTATTTCTCTCACATAAGACTGAAGCTCAGAAATTATCTTTCCCAAGAGGGCTACCTGCTCCTGCACCTGGGCAGACCCTAAAATCCCTATGTCTCCCTTAATTCCCTGTAAAATGGCTGGGGGCTTCCCATACACAATTTCAAAGGGAGAGAGGGCTGTTCCTTTAGTTGGGGTGCATCGGAGGCGGAAGAGGGCTAGTGGCAATGCCTGTGGCCATTTCAATTGGGTTTCCTGACAAATCTTTGCTAGGCTATTTTTCAAGGTTCTGTTTGCCCGCTCAACCTGCCCTGAACTCTGGGGACGATAGGCACAATGCAATTTCCAGGTAATGCGCAATGCGCGGGACAGGGCCTGAAGTGTAGCTTCAACAAAGGCGGGACCATTATCTGAACCTATGGCAAGGGGCAGTCCATACCTGGGGATGACATCCCTAAGGAGAGCTCGAGCTACTTCTGTGGCTTTCTCAGTGACTGTAGGATATGCTTCCACCCACCCAGAAAAGGTACAAACCATAACTAAGAGGTATCGGAACCTACCACTCCTGGGCATTTCTGTGAAGTCTATAACTAGGGACTCAAAGGGTGTTAGTCCTCTAGACTGAACTCCTGGTGGAATACGGGGTCCCTGACGGGCATTATTCTGGGCACAGAGAGTACATCGGGCTGAGGCAGTGGCAACCAGACTATCCAATCCTTCCAGCACCACTACTCGACTGAGTAGGCGGGCTAGTGCTGTTTTCCCTAAGTGTGATAGGTCATGAGCTTGAGACACTACAGGCCAAGCTAGGTGGCGTGGCACCAGAACTCTGGTATCAGGGAGATGTAACCAGCCATCAGGTCTCCTTACTGCACCTTCTTCTTGAGCCCATTTCTCTTCCATTTGGGTATACATAGGCGTCCATTCTTGCAATCGGATTTGGAACAGGGGGGTCACAGTACTTGCTGGGGGTCCTCGAGCAGCTTCTTTGGCCACCCGATCAGCATGGCGGTTCCCTCGGGCCACTGGAGTATCTATTCTTTGGTGTCCCCTGCAGTGAATAACAGCTACCTTCTTAGGGGCCCACACAGCCTCTAGCAGCTGAAGTATTTCAGGTCCATACTTAACAGGTTGGCCTGCAGCATTTATGAGTCCCTTTTCCTTATACAAAGCTCCATGAGCATGTAGGGTTGTGAAGGCATACTTAGAATCAGTATAAATGTTGGTTACCAGTCCTGCTGCTAGCTCCAGAGCTCGTATGAGGGCCACAAGTTCTGCTTTCTGGGCTGAAGTTCCTTGGGGCAGGGCTCTTGCTTCTATCACCTTGTCCTCTGTCACCACAGCATAGCCTGCCAATCGCTTAGAGTTCTCCACATAACTGCTTCCATCTGTGAAATAAATTACATCTGGGTCCCTCCACGGAACATCTTTAAGATCTGGTCGACTGGAGTACACTTCATCCATAGTTTGGATACAGTCATGATCTGGAGGTCCCTCAGATGCTGGCAAAAGAGTAGCCGGATTGAATGTAGCCACTGTTTCCAGGTGTATCCGTGGATTCTCACACAAGCTAGCTTGGTACTTAACCATGCGGTTATTTGTAAACCAGTGGTTGCCCTTATACTCCATGAGGGTGAGAACTGCATGGGGGACTTTAACAACCAGTTCTTGCCCCAAGGTCAACTTATCAGCTTCCTGGACCAGTAAGGCTGTTGCTGCAATGGCCCTCATGCAGGCTGGCCATCCTTTAGCCACTCCATCCAGCTGTTTAGACAGGTATGCAACAGGCCTCTGCCAGGATCCCATCATCTGGGTCAGCACACCTAGAGCAACCCCCTGTCGCTCATGGACATACAGTGAGAAAGGTTTCTCCACATCAGGAAGGCCTAACGCAGGGGCTTGGAGTAGGGCTTTCTTTATGGCAATAAAGGATTGTTGAGCAGTAGGTCCCCATTCAAATGGTTCCTTTTCACCCCCCTTTGTGGCTTGGTATAGGGGTTTCGCCATCAATGCAAAATTTGGAATCCAAATTCTGCAGAATCCGGCTGCTCCCAGAAATTCCCTAACTTCTCTTCTGGACTTGGGTTGGGGAATTGCAGCAACTGCTTGCTTCCTACTAACATCCAGTCTCCTACTTCCCTGGGAAATACAGAAGCCCAGATACTTCACTTCTGACTGACAGAGTTGGGCCTTTGAGCGTGAGACCTTATAGCCTGCATCCAAGAGTAGCTCCAGCAATTCTCTAGTAGCCTCAAAACACTCTTCCTGAGTCACTGCTGCAATCAGGAGGTCATCTACATACTGGAGTAAAACTCGCCTGGAAGGCTCAGATTTAAAAGTCTTAAGGTCTTGCCCTAGGGCTGTCCCAAAAATAGTGGGGGAATTCTTGAACCCCTGTGGCAGGCGGGTCCATGTATACTGAAGCTTCCTTCCTGTTACTGGGTTTTCCCATTGAAAGGCGAAAAGCAGTTGACTAGCGGGGGCCACCCGAATACAAAAGAAGGCATCTTTTAGGTCTAGTGTTGTGAAATGGGTAGCTCCAGAAGGTATCAATCCTAGCAGGACATATGGATTAGGCACTACAGGGTGTAATGAGATAGTGGATTTGTTAACCACTCGTAAGTCTTGGACTGGCCGGTAGTCCTCAGTCCCTGGCTTCTGAACTGGCAATAGTGGCGTATTCCATGGAGACTGGCAAGGTCGAATAATTCCATGGGATAACAGACGATTCAAATGTGCTTGAATCCCTTCCAGAGCCTTTCTGGGAATTGGGTATTGGCGAAGATGGATTGGCCGGGCACTTGGAAGTAAATCTACATGTACAGGAGGAATATTTCGGGCCAACCCTGGGGGATTATCTTCTGCCCATACCCCACTGACCTGAAAGCTGTCTGCCAGGGGTAGGTCAACTTGGCCCTGCGACTGATGCAGCCGCCATTCTTCTTCAAGAGGGCAACAGAAACTCAGTATACCCTTAGGGCTGGATGTTGGGGGCCGAAAGGAGACTGAAGTCTGGCCATCAGAGTCAAAAGAAATTTGGGCCCTAAGCTTGGACAGCAGGTCTCGACCTAACAAAGGGATTGGACAGTCTGGCATATAAAGGAATTCATGAGTGACTATGTGTGAGCCTAATTGGCATCTACGGGTTGTCAGGAAGGGCCTCCGGTTCTGCACCCCCGTGGCTCCCACCACTCGGACAGTTTTTCCAGACACAGGCGCTAATCGCTCCGTCACAACAGAATGTTCAGCTCCTGTATCAATCATGAATGGAATTGAGCGGCTCCCTATAGTTAACTTGACCATAGGTTCCTGGGAGCCCAGTTTGTAGGAACCCGGTCTGTCCTATTCGTCCCATTCTGCCATCTCGGCTATCCCGATGATGTCAGATTCAGGAGGCTCATATCTTCCCTCTCGAACTCGGCCTCGGCTTCCTCGATCTCCTGGTCCCCTTCTCAGTCCCTGGCGCCTCTGGGGGCATTCATCTTTCCAGTGCCCTCTTTCCTTACAATAGGCACACTGGTCCCTCTCCAATCTTGGTCTGGGATTCTCCCCCCTTGGCCGGGATTGATTGAAGGAATCTCGGGGCCTGGCTGGTGGTCCGGGGTCCCACTTTGGCTTCCCATTAGCTAGAGGTCGACCTCGGTTAAGGGTGGAATTAGTAATGGCTGCCGCTAAAAGGTCGGCCTTCTTCTGCATCTTCCGGTCAGCCTCTCGGCGCACCTCCTGATCTCTATTAATGAAAACCTTGGTTGCGATCTCAATTAGCTGGGTGGTATTCATCCCTGCGAATCCCTCCTGACGCTGCAACTTCTTCCGGATATCTGGCATACTCTGGGCCACCAATGCGCTATTCACCATTCTCTGGTTTTCTTGGGCTTCAGGGTCAAATGGGGTGTATGTTCTGTAGGCTTCAATTAGTCGCTCTAGAAAGGCCCCAGGGGATTCAGTTGCCCCTTGGAGAATTTCAGAGACCTTTGCCAGATTAATGGGCCTCTTTATGCCTTTCCTCATACCTTCCAGTAAGTCCCGGCAATAGCCAGACAACAGTTCATAGTGCTGCCCATCATTTGGATCCCAATCTGGAGCTGCGCGAGGAAACCGAGCTCTAACCCACCCCTCTAGGTCCGGTGTCCCCTCGGGAGCACGTGCTCGCGTGATGGCCTCAGCATTTTGCAAAATCTTCCGCCTCTCCTCAGTTGTGAAGAGGGTCAGGAGAAGTTGTTGACAATCAGTCCAGGTTGGGTTATGGGTGGCCATAATGCTAGCCACTAGGTCCACCACTGCCTGAGGCTTTTCAGTATAAGAGGGGTAATGCGTCTTCCAATTCAGGAGATCGGTGGTTGTGAAGGGTACTTACTGATAGGCCTGTGCCTGTATAACCTGACCCTGATTATTAGGATCCGGTCGAGTGGTAGTTACCTGACGAAGTGGCAGAACTCTCGAGGAGGTGGGAATGGAACCTGAGGTAGAGCTAGGAGCTACCCTCCTATCATGCTCAAAGGTGATTGCAGCAGGTCTAACCCATTCAGTGGAGGTATGTTGAACCCCTGAGGGATGGGGAGGGGTACTCATAGACTGAGAGGTGGTCACAGGTGATTCAGTCCATTGAAAGGGATGCCGGGCCCCTGATGAGTGGGTAGGGGTATTAGAGGGAGAGGCTGGGCTGTCAGGAGTTGAGGAGTCAGGGAGTGGAACCCAAAGCGGGTCTTCAGAGGTTAACAGGAGAGGATGTGGCAGAGGAGAGTAGAGACTGGGTGAAAAGTCCAACCTAGGATGTGGCAGGTTTTGCACAGGAGGGGAAGAACTATCCGGAGAAGCCTGTGCTGGAGAGGCTTGGGCTGGGCGGCGTGGATCTCTAGGGGCGGCACGGAACCCCAACAATGGGCCATAAGGTGGTGGCTCAAGATCTGAGGGGTCATCAGAGAGTATGGGTTTCTCGGACAGGGTAGGGGCGGAAGCCACCGATTGGGTGGTAGGCTTCCTAGGGCTCTTTCCCTCTTCTAATTTAGATTTTCTAATCTTTCTTTGAACACGGCCTAACATGAATTTTACTGGGGATCCCATATAAGTTTTTAACCAGGAGGGAGGGTCAGTCACAAGGCTGTCCCAGGAATCTATATAAGGGAGTTGTTCAGAATATTCTGGTTCTCCTACAACTATGCTGTAGACCTTCCGGATTACTTCAATATCTAAGCTGCCACTAGGGGGCCACCCCACTCCCATAGATGGCCACTCAACTTCACACAAGGTTCTTAAAGTACCTGAGCTTAAAGTCTGTCCATAGTCATTAATTAAAAATCCTTTCTTGAAGTTCTTAAGCATACAATCTAGAGGAGTATCAATTTGTCTAGATGATGTCCCACCCATAATGCTTACAGTTACAACACACAAAAAGGGAGGGAATTTTTGAAAGTGCAGTAAGGGGTCCGCACTCTCGAAACACTAGGTAGACAGACAGCAATCGTTTCCTTCCGTTGCTGACCAATTGAACTCGCGTTAATTGGAAATGCAGCTATAAGAAGTCCGCACTCAGTTAATCATTCACGCATCACACATTCCATACAGAAAATCCCACCCAACAATTTCAGATTTCTCAGATACAGATAAGCTCAAGCGTTTTCGCTTCTAGTCCCCGCGACTAGAAGGTACTAGGGCCTTCGCTGAGAGTTGATCAGGCTCTCCTTCCTCAATTTTTTTGAGGGGCTGATTTACAATTTTCTAGCTAGAATTACAATACAAAATACAGAATACATACCCGGCGAATGTTCTCCAGTCAGTTGGGTGCTGGGATTAATGCAGGATGCATCCCACCGCTGCCACCAAGAATTGTTGCAGGAATTGAGATAGGAATTTGTGATGCTTCAGGAGTCAGACAGCACACACCAGTATGAGAGAAAAATCTTCTTTATTTGCCAGCAAACAAAGCAAGACATCAGTTCTAGCTCTCTTCTCTTTCTCTCAGCTCTTTTTGTGTCATGTGGCTTCTGTCTCAGCTGCTTCTCTTCTGCTGTCTCTCCTGTTGTCTTCCAGCTTTCTTCCTTTCTTCTGAGCTCCTTCTGACGTAAACTGCTTCTGCTCCTACTTAAATACAGTTCTATCCAGCCTAGCCTAGCCCAGCCCCCTTACTCTCCAATTGGTTAAGGAATAGATTGGTCACTTTGCCTCAACCAATCATTACTTTTGAAATATCAGTTACATAGGTTTGGTATTCCTCAAACTGACCTCTAACCTGGGGCCCCTCAAGCCAGACAATATGGCACTAGAACTCTTATATTCTCATCATGATTGATTTCTCATCTATAGCTTAAATTGCTTACTGGACTCTGGCATTCATTAAAGGGGTCAAAGGCTAATCTTACTTAATAGCATACGGCTATGGTCTGTTATTTCTTTCAGGAGGCCAGTCCTACACTTAGCTATAATTAATCAAGGAGAAGAGAGCTGACTAGCCCTGACCTCGTTCACCTATCAGCTTATACATTGAACCAGCCAGAACTGCAAATAAGTCAAAACACATGTTTGACCTCTTCACTGCAGTCCTTGCTTAGAAAATACAGCAGAGAGTAACATTAGATTTAAAAAGGTATTCTACATTTAACTACACAGAATCAGTATTTCTTATAAGACATATTCTAAATATCAAAAACTTGTAAATACTAATCTATTGCCTCTCTCTCTCTAAATAGTATTTTCTTCTAAGCATTTTAAACTAATCCTAAACAAACTGCCTGCAGTATGCCGGCTCATAATAGAATACATGTGTTTGCTTAGCAATCCATCACTCACAAGGGTGAAAGAAATTCCTGTCTCTGACCTTTCTAACCCAGCCCGGCAAACGTAAATAACCTAAACCAGATGACATTCCTTCACTTTAGTTGCCAGGTAAAAAGTTAGAATCCAAATTTCAAGCTTTTAACAGAATTAACCCTTCATATGATTTCTCAGAATTAATCAATTTCTTTTGCCCACTGCCTCAGTAGGTGTTGAGAATGATTAGGATAGGGTTAGAGGAGAATGGGTTTTGGGGAGGTAAGACGGGAGAAAGGGAGAGGGTCTGGAGAATCAAATTTCATTTAATTTATACTTATTGTTTTGAGTGTGCCTAAGCAGCTGGATTGGTTGCATCATTGGAGAGACCCCCTTCCCTCTAACCTCCCAACCCTGCTTTATCTAGCACTGACCCCAGCTCTCACATCAGTCTTTTTTGTCAGTGTAGCCCCTGCTTCAAAAATAGAGATCCCTAAGCTACTTTGTCCCTTCCCTTCTCTTTATAGAGTTCTGAGATCATTGTAGTTTTAATCGTGCCACCTGTCTCATTTCCTTTTTACAAAATTCTTTCTTCTGAGCTGCCATTTCTGACCTATTTTGGGTTTAATCACTTCTGTAGCTTGTCTCAGGGCTGTGCAGCTGCAACAGGAAGCAAGTTTAATGTTTTACCTTTCAGAGCAAGCTGTCCTGTACTCTGCGATGTGTAGACGTGTGAAGGAAAGCCACAGAAAATAAAACAGTATTTCTGAAAAACTATGTTTAGTATTTCATTTACAGCTGTCTTTATTTTAAAGAACGTAAAACGTATTCAAGGAATCTTTGAAAAAGAAGGCATTTTCTCCAGAAACGATTATAGTGCTATAATAGTTTCCATATAGAAATACTGTCCATGTGTGTGTTGGGGGCTCTGTGGAAGCAGAAGTTTATTTTTCATTTAACTTTTTTGTTTTTCATTTGTGGTGGTTTTGTGTTTTATAAGACCATGTGGTAAATTTGAAAATGCCCATCCCTAGCCCCAGAGCAGAAGATGCTGTGGAATGACTGAGAAAGCAGAACAGGAAGGACCTGTTGGCAGCAGTGCTATGCCATACATCTCCTTTCCTGTGGGACCGGCAGGGATGTGGGGATGCCATTCAGGTGTTGCACTTAAATTCCAAGAGGGAGATCCACAACACTATAGCCATCCCTGCTTCTACTAGAGTGGTGCTAAGGGAGAGTGTTAGAGAAACAAATCCAATAAAATTCTGGGGGAAAACTGGGAACTAAAATTAAAACAGAGAAAAATACATATCAAAGGCCAAAAATCTTGACTATCATGGTTTCCTTGGCAACTTTCTAAACAGCTCTGGCGGTGTAGTTTGTGTAGATTGAATAAAGATGCTACTTTTAATCTTCTTGTACCCCTTGGTATTATTTGTAGACAAGTGACTTCTAATTTGGCCAGCTCAGATCTTCTGCCCATTGGCTCAGCTGCAGCTTGAGGTGCTGCAGAGGCATCGTTCACAGCCCCTGGAAAAGGGAATCGTGGTCTGTGCTCAGTCTGTGCATGCACAATCTGATTTCCCCAATTACATTTCTTAACAAAAGATGGTGCTGAGCAGCTATAAATGCAAATTTTTTCTTCAAGCTCTATTCTGGTTAACTAATAGGTGTTGAGTGATATCAGCACTCATTGGTGGAATGCATTACCTAAATATGTAAGAACAGTTCAGGATCACCTGACTTTCAGGAAGTCTCTCAAGACCTACTTATTTGGGCAAGCTTACCCTAAAGATCCCGTCCTGCCTCTGTGATTCCTGGACTCCAACTCCTCTAAAGATCTTGTGGACTTACCTACTTTCTCTTAACCCTGTACCTTTCAGCCCTCATATCACTTTCCATTTATTGTACTTTCCTGTTTGCAAACTTAATGTTGTAAGCCACTTTGAGCCTGCCAGTGGTGGGAAATTGTGAGATATAAATGATATAAATAAATAAGTGTGTGTTAAATGGTTGAAATAATGATGATATTGCACTGCTTGGGATGGCTCTACTGTTTAGAAGCTGCTGATGGCATTTGAAGTGTTAACTTATAGCACCACACTTGGTGCCAGAGGTAGGGTTGCAAACCAGTTGGCATTTGGCTAGTCTGTCTGGTTTTCATGAAGAGTTTGGCAGGACTTTTAAAAACCAGCAGTGTCATTTCTAGTAGTTTGTTTGTTTGTTTATTAGGATTTATTTACTGCCTTTTTGAAGGAATTCACTCAAGGTAATGTACAGTAAGAATAGATCAAACATGAGCAATAGTCAAAGCAGTAAAAATAACAATACAAAGTATGGCATAGTATACTACTTAACAATGTCAACACAATACATAATAGAACATTTTAATTGACAGTGTAGGGTGTAAACAAAGATGGAACATATTGATAGGTAAGAGAGTAAGAGGAGTTAGAAAATATGTTGACCTAATTTAAAGAAAATTGCACAGGGTGAATCACCTGCATCACTAGCTGAAGACCTTTAGTCTTTCCTGTAGTGTCTTGTCAGTCACCTCATCTTTTACATCCTCCACTCTCTCCTGTCATGCGCTCATCTCTCTGGAAGCCAGGAAGATAGACTAGTCCTGGGCCCACCTGGTTTGAGTGGAATGGGATCAGCAGGACGTAGACCCCCCTGTGACCCCTCCTTCAGGATGGGTACCCTGGACAAATTCTGCGCAGGGTGAGGGGCTTCTGTGGGGACTTTGAGCATGCACTGGTAAAAGCTTATGTAGCATAGTAAATGAGAGCAGAGAAAGACCTATATGGTCCATCCAGTTTGCCCAACAAGATAAACTCATATGTGCTACTTTATATGTATACCTGACCTTGATTTGTATCTGCCATTTTCAGGGCACAGACTGTAGAAGTCTGCCTAGCACTAGCCCCGCCTCCCAACCACTAGCTGTGCCTCCCATCCCCCAGTGCTGTCACCCAATCTCTGCTAAGCTTCTGAGGATCCATTCCTTCTAGCAGCCAGGCCCAGAACCATGGCAGTGATAGTCCCCTATAGCTTCCCCACCTCCCCAAAGTGATCAGTAGAAAAAGATGGGGTGGGGAAAAGATAAAGATCCTTGTTTGGGTAGGAAAGGGATGGTGAGAAAGTGAAGATTTGAGAGGGGGCAGGCATGGCCGGTAGATTTTTAAAAATTATTATTATGATTGGCTGATTGGTTACTTTTTGTAGTTGTTGGAATTTACTTTTTATTTTTTTTTTAAATTGGGATTTGAAACCACATAAAAGGAGAATAGATTTACTATTGGAAGAATCTTACTTCTGCTGGACTTTTCTTGGTGTGGTATAGCGCTATTTTTCTCACACTTGTTGTATCTGATTGTGCCTTGTATTTCCATGACAGCTCTGCTTGGTAATGCAGACCTTTTCTTTTTGTTCAGGTTTGTGAAGTCCAGTTGTACCATACTCTATCTGATTATGCCTCATGCAGCTTCATACATGATCTATCCTGGGTTCATAGATTTAAACTTTCTTGTTTTTCTCTTTACCTCTCAGGGACTTCTTGGCTGGGCTCAGAAAGATCTGAGGACTGAATTCGGTGTTGAAGAGCCAGAGAAGATAAGTACTTCTGATAGTAGGAAAAGAGTATGGGACAATGAGTTCAGTATTGGAGGGACCCATCAGAGCAGTGACTTTAGTATAACAGAGATGGATCAGAGTAGTGATTATGGGATTGCTAAGAGAGTGTGGGAAAGAGATTTTGGTATTCAAAGTACAGATCAGAGCAGAAAATTTGATATTGAAGAGCCATATATGAATAAGGAGTTTGGCCTGGGGGAGACGAGCAGGGATAGGGATTCTGGC